>NC_091105.1:19520438-19859813 GCF_024713975.1 Paralichthys olivaceus | reverse complement strand
ATCTGTAGAGAAAGACAAAGAGACACTGAATGGTTAATGTTCTTTTCTTTAGAAATAATATTTTCTTAAATCTTGTTTTCAATAACAGATTACAGGCAGTGGAAAGAAGCAATGTTGTCATCAGCAGGGGCCGAGGTTGGTGATGGGCGCAGTGCCAATTCTGGTCATTTAAATTGATTTGATAATCCTATTTTCAGTTGAAGGAAGACATCTCAGCAGTTTATCTGAGTTGAAAGTACATGGTGCTCTCTAGTGGCCATCTCAGGAACTAGCCAACTTCTTGTTGCAAATTCTTTGTAGAACTCAGGAAAAAGGTTAATTATGTCCAATGTCACCCCTAAGTAAATCAAATTAAATTAGTAACTTAGCTTAGTACCTGCACTGGTCATCTAAGATGGTGATAAATAATACAAGTGACACATGACAGCAATGGTGTGAGAAATGTAAAAAGAATATATATACATATATGTACACATATATCCCCCATTATCTAGACTCATAAACCCAAATTGTGAGTAATGCAACAGTATCACAGAGCCCAAAACACATCTTCGTTTCCTTTCGTAGACGTTACATTGCTTTTTTTCTTTTGTTCTACAGTATTTATTTCTCTTCTCTTTGTGCAGCCAGCTGATAGAGATTCAGTATAAATCTCTAAAAGGAACATAAAATACACAAGAGGGCACAGTTGGAGGGGAAGTCAACACACTAACTACGAGACACTGCAGCCAAGGAAAAGTCATACATATAAAAACAAGCTTAGGAGGATAAGTGATGACAATACAAAATGAACTCCCTCCAGCAGTGTTTTCCTGACTGGGTAACAATGGGCAACTGTAATCCTTTATGGTCGCCAAACCAGTTCACAGCCTTCTACTTCAAACCACTGAGTCAACATTACATTTCTGTGCTGCTGTGGAAAACGACATCATCTTACCTAAGCTTTGGGCTATGTGCCTCACTGCTCACACATCACTTTGGTGAGCTATTAAAAGAGGCACATGTTTAGAGAGCATATTCTCTCTGTTCACACAAGGAGTTCAGGTTTTAGTGACTTTTTCTTCAGAAACGTCCAAAAGAGAAGCTGTTGGACAGAATGAGAATCAAGACACAGTCCTCCTCTATTTCTGTCTCTCTGGCTCTTATCTGCTGCCCGTCCCTCTTTCTTCGTCTGTCCATGTCTATGTCTCTCGAACAATGCTGTCTCTCACAGTTTGCTAATCCAGACTGAATGACTGACTGTGCTGAAAAAGGGAAGGAACAGCCGCACACACACACATCAGCTGGTGAATCATTCAGTGAGCACAGCTGTTGAGGTTTCAACACAGGAATAAGTATTATTCTGAGTTTAATGACATTAAATAATGATTTCACTAATTTGTCCATCCGAGAATATATTGATGACTCACAAAATTCTTATTATTCGTCCCATGGCAATACATTTCTATTACATATTTTCATGAAAATAATAGTCTACAGTCAGCTGTGACCGTGAACAATCGGGGTCCACCACCAGAATCAGATGCCATCATAATCCACAATCCATCGCCATGATTCACGGCCCCTATCAGTATCCACCATCAGCTGCCACCTCGATAATGATCCACCACCACTACCCACAGCTGCCAACACGATCATGACACCAAATAGTATTGAAACAAACCCGATCCTGAAGAAGATGTTACTCCTCATTCACAAGATTTCCTCCTGCACTGATATGAAATATGACCTTTGCACTACAGCTCCTAAAACGCGGAGTGATGGGATGTGGACGAGGGTAATAATAGCACAAACTCTTCGTGCTGCGTGTTCTGACAAAAGGTCAATGGAGACAGAAAAAAGTGATATTGTGTGTGTGTGTGTGTGTGTGTGTGTGTGTGTGTGTTTGTGTGTTGTATTGGGTTAAGAAAAACCATAGTCTCAGTTTTATGATTTCTTTCTGTCAAATCAATAGAAGCAACATAAACGACTGTATTCAGTTTTATCAGTCTTTAGTACAAAACATGTTGACCTCGACTGTCCAAAGTACAACGTAAACAGACTGTCAGTGCCAACAGTGTCACTGACGTAAGCAAATATTTATCTTTTTGCACTTAAACACTGTGTGATGTTGTCTCTGTTGGTCTTTTTAATGTTAAGTTTTTCAACAATTAACCATCATATCATATTTGTTACAGGTCATCTTTACAACTGTATATACAGCAGCAACAGTTATTATTTACTGAACTTATGTATTTAACAATCATACGATGGCTGCATTTTAAGTTTTGACAGCTTCAAGTCCCGTGTTCAATTGTAAATATGGACTGCGGTCACACAGAAGAGAAGCTGCAGGGACATGCCAACATGAATAGCAGCTATAGGGGCCACCAGAAGAAGAAAGTTCAAGTTCAAATGTAAGAATAGGCCACAGTGAATCAATCGGAGCAATTACTGTACATGGAACAGAGCAACATGTGCAGAGGACACAGACAAGGGTCAACTTAAACATCAGGGCATTAATGGAAATACACTGATGAATGATTCCACAGAGTCATTAACAATTTGGTCAAACTAAGCCAAAGGAACAGTTAAAGAGAACTGTTGTTTTTCCACTTGATTGACACATGACGCAAAACTGCACATACAGTATAGTGTTAAGTATCACTACACTGAAACTGTAAATGAGGTCACTGAAGAGAGAAGAGTCCACAAGCACATGGGCTGAATTCAAACCAGCCCCTCACTGTACTGGTCAGACAAAAAAGTCACATGGATGTGACTTTTCAAACGTTCCCGAGTTGAATGACTGCATCCTGTCAGGCTGCAGAAGATCCAAGTCAACCTTTTCACTTTTACTGCAAAGTTTAATATCCAAACAGAACTGGAACTCTTACATTCATCTGGCTTTTTGAAACCAAATAAAAAGGAAAATACCGAACTTGTCAAAGCACTAACCCCTAAATACTCTCTTGACCACAATGGACAGAAAAGGGTGGAAACATCTAAGTGACTCACTGACGAACAAAAACAAACAGACAACAGAGGGAAGATAGAGAGATAGAGACAGAGAGAGAACTCTATCCCGCTGTTACCCAGACTGGTCTTAAACCAGACAAGTGACCAGCTGAAACTGGCAAAATAACCACGGAGTGCAGTGTACTCACTCATGGTGCCTGAAGCCCGACAATCGCCGACTCCCCTGCCCTCCGATCACATTTTCCACTGGTCCAGAAGGCGGCAAGGTCGCAAGAAATAACAGAGAGGAAGGAGAGGAGGAGGGCTGAGAGATAGGAAGAACAAGAGAGGGAGAGCGTAAAAGTTTTAGAGGACGGCACTGCATGCAGGCGACAGAGAGAGCACGAGAACAAGAGGGAGAGAGAGGGGGAAAAAAGAGGAAGGGAGGAGTGAAGAGAAGAGTCCCGAGCCAAACTGGTTCGTCATGCCTGACATGCCAATGATGGAATCCACATGGACCGCCCAAACCCCGCTCTGCCCCCCCCCTCTCTTCTTCTTCCCAACAGACCCAGCTGGTCGCTCTCTCTCTCCCTTCTTCCCAACAGACCCAGCTGGTCTCTCTCTCCCTCTCTCTCTTCTTCCCAACAGACCCAGCCGGTCTCTCTCTCTCCCTCTCTCTCTTAGGTAAATACAGTTTAGATAATATCAGGCCTGAAGCTGTTTCTACTGTTTTCCTATCCATGTTTAATACTCCTCTAAAGTTCCTCTATATTAAACTCTTACATGGAGTCATGGACCTGATGACAGATGAGACCTTGCTACTGTTTCTCAAAAGTAGATGTGCAAGTTTAAAACAGTTTTCCCTGATGAGCAACAGGTCAACTGAGCAGATTTCAACACCGTCACAGCGTTAATCATGGCCTGCACAACACGAGCCAAGCTACAGCAGAAAAAAGCTGCCAAAACTCCACTCAGTGTGTTTTCCATGTAATCCTAACAGATCCCAACATCTGGCACCAAATGTATATCTAAGCCAGTGTACAAAAGAATTAGATGAGGAATAATAGGTGGTCTACAAAGCAATAAAGTGCCAATTTCCTTTAAACGTGACTGGTTAGACTGCGTCTGAAAGAAATATCACAATGTTTAATTCAAAAGAGCTGAAACCAATCTATGACATGTGACTGAGGAGACATCTTTTTGAAAAACTAAAAACAAATATTAAATCAAATTTTTAAATCGGCTGTACTTTTCCATCACATCCTCCTCAGTGTGCTGCAGCTACTTGGTGGCCTCTTGGTGGTGTCTGCTTTTTGGACTATCCCTATCCTTCACAAAGTCACATCCAGTATTTCCACACCCATTCCATACAACCAAATACTGCAATACTTCTGTGATGCAGCTGCAGCTCAGGCCTGTCCAGAATTAGACTGGACAACACATGAAAGCTGCTGCCACTCACAGGGCGTTCGCACATGAAATACGTGAGAGTACTACAACGTGGTCAAATATCACTGTCTACAACGTGTACATGAGGACAGCTGCACTGAGGTGTTCACATGTCACTAACACTGTAAATGTCTGGGTCCAGTATGGGTGCATGTCTTCACCGAGGTGTTTTCTTGAATAAGGAGAATTAGCACCAGTCCACAGAAAGTGAATTGGCCCGTGTC
This sequence comes from Paralichthys olivaceus, assembly GCF_024713975.1. Taxonomy (NCBI): domain Eukaryota; kingdom Metazoa; phylum Chordata; class Actinopteri; order Pleuronectiformes; family Paralichthyidae; genus Paralichthys; species Paralichthys olivaceus. The sequence continues at coordinate 19,855,203 of NC_091105.1, read as the reverse complement.
CAGTTTAGTTGTACATTTTCCATCAGAGGTAATTAGTTAAAAGTTCAGCTGCATGTGTTAAGACTCATACAAAACACACTGCCACAGAGTAGGCCTACGGGACATTGGGTTAAGGTTACTGAACGTAATATCAATGATTTATGGTCACACAAAACAGGGTCTGTTGGTTGTCGGTCAATATACTAAAGTTGCCCATTTAATCTCATTAGAGACACTGATTCAAAACCAGGAAGTAAGAAGATAAGGCCCTGCTTACACCTGCTATCAACATTTGTCCTGAGAGATCCGATCACAAGTGGTCAGCACTACATTTGTCTGTTCACACCTAAATGTGTGTCCTGTTATCACTTGTGATCAGACCTCACTTCCCTGCTCTATATGCAAATCACCAAGACCGTCATTTGTGTTTCCGATGACAGAATTATGATGTTTTTACCCAGTCTGAGATTACAGATTTGTCCAATGACAATGTGTGTGTGTGTGTGTGTGTGTGTGTGTGTGTGCCTCAAAAAGCCAGAGGGTAATAGAGAGAAAGAGAGCAAGCTGAGTCAGGAGGGACTGAATGAATGAATGCAGCTATAAAGACTTCAACTATTTAAAAGAAGGTATCAATCATTCTGTGTTGATCAGTGTTGATAATGTGACAAACGAATCAGCGTATGGACACTGAGAAGGGAACATGTTTTTAAGCTGTAGCGGGTCAGAGGACGTCAGCTGAGTAGTTAGTCCTTCATGTGGACACATTTACCTTCGCACAGCAAAGAGACATGATCTGTATTTACAAAGTGCTTTTCTAGTCTTGATGATTGCTCTTTGAAACACACATTCAGACTTTGCATTTATGTGCTTCCTCTATTACACATCACTCACACACTGCCGGCACAGGTGTCAGGGGGACTTTGGGGTTTAGTTTTTTGCCCAAGGACACTTTGGTTGGTTGTGGAATAAGGGTGACTGGGATTGAACTACTGACCTTCTGGGTAGTGGAAAAACCACTTTACCTCCTGAGCCACAGCTGCGCTAGTGTGCAAATCTGTTCCAGACCACCTCCGAAATGGGTTTATGTGATCAAATCTTAGGAACCAGTGAGGTTGCATTTGGGTGCATTCAGACCTGTAGTTAGCACGGACCATGGACCAGGATCGAGTACAAAGTAGTTTGGTATGGTAGCACTAAACTGTGCCACTGAAGTATTCAGTAGACAACTAAGAAGACAAAGTATTTCTTTTCAATGAAATCAAGCTACATTTTTAAATATCCTGTGTTATGAAGCATCCACAGATGTAGTTGCTGGAAACAATCAAGCGAGGAGGAGGCACAGACATGACAGGACATGAAGCTGTAACAGATATGTAAACACAAGACGTCACATGTCACAACACAACCTTTCATAACAAAGAGAGAAAACAACCCTACTGCTCTGCCTCTGTGCTGTGGGGTGAAACTAATCTGACCAGATGTGTCACTGTCGTCAACCACCGAGCAGATCAGCCTGTTGAGGTTGCAGGTGTTGTTACAGTGGATCATTTACATGTACAAAAACACTGTATCCGCGACAAAAGTGCAACTTCATATGTGCAGCAAGTTCATTTAAAATCCTACAAAATGACAGCACTCCTCAAAAAAGGTCAAATACACAGACAAACGGCTGTAACAGCACACAGATTTGAATATCCCAACACACATGTAATAGATTTGCTCACTTTATAGCGACGCCACCAGGTCCGCATAGTTTCACGTTACGTAGCTGCATCTCTACTGTGTGTATGAAATAAAAACATTGAACCAAAGTCAACACAAAGGCTGTTTTAGCACGCCATGGTTGGATCACAGTCAGGCAGCAGACTCAGCAGTTTGGATTCTACTCTGCACGTCCACTTACATAACTTTGCCTCTGTCTCCTCTCTGTCTGCCTGTTTGTTCCTGATCCCTCTCTCCCTCGCCAAGCATCCCATAATTTCACAGTTACTCAACTCTTTACATCACAGTTGGCCGGTAACCACGGAGAATTAACCTTACGCCCAGGAACTGCCCCCATGGCAATGAGCTGCTCCATTCAGCTCTTTGTGTTCATTTTGGTGAAATCCTACACGCACACACACTCGCTTGCTCACAAACTCTCAGGAAATGTTCATGTAGAGAATTAGGCAGAAAGAGATAAAGAAAGATGAGGTGGAAGAACAGTTACAGAACTAACTTAGAATGGAACGTTTGAGATGCACTTCTTCTGATACCAGCAGATGGCAGCACTGACCTAACCACCTCACCAGTCCTGCTCCTGAATGACTGTACTGTTAAAGACACGTGACCACAGCAGATATTACCACAGAATGACATTTCCACATGTGATTGTACAAGTGTTGCACTACTGGCTAATGCCCCAACATGCAACCACTCTTGGCCAGTTTGAAATCAACAAGTGATTCATTTAGCTTCTCTTGTCATTTAAACTTTGACAGCAACAAATACAAATCAGATGAGAAAACAAGACTTTGGCAGACATTGAAGTCAAACAAAATTAAATCTGAAATCCCCAGCAACGCCTCTGGGACCCAGATATCTAAATATATTTTCAGCACTTGATGAAGAGACAGTTTGAACAGAACTGGGCATAATAAGCATCAAACACTTTGCAGGATGACTGAGACTGACTGCACTGTACTGTCTTGCATATGACCCTCTTTATTTGTCCATCGTCTACTTTTTTCTACTTGAGGGAAATTGAATAATTACTTTTAAATATACTTTAAGTATTAAAAGTACTTGCTGAATGGAGCTTATTCCCTAATAATAAACAGTCTACTACATCAGTATGGCTGAGTCTCAGCAGAGTCCTCTTCAGAATCAAATGTGCATGAACCAAATAGAAAGTACAGATATTTTCTGATATATGTAGTGGAATAAACATGGAGAGTAAAATAAGTCTACTCGAATGAAGTACAGATCCACCACTGCACTACAGTTGAAAAGATGGATGGATGGATGGATGGATGGATGGATGGATGGATGAACTGCAGGGCCAAGTGTGTGCTTGTATTCAAGACAGAAAGGTGCCTGAGGGACCTTTCTGTTGAAAACAATACAAGGAACTGAGGTCAAGGGGAGTGTGTGTTTGTTTGGGAGCACCTTTTCCTGTAATGTGTGGGTAAGGAACTGCCATAACTCAAATCACTGCTGAACACACTATTCATTCTAGTGTTCTACAAGTGCTTGGAAATCCTTATGAACTTCTGTGCCAGGCCAGATTCAGATGTTTCTCATTACACTTAGTGGAGACATAGCATGGTTGCACTTATCAGAGAGAGTCTGTGCTGGACTCATGCACTTATTACTCCACACAGTCTTACTGCAGTCTCAGCTCCGTCTAGCATGAGGACTTTAGAGGCTGATTCTAAAAAATTCATCCATCATCAGTTTTTGTTTCCTTAAATGTGCACATGGAACAATCCAGACTGCTGCGTGATTTAACAGTGAGCACCGATTCATCTTTTCTGTGACATCACATCAGCTGTTAGAAGCATCTGGCAGATATTTGGTCGAGACTCATTCAGACTGTGCAGAGAAAGAGGATGTGCCACAGCAGAGCTAAATTCTGACCACTGGAGACAAGACATTAGTGATTCTCTGCTCCCCTGGAGAGGAGGATGAGGGGGGAGGGAAAAAAGAAGGGGGGTGAGTGAAAGAGTTGACAGAGGCTGTCCACTGAGAGCTCTTCTCTCTTTCCACTGCTGGTTTATACAAGGAGCTGAGGACCCATAGAGCTGCTTCACTGACAGGATGTGACATTAGACAGAGGGGTCACACAGAGAGGGACAGTTTCTCACAGCTACAGACACACAAACACACAAACACACACATGCATGCACACACCATCTTCAGCCTGCAATGATCCTTCCATCTTATTCTAAACCATCAGAACTTAATGTCTGTTATTCTTGGAAACTTATAATTTTGTATAGTATGGTGCACATACTTAAGGGACAGAATTTTTTGACAGTTGAATTATATATTTATGCACCTTGTGCTGATCCACCACCGCTCTATGGATTCCAGTGCAATTGTTTACAAATGGTTTTAACACATGCACGCAACATTACCGGTAATGGTCTCTGCATCTCTGTAGGTGGCCGCGAACTCCTGGAGTGCAGCCGGCAGACTCTCAGTCTGACTGACATACTCCTCCACCTCACTGGCCAATGGGAGCCCTGGATTGTAGAGGTGAGACGTGCATGTGGGGTCCAAAGACTGGTTAGGGGGCGGGGCAGTGGAGCAGGAGCAGGTGTGGGGAGGAGGAGTCTTCGGGTCCAGCTTGGCGCTGAGTGGTTACCGATTTAAGGCGGGACCAGCCATGGACTAAAGTCGGACTTGCAAAAAGAAGAATGGGACAAACTAGATTCTTCCTGAGTGCATTATTGGACTGGAAGTGTCGGGTGCAGAACCAGAACAATGCACTGTACTGTACTGAAGCTTTTCAATGCATACCTGTAGGAGAAAAGAGAAAAAACAGAAGAGGACAAGAAATAATGATGTTAATTTATAACAACCAGCTGTTGGTATGAATTGCACATGTGTAAATTAAAAAATTAAACGTGCATTACTAAGTACAAAACTCCTTTGTTTAATATGTATATAAAATATATTATTTTTACCGCCCTGTTTCCTAAACCACACTCAGCAGTAGTATTTATAGACGTGGTGTCACAATCATCTGCATATCATACACAGAGCACGTGCTCAAGTGTGGATAATTATGGATGTGGGTGACATCAGTATGATAATAAATCATATGTTTCATAAGGATACACACTTATTTTAATGACAGGGGCAATAATTGTAATATTGGATACAACTGCACTAATCTAATGTTTGTTGCTCTCTTATGGGAGTAGATATAATATTAGAAACAAATAAAATATATAAAAAACTGCCTAAAAATGACAACATCAGTATGTCTCTGGTTCAGAATCAACAAAAACTGAACATTATTATTGAACTGATTTATTGTATCCCTGTTGCACTTTGCAGGTGTCTAGTCACCAATAATAACCTCTTTACTCTGTGTTTGAATCTCATGAATTCAATGCATGCAGTATGAAGCAAGTATATATATTCACTTAAAGCATCAAAAAGATGAACAACATATCAGATAAAAGAAAAGTGATGACTTAACCTTACTAAGAACACTGCTGATGATGTAAAACAATGGCTAGTACAACTCAAACTGGCATATTGAGAGAATTATGCTTGGAGTGAAGCTGATGATTGTCCGAACACCAATTCAACAATACCCCTCCCCATATTTAGCCACTGATGAACTAAACAACAGGTAAGATGATTCTATAATTGTCAATTATAACAAGAAACTTGGCTGAAAAGCTAAAGAGGTGAACACAAGTGCAACACAGTCAAAACACTCAGCAGCGAACTGAGCGAACTGAGGAACAGTTTCTATTAATAGTTCAACTCTTCTCACACACGCACGCACACACACAGAGTCATGTCTTCATGATTTCAAAGGACACTACGTTACAATTACTACTTGCCTATACCTTACCTCAATGTCCTAAATGTTTCCACAACATGAGTAATATCTGCAACACACACACACACACACACACACACACACACACACACACACACACACACACACACACACACACACACACACACACACACACACACACACACACACCTCAAGTCAAGCAGCTTGACATGTTCACCCCGACTCACTCTCTATCATTACTAAATAACACAGCTGAGGTTTTTGTTGTACCACACCTTCCTTTCCTCTGTCTGTATTCCTCCATTCTTTCTCTCTATCTTTCTTTTTCCACCCTCCTCTCTAGCTAGACATATTGAGTCAGATCCTGATGCCTTGTGGGAAGCAATATTTAGGTCATGAAGTTTCCATTATTTAAGAGGACAGTGAAATGCCCAAACACTGTTGCTAATGACAACACAGCTTAAAATTCACTGCAAAACAAAGCCTGCTCCCCCGGATGAATAACATCATTATAATTAGTGTTATGTTGCCAAACAGTGCTGTATTTACCCACTAAAGTTCAAAGTATCGATGAAAAGCAGCAGAATCTAACACGTTACAGCCTCAACATTCCCACCCTGTACTGTCCTCACAATGACGAGGCTGGGCTGAGTCCAGTTTAAAGGAAGCAAACGATTTCAATGGGCTGATGGAGCAAGTGCTCAAGAACACAATAGAAACAGCAATTTCTTCTTAGGGACAAGGTGTGGTTCCCAAATTTCTTTAAAAGACAATAATAGATGCACATTCTTTCTCGATTGGTAATGTTTGCAGTGCAGTGTTTTTACATGCAATGTACTGTATTTGTCCAGATATTAAATTCTAAACACAGATGGCCTATGCAGGTAGGTGACGCCGTCTGTAGTTAATACAGAATGCAGCAGCTCGCTGTCTCACTGCTAAAAGAAAGCGTGGTCACATCACACCAGTATTGGTGTCTCTTCATTGACTACTCTTCAAATTCAGGATTGATTTTAGGCTTGAATTGCCTTCTTAAAGATTTTCAATGGGCTGGCACCACTTTATTTAATTGAACTATCCATCCCACACACTTGAGGTTGACCAACCTGAGGTTACTTGATGTCCTAATCTCTGGAATAGTTTACCTACTCATATTAAAACCACTGAGACCCTTGAAACCACTAGTTACAGCTTCAGCTGTTCTTAATAACCCCCCAAGAGGCCCATTATTGTAAAAAACAACATGTTTTCATTCTAGTGTCCATGTGAGAACAGTCAAATAATGAAGTCTCTTTCCCACACAGGATTTCTCTGTGTTTTAAACTGCAACAATATGGACATTGCAACATAGACCACAGATATTCACACTCTTGCTCATAGAGAATCTGCACCACCCAAACTTGACTGTCTCCTTCTACAGCTGAAATCTACTCTATGAACCTTATGAACTAATATCTATGTTTTCCATTGCTTCTTCTGATACAATGAAGTGAAAAGGAAAAATGCGTTGTGTGATAATCAGCGAGAAGAACTCTACTATCTGCAGTGTGTGTGTGTGTGTGTGTGTGTGTGTGTGTGCCTTCACAGATTTGCAGAAACACAGAAACATAAAACATCATAAAGTGCATCTGGATCACATGGACACACTGGCAGCATTTCAACAGAAAGGCTTACCCATGAGTCTCATGTTTAAATTCTACAGAAATAGTCACAACTCTATACTTAGATTCTGTGGGAAAGGTGGCAGCATCCAAAAAGATATGTGTGTGTGTGTGTGTTTGTTGACTCCTTTATGACATGCATGTCTCCCATAGAGCCATATTTACTGTTAATATGTTCAACATGGCACTGAAAACTGCCAAAGAGAAAAGCATAATTATTTTTTTAAAACACATTTACTTGAATGTAATTTTGCAGTAGAGCTGCACAATAGCTTCAGCAGCAGTACCGCAGAATATGTGTTGACATATTCAGTTTTTATGAATTTTGATGATCTTGAGTTCAACATCTTAGCTTTTCATCTTAGCTGGCTGTCGTATAAAAGCTAATTCCATGTACATGAAAAAGGACCAGAACAGAAATAGAGCAGTGTAGCTGCAAGTTCACTTGAGTTTGTTTCCATATCACAACCACGATCTACGACCTGTTGTTGCTGCCAAACAAGTGCAAGAACAGAGACTGTTTCACACTGTAACACAGTGACTACACAGAAATACACTGGCTGTGGACGAGTAATTATGACGACAAATACATAGTTTACATGTCAACTTTGCTACTTGACAAACCCACACAATTTGAGTTTGTAGTAATTTAGTTAGAACAGGACAAAAAATGCAAATGCGAAAATGAAATGAAATAATTAAAATTAAAACATTTATTTCAAATTGAAATTTGAAGCTGTTGCAATATTATTTATTTTAACTTCAAAGACTGATTTCTGCTCCTGAGTGAAGGTTATGGTTTTAAACTCCACTTCACCAAAACCTCCATCAGTTGTGTTATACCTCCTCACTGTGCTGACACAATTCATAAGCATTATGTCAATATATTTATTGGAGTTTCATTATCTTATATTGATATTAATAAGAATTACATTGTAATTTGTACATTGTAATATATTGTCTTATCAGCCGTGCTAACAAGCAGCTCATATACAAAAAAAATTTAAAACACGAGCCTGTGTGTTGTTCGGCTCTTTACTCCAACGGTCAATACGTCAATTCACAATACATGCCACAACAGCACTTTTAAGCAGCTGTGGTTTTTTTCCTTGCTAGAGGGGATTCTCTTACTTTAATTATAATGCAGACCACTTTGACTGAGAGTATAGAGCTGGTTCATCATGTAATGTGTGTGTCCTTGTGCGTGGGTTCTGGTTAATGGACTATAGAAAGACAAACTGATGGACAACCGTGTCCGGTGGTCGTCTGTCTGTTAGCACGCCCACATGCCGTGACTGACTGGCTATGAGCTATAGAACATAGGAAACACTGTACACACCATTAACAACTTCCTGTGAATGTTCTTTGCTGTGAAGCAGTTGGGGGATGATTCTTTACAGGGGACAGAACATTTAAAAAAACTGCTTCAGGACATATTATTGAAACACTGTTTGGACAGATGGGAGCAGATCCGTATAGAAACTACAAAGGCTGTTAATGTGTACAAACTGTCTCCATAACAACGGATCATAAACCAGGGGACAGTTAACATAGGATTCTATTGAAAACTTAAATTAAATGTCAACATTACCCTCAAAAGCTTTGTTACACAGGAGCCATGTTTAAAACAGTGTTAAAGCTCAAACATCAACTGTTTGATGAAATGTTACAAGTTCAGAGCATGAACCTCCTTTTCTCCCACAATCAGAGCATGTGAAAGTCCTTCTGACTTAAAGGTTCAGTGTGTAGAATTTAGTGACATCTAGAGGTGAAGTTGCATGTTGCAGCTGAATACTTCTCATTTCACCCTCCTCTTCCAAACATGAAGGAGAACCTGTGGTGAACTTCAGTTGTCATGAAAACTGAAAAGGTTTTAGTTTGTCCAGTTTGGGGGCGACAGTAAAAAAACATGGCGGCCTCCACAGAGAGGACCCCCCTCCATGTAAATATAAAGTTTTTAAATAGAAAGGGACCATTCTATGGTAAAGAAACCAACAATTCATACAATTTAGATGAAACACACCAGTGAAAACATCAGGATTATTTTATATTCACCTAAATCTTACACACTGAAGCTTTGAGTAAAATGTTGGGTGCAAAATGCAAATGTTTTTGTATCTATAATGTTGCAGTATTTAGACTCAAACTATTCAGTGTCAAGTGAACAACAGTGCCACTAAAATGGTGGTTGTGGATTAAAAACTGTCATTTCTCAATGTTCACAGCAACTTTCAACAACATGTAATGATTTACAGTGAAGTTGTAAATGAACGAGTCCAGGCTGTAGAACTTCCTGTCAGACACTTTACAATCAATGCATCCAGTCAATATTCCAATAGCTTCTGTTTGAGCACAGATGCAATCGAAAACACATTTTAGTCAGAAGCAGCAGTGGCATGGACGAGAGATGTAACTTCCAAAAGAAGCTGATAATACAGAGCTGATTCAAGAATTCAGTTCTTGAATCTGCTCTTACACTGGATTTAAAAAGACACATTTCATTTTGATTGAAAATTATCAAAACTTCATAAAAACAGACCTAATTAAGTGATGGAAATAGGTTCAGAGAAAATCTTTGCTTTTTCATAGACACTAAAACCTCTTTTACACAAAAATCTGGGGGAATACACAGGTTTTTGTTTTTTTAAATAAGTTCATTGACTTACTTTCCCCACTGACCCTAACCCCATTTTTTCCCTTCGTGACTCATGTTCAAGGAAGTTCAATGCGTGACATAACTTTGCACCAAAATAAAGAAGAAGAAATTCATGTTTCCATCACTGTTGATTGGAAACTGAGTCAACAAAAACATAGGTCTATGCAGAGTCATTTGCTCGGGGAGTGGGAGTGGGTTTATCGATCTTGGAAAAGGGGCTTAAAGGGATAGTTCACAGAAAAATGAAAATCCACTTATTATCTACTCATTGCTATGTCGATGGAGGGGGGGTGAAGTGCTTTAGTTCACCAATCACTTTTGGAGTTAATAATTAATGAAATTATTTTAAGATGACTGGTAATGGCAACTGGTAATTTGCCTGGTTTCATACATTCACTCACTCACTCACTCACATTCAGTGTACAATAACTGTACTTCAACAGTATATTTACTACACATAAATAAGTCATTTGTCCATCACTAACATGGGGACAAACACAGTCTCAGTTCACAGGACAGACAAAAAGGAAGACAAAGAGAGAAGTTGCTGAATTTTAAGACCAATGAGTCACATGATCAGTCAAAGGAAGCTGAGACGTCTTTTCCCAAATCACTTAAATCCCTGTGATGTCAGGATTGAACACCTGAGGAGCTCCGTGCAACCCAGAAGATACATGCAAGTTGTTCTTCCAGTGAAAAAGAGCTGATGGCGTTCAAAGCTTTGCCGAAGGGAGACAGGAGGACACCACATCAAGGAGAGACCCTGATATGTAATGGCCATTAGAGGAACATTACTTTGATTATAGTTCTTGTCTTACATGATTGTACCAAATTACTTCAATCAGATACTTGAGCTTTTTATTCTGCTTGATTGAAGCTACAATATTTATTACTGCCGATGTTACTACTGGTGGAATAAATGTTCATTGATGTTCCAACATATCAGTCCTGTCACAGTGTCAAGTCAAGATAACGTAAACAAGATTAAATCCCAAAGGATACGCTAAAATAAATCGTCCCTTCACTGAGGAACAGCAAAGTTAATGTTCATTTAAAACCTGATAATGAGGTGTTTTTATTGCTGGAATCTTTTGTAATTTTTGAAATTACTCCATAGCTCAGCAAGTCCTAAATCCATAAAGTTTCCTCTCAGAGATAGTGTGTTGTAAAAGGAGCCAAGTTAATATTGAGGGCACTGTTTATATAAGCAACCTTTGACCTTTTCCATCCTTTCACAGTCATTTCTACCACTGTCAGTGTTCACACACTCTTAAAGATCCATTTAAGGACTTTTTTACTGGGACAGTTCCATGAAATTCAAAGACACAGACAGAGGTTGATAACTGTTACAACACTAACGTTTATAATGAGAACGTGCTGACTTTACAGAAGATCACAGACAACACATCAGAAGAGAGCGGCTCAAATGTGTGAACACTTAACACTCAAATGTTCTGCGTTCCAGTGATGGCAGACCACATGTTCTCCTGCAGCCTGATGCAAGTAAAAACATATCAAACCGACAAAGCAACTTCAATTTCTATTTTTTAACCTGTGAGCAAGAACCTGTGGGTGCCGTGAAATATACAAAGCCTTGATCAGTCTCCATCACACTTACATACATGTCTATGAAGAACAGTACATTTACACTATCATTTTGCAATATTCATACATATCTGTTTGTACTTCGTTGAACTTGAAACCATAATAAACAAATTAATGTTTGTTTTATTTGAAAGGAGAGAGACGCAGTTAAAAATACACTGTGAAATCACACGTCTGACCATGATAACGTATTTACCATGTGCTACAACTCCGAGCATGCGTGTGTATGCGTGTGTGTGGTGAGACAGAGGTCAGATAAGAACAAACACAACACACCACAGCCCATCTGTCAGTGTTTCTGTCAGAAACAGGAGCTATCTGTTCACCTGGTTGTGTGAACGTTGTCAGAAGTCTGTGTGTGTGTGTGTGTGTGTGTGTAGTAGTGAGACAGTACGCAGACCTCACTCAGATCATGTGCAGTTAGTTGGCAAAAGCAACTGAGGCCTTATTTAGCGTCTCAGAACTGAGAAACCCTCCTCCACTGCTGTACAGCTCAGATTCAATGAAAATCTCCGACTCCTCAACACTTCATCTGAGGAACTGAGACACAAAACGTCACTGTTTTCAAATCTTCTCTGAAAACATACTTTTTTACTTTTATCCCCTTTCTTTTTCCATTACTTTCAAATTACGTAGTACTATTTCATCTGCTGTCTCTGATTTTAGATTTTGCGCATCATTTGTTGTCATTGATTTTAGATTTGGCATTATATCATTTGCTGTATTTGATTTAAAATTTACATCTGGTCTTCGATGTTTTATATTCTTGTTTTTATTTTGTCCTCTTCAACATCGAATTGCTCCCACTCGCTCAACAAGAAATGATATAACCATAGTCATGCAGACGACACACAAATGTACATAACCATACCACCAGGGGACTGTAATCCCATTCACGTGTTGACTGAAAGATAAAACTGGATTCACTGTTTTCGGAGACAGGGAAGAACAATTTAAAATCAGCTCTCAGCTTGAATCTGTAAAGTTAAAAACCACAAACCCAGGCAGACATTTTGATGGAGTCATAGACTCAGACCTTAACTTAAAGAGCCACATGAACACAACTACAAAGTCAGCGTGTTACCACATGAGGAATATATCACTGATTAAAGGACTTATCCGTGCATTTATCTTCAGCTGATTTGTAGTGTGACTGTGTGTCTACAGGTCTCTAAAAAAAAATAAATCAGAGAAACTGCAGCTGATTTAAAATGCTGCTCGAGTCCACACTAACACAAAGAAGGTGGATCACATCACTCCAGTTCTGAGATCTTTACACTGGCTCCCTGTCCGGGACTAAATATATTTCTGTTCTACTGCTACAGAGGCAGCGTTCAGTATCTACGCTCCACACATGTGGATCAAACTCCCAGAGAACGTAGGTCTGCTGCAAATCTTAGTTCTGATAAATCAGTGCTGAAGAGTTCCCTGTTTGCCACGGCCTTTTATTAACTCCAATAACTACTCATTTCTTACAATGCACTGCTACCTTCAATCGGGAATATATATATTTTTTTAAATGCTTCTTTTTTATATTTTCTTTGGTAGTTGCTTTTTGTCCTGAAGCCTTTAATTCTGTGTGTAAAGAATTAAAGATGCCTTGTCTCTGGTGAAGCACTGTGTAATGACTGTTTTGAAGGGTACTACATAGATAGTATCATGACTATACTTTTTAAAGTGTGTACACTTCATGTGCTAGATGTAATTTGTAAATAATATATGTGAAAGCACCACAATGTGCAGAGTTTGCTTTCTTTGAATTTATCATGCTACAGTAATATTTATACAAGGTTTATTTAATTTTTCTCTATGGTGTTGGGCGGTGAACAATTCATAAACTCAAACTTAATTCATAAATATATCTATATATATATATTTAACTAGCAGGTGACCAACACTCAGCTCCTGTCAGTGGACATTAATGGACAGAGTCTGTGAGAGTGGATCAGACTGCTCCTGCTGCCTGAGAGAGACTTTTAATGAGTGGAGATTTACTGTGACAGGATTAGGCATCAGTCTTATTAAAGAGGAGCCCACACAACATTTTCACTTCTGAGTGAGACAAAGAAAACAGAAGGAACCGATCAGAGAAGAGAAACCAGGAGCCCACATGGTCCAGCTGACCTGAGACAGGACCAACTAAATGAAAGTGTCTAAAATGCAGAGATCACATGGAAACATCCGCTGCGTGAAGTCATGGTGTGAAGCAACAGAAAGAGTGAAGAACTACACGAGTTACCAAACTGTGGGACTCTCTCTCTCTCTGCACCTGCTGCAGTTTCTATCATCTCCACAGGACTATCCACTTCACAACTATTAGTCCACATGCTCTGCTCTCACCTGAAGACATCAAGTTATTCCGATTTCTCTGTTTGGGCCAGTTCAGCTCCTCGCGGCTCGCTTCATTCACACCATGAGCAGAAACGATGCGATGCCAAGCGGATATGAAGCTGTGATATCGCCCGGCTCTGAGGCTGAGCAGCGGCCGAGCGAGGAGGTGAGTTCAGCGGCTGCGGTTCAGTTCGTCTGCCCCGAGGATCCGTGGAACTAAACTTCTCTGACGATCACTTCGCCTCCATGTGGGACCAGCCTGAGAAGCGATGCATGCAAACAAAGCGGCTGAGTGCAGCGGAGTGAAGGTAGAGAAAACATGGAAGCACGTCCGGTGGAAGCATTTTCAAAATAAACTGATTATGAACATTGTCACCAGTTACGTTGAAACGGGCACAGTTTTCTGATATCAACCCGATTGAGACAATAGGGAAGACAATGCCACGAAAACAGGATGATTGCCTCAACCTCAATAAGTTCATACTCAGAATAAGCAATAATCGAAGTAAGACGTGGACTCAGGGACAGATCTAGGATTTTTCTGAGTCAGGGGCCATAAAGGGGCCACAATTTACACATGGGAACTGCGGGGAATATATTTCCAACATCCATTCACTTCAGGGGCCAATTAGATTGACTTCAACCCTGATTCTGACCTTAGTGATAACATGTAAACATGTAGACGTCGTTACCTTATTATAACGTCCTATAGTTTTCACAGAATTTTGTGACATTGACATACGGCCCATTACCGACTGCAAAGAAAAATTGTTGCATCATGCAGTTAAGTTTTGACATTCTGGTGGGAATGTTTGAGACACGACGTAGCGTTGATGTGAGTCACAATTTAAATAGGAAAATGAATGGGATTTTCTATTATTCTATATTCTATTAATACATGTAAACATGATGATCAAAATAATGTCAGAATAAGAAAAATAAATTATTGTTGTCCAAACGTAGTTATAATAATAATAAGTATTATTATGTGCAGGGTTAGCTTCCTTTGAATTTAACATGCTATACAGCATGACTTATTTATATATCATTATAATTATTATTATTAATATGATAATCACTTCACTGTCGTTTATAGGAATATTTTGTACACGCATGTATATTAACACTCTGAATTGCACATAATACACTAAATTGCTGCTGCCTCAGTAGTTAATGGTAGAAAACTCAGCTGAGTTGAAGGAAATATACCGATTTAATTGTTTCATTTATTCATTCACACAATGTTGTACAAAGCATATTGAAACGTTTTTACATGTTGAATTCATCTCTTGCTTTTATTTTGTAGATTGAAATGCTTTCAGAGGAAACGGTACTCTTACCTTCTCAGTGAACTTTACAGGTTGGGAACTTTTCAACTTTGCATTGAAAGCATTTGCACTGTTCCTTGGTGTTCACGGATTTTTCCATCTTCATGCACAAACATAGACTTAAGACAGTTTGATGGGATTTTGAAAGCAGTTTTTGTTTATTTTAGCTTTGTACTGACTAAGCTCGATACATCCTGTCAGTGTAGTGTGCAGGTATGTATCTATGGTTATAAAAACGTCATAGTATAGGTCTATCTTGATTAATGGCTTCTCTAAGTGCTCATGGTGAACATTAACTGATGAATGGGAACACGAGGAGTCTGATATGAGAGATATACCAGAGGCTGCGTCACATCCACACTGGAGGGTCACGGGGGGCTTGTGTCCCACTACCGGTCCCATTCAATGAATGACGTCATTCTACTCTCAAATGCTTTGTGTGTGTGTGTGTGTGTGCATTCGGTTTGGTTCGCCACAATGAATGGAAGTTAAAGGTACAGTGTGTAGAATTTGGAGATAACAAGTGTTTAAATCGCATGTTGCAGCTGAACACCCCTCACCTCACCCTCTCCTTCCAAACATGAAAAAGAAACTGTGGTAGCTTCAGTTGTCATAAAAACTCAAAAGGTGTTTAGTTTGTCCAGTCTGGACTAATGTAAAACACATGGCGGCCTCTGTAGAGAGGGTCCCCTTAATGTAAATATAAAGTATTTAAATACAAAAGGCTCCTTCTACGGTAAAGACAAAAACAATTCATACAATTGAGATGAAATGAACTAGTGAAAACATCATGAGTATTATTCTACATTCAATGTCTGCCAATAGTTCCCTTTCACCTAAATCTTACACACTGGACCTTTAATACAAAGTCCTAATAAGGGCTTCTGCACAAACTTGTGTGTGTATGTGGATGGGGGTTGCTTTTTATTAAGGACAAATAAAACACATAAGAATAAATAAATAAATAAATGTAGAAACACATAATACAGTATCTTTGATTCATTTATTTGTGTATTTAATTGTTTTTTCTGCATGTTTTTATTCAAGTTTGTATTTATTTATCTATATTCATGTCATTCTTTGTCTTTCATAGATTTTAGGTTAAACCTTGAGCAGTATAAGATACTTTGAGACAAATTGTCCCAGGAAATGACTAGTACAAATCAAAGAGCCTTTAAACTGTAAAGTGAAGCTGATTTGTTTTATGTTCATCATGATTTCCAGTTGCAGTGAAATACATGAATTTGCTCTGCAGTCATTTTAATGGAGATCACTGCTGTGTCCCCTGAAGACTGCTTTACGCTCTGCTGTGTGCGGTCTGCCGTGTGCTCCCATGTCTCCTAGCAACGCAGGAATGCTCCATGTAGAGGTGGCCTACCTAAAACTAAAACACACTTTCTCTATACACAAACAATTTTCTCATAACATATGTATCATAAATATTTTCCAAACACATTTTCTCTCATTCATACACAAACAATAGTTTCTGTGAGTAGAGTTTAGCCTTTATTCTATCTGAAGATCCTCGGACTCCCCTCTGGCGCTGGGGATCGTATGGCCCACCACGCTTCCGCCAACAAACAGCGGTGAGTTCGGAGGTAATTAAACATTTGGAGTTTGATGAAGAGCCAACAAAGTAAGAATTCAGCTTTTCCAGCGGGATGCGTGTGGACTTATATTCTGATTAAACGCCCACACGTTACTCGTCAGGTTTGAACTGCTGTCTTGTTTTCTGTCTCGTCCTAATGTCTCCAATCTCATGCAAAGTTACAGACCAACCGTTGATCTGACCTGGACGCTCCAAGTCAACGTTACAGAGTGGATTCATCGCTTGTGAGTAAACGATCGACCTCTCACACACTGTTTTATTCATATTTATTCATTATTTATTATGAGGAGACAACACGTCTGGGTCATGTTTGGAGACATGTCTCCCAGGTGTCCTGTGTCCTGCTGCTCATTTAACTCATTGCCATCAGTTGGTGCATGTTGCAGGCAGCCATTTATACTGCAGCTGTGGGAAGACGTGAGTCTGATATCCTCATGATAAATCTTCTAACACGACTCAGAACAGTGGGAAGTATGTTCATGTTTGTATTTATACGTTTTAAGCCTTTATAAAAATGACTTTGTGAATGAAATGTGATGTTGATCAATGTCAAATCATCTCCTCACATGGGGACACTTATATCTTGACCTAAATGTTGATTTCACTTATGGTAAACTTTTGTGTGGCATATTTTTAAAACTACCTGAGACGTTTCAAAAATGAAGTACACGTATTAGTTTTGAGCCTTGATAATATGACTATTTATTGATAATATGACTATGACATCTGTGGATACATGTGTATTTGACTTAAATGTTCATTCCTTTAATGGCAAACTTTTTTTACACAGAACATTTCAAAATATTTGCAAACAATAGGACAGTACAACCTTAGATATAAAAAAGGTAGAGTATTTTCATATATTATTTAGGATTGACTTTGGAATGAGCAGAATCAGTTACCTGTTTTTGACTTGTATTATTTGTATCTTTTATAATTATTAATTATTTACTATGATTGTATGGAATTTCATATTGTTTGTTGTAACCCACTTTGTTGCTTGTATTGAAAAGTGTTAAACAAATAAAGTTATTTTACTTTATATGTATGTCTTTATTTGTTTTTGGCCTTGATGAGAATAATTTGTGAATGAAAAGTGATATTGGTCAATATTAAATTATTATTATTAAATTTCCTCTCGTGGGGAAATATAATAATAATAATATGCTTAATGTTATATACTCATACAGTACACTTTTGTATACAGCACATTTTAAACAGTTACCAACTGTTTCACATGGAAAATAGTACCATATAAAGTTTTGAAAAAGTACAGATTATCATGTGTATGCGCTTGTTTTCGGTCTTGATACATTTAATTTGTGAATGAAAAGGGATGTTGGTCAATATTAAATCATTATTATTATATTTCCTCCTGTGGGGAAATATAATAATAATATCTTATGCTAAATGTTATTTCTTCATGCAGTAAACATTTGTATACAGAGCATTTTAAACGGAAAATAGTACCATAGAAAGTTTTGAAAAAGTACAGAGTGTCATATATGTATGTGTTTGTTTTTGGCGTGGATACATTTAATTTGTGAATGAAAAGTGATGTTGGTCCATATCAAATAATTTCTTCTGGGGAAATGTATTCCTTGCTTTAAATGTTGAGTCCTCACATTGTAAACTTTTTTATACAGCACATTTCAACAGCTTAAATAGGTTTCACATACTTTCATAAGAGTATGTGTATTACAGTAAATGCAGTTACATGTATAATATAGTTAAGATATAAAGAAAGAAACATGATTCTTTTTAATGTGTGATATTTCTCTACTTTCATTCCTCATTGAAAACAAACTCATCTTGTAATTTATTCACTTTTCCTTCTCCACAGTGGATGGAGAACTTCATCCTGTATGAGGAGGTCGGCAGAGGCAGCAGCTCTGTTGTGTATAAAGGAAGAAGGAAGGGCAGTCTGAATTATGTGGCCATCATCTGCACTGACAAAGCCAAGAGACTGGAGATCACTAACCATGTAGGGTATCGCTTTAAACCTATTCATCTATTAAGATGCCCTCTGCATTTACACATTTTTTTCAGGGTATTTATAATATTATTTTATGCATTCGGATTGGGCCTGAAACCCCCAACCCTCTAAAAATGGTTTAAGGTTTTGTTAAAGGTACAGTGTGTATAATTTAGCGACATCTAGTGGTGAAATTGCAAAGGGCAGCTGAATACCCCTCACCTCACCCTCCCCTTCCAAATGTGACAGAGAACCTGTAGAAGCCTTCAGTTGTCATAAAAACTCAAAAGATGTAAAGTTTGTCCAGTCTGGACTACTGTAAAAAAACATGGCTTCCTCCACAGAGAGGATGTAAATATAAAGTATTTAAATACAAAAGGCTTCTAGGGTAAAGACAATAACAATTAAAACAATTTTGATGAAACACACTTGTGAAAACATCATGAGGATTATTTTATATTCAATTTTTGCTTACACACTGAACCTTTAAGGGTTATATCCACCTACAACTAGGAATGCTTTCATCAGAACAATAGTTTAACTGTAGTAACCACAGCTAATGCCTTGCTGTGGTTCCCCTTTAGGTTCGTCTCAGCAATGAGCTGGATCATTCAAACGTAGTGTGCTTCTATGAGTGGTTTGAGACAAGTAGCCAACTCTGGTTGGTAGTGGAGCTCTGCACAGGTCAGTCAGTCACAGACACTCATGATGATGATGCTGCGTTAAGTGCAACCACCTCATATTTGATTGTGCTTTTTACAGGTGAAAGAGTGTGTGTGTTTTAACACAACACAACTGGTGTAGTATGATTCTAAGTTTCTTTGTCTCTCTCTCTTTCATTCTTGCTCTTTTTCCCTCTATCTATGTATTTCTAAGGTGGTTCCATGGAGTCTGTGATTGCCCAGGATGGATATCTGTTAGAAGATGAAGTGAGGAGGATTGGATGGGACTTGGTCAAAGGACTGAAGCACATCCATGAATCAGGAATCATTTTCTCTGACTTGACCCCTGCTAAGGTTTGCATTTATCTATTTAAGGTATAATGGTATAACAGAACATTTATCATTATCTCATTAAATCAGTAAGTTTCCTTTTGTCCCCCACAGATTTTACTGGATGGTAGTGGGACCCTGAAGTTTGGTAACTTCTGTCTGTCTAAAGTAGAGGGAGAGTCTCTGGAGGATTTCTTTACCTTGCTCTCTACATCCGAGGAGGCAGGGGAGGAAGATGGCAACGAGAACTTTCACAACATGAGGAAAAGATTACAAGGTCAGATGACCAGCCTTTTGTTGGATCCAGTTGAATTGTGAAACAGCTTATATACTGTATATTGTGGGGAACACATTTGCAGCATGGAAACAAATGCACAGACAGGCAGGAGTTTACTGTAACAGGTAGAGTTAGAAACCATTCGGAGGAAAACTCATGGCCAGGAGACATAAACGTGTTTTTGGATTAAAAATGACAAAGAACAAGGGGATTGGGGTCGCTGTTTTAATGACGTGATCATATCAGAACTTCTGTGGAGGATTTATATTCTGTGCTAACTAATTTACCATATGATGACCAAGAATACACAACTCAGAACAATTTGATGAAAGCTTAATATTGGAACATCTAATTAGCAGGATGCATATCTTCTTCTACTACTATTGTCTTTTACTAAGTAACATGTGTATGTGTGTATATTTTCAGGTTCTCCAGCCTACACTGCACCAGAGGTTTTACAAGGATCAGAAAGTAGTATGAGCTCAGATCTCTGGGCTCTAGGCTGTATACTGTTCTACATGTACACTGGTACCCAAATACACACACACATGCTGACACATGTATACACTGAGTAGGGTATGATTAAATACACATAAGCTGATTTAACAGTGTTTTTTTAGTTGCTATACAGTGGGTACCTATAATCCATATGGATTTTGAACACGGTAATGAACAGAAAACAGGATACACTTGTGGACCTTAACTCAAATTGTTTCAGGTAAACCTCCGTTCTCCTCTGATAGCTACACTGAACTGGCAGACATGATTATGAATCAGGAGCCACCACCTCCCAGACAGTCAGGTAACACACACACACACACACACACACACACACACACACACACACACACACACACACTAATGCTTGCACAGAGACGTGATGTTTGACATGAACTCTGTATCGGTATGTAGCAAAAAAACAACTATGACACCTTGTTAAGGGCACATTTGTCTTGTATGTTGATGGTTTGGAGTTGTTTGTTTGTTTGTTTGTTTGTTTAAGTAAAAGATCCTCTGTTTTTGTCACAGTGTTGTCAGTCAGTCCTCCCAGTGAGGAATTCCAGAGTCTTCTCAAAGCTTTGCTCAACAAAAACCCAGTGAAGAGGTCAGGTTTGAAGACCCTCACACACTATCCTCTTTAAACTGTTTATTCTGTGGCCTGCAAGGGTGAGTGCTATAGTTAATGCATAGATGGACAGAAACAATACAACATCCATACTGTCAACTTTAAATTCTAGAGAGAAGATGGTTAAATTTCCACGATGTTTATATCTTTAGCTTAATACTGTAGCTAGTTTATTTTGTTGCTCATTTAAAATGTAAAAGATTAAACATTTTATCAGTAAGCCAATTGTCTGTTTCAAAGACCTTGAAAACAATTACTCATGTTGCAGTTTTTCTCGATTTATTTATTTTTGTTATATAGGGTGGACTGGCCAGAGTTGCTGGAACATCCTTTTTGGATACCAGTACTGACGAAGGAAGATGATGTGGAAAAGGGAGACGAGGAGGCGGATGAAGAAGACGATGACTTTGTTGCCATTGCTGCGTCTTTGTGAGTAGTGAAGCACCGGAAAATCTTAGCTGTTGTTAGCAAAGTGATGTTGAAACCAAGTTTTATCTGTTTTAATCCAGTGGGAAAGTCCAAACATTCTGAAACACCCTTTAATGTGATGGAACAGAATTCAGAAGAACGAGAAACATCCTGCAGAATTACCATCAAGTTTAAAGAGCTGCATTTATGTTTCCCTTCGATGAAATTGTTTTTTTTCCCATTACCTCCACAGACACGCATGGATTCCTGATCCTTTATGTCCAGTACACTTAGATCAGCGTCCCGACAGCCAGTCAGCCATCACTTGTCAGAAACTAATTTCATCACAGACAACTCCTGCAACCACTGACAGACAAGTTGTCCGACACACTTCCTATGGAGCCTTAAAGAACAGCCAGTGTTTGAACAGAAAGATGGGGAAGAAGAGCCAAGAGGAGGGGCAGGCAAAGGCTCATGGTGACTCTGAGCTAGCTGGGTCCCAGCAGATATGCCACACACTGCAGCCCCATAAGTCATTCACACTAGGTAACACATCTGCTGATGTCTTTTGTTGGACATTATTTACGTGTGTGAAAAGAGTTGATTGGACTTTATGTATGGACGCAACTTCTGCCATCATACCGCTGAGCGAGACTGATTCACAGCGGCAGCATTGAGAATGTGTAACTGTGCCCAGGCACGATCAGCAAATTCACTTGGGAAGGTTTTCATTTCTTTACCACCTCCTCTGTTTGAACTGTCTGTATGAACATGACCATAGTTATCAGGTTTTATAGACGAGACAATTTTGCTCGGTCCTATTGTTTCCCTCTCTATTGCAAATATTTGTATTATTCACTTTTTCTATAGTTTCTGTTGTTTCTGCAAATTCAGTTTCTGATTAAAATGTGTGCTCATTTCTCCTGTGAGGCTTTCACTAGGCATGTGTCATACAATAGTGTACTCAAGAAAATCTGCCTGTATTTTGTTTGCTGTCTCATCTAGATACTGTGTCCGAGCTGAGGCCGAAGAGTGGTGTGAATGAGGATGACACTGAGGCCGTTTTTCTGCTCAGGTATTAAGTTCAGTCTGTTTCCTGTCTGTCGACCTGATTTACCAGAGTGTTCCTAGGTCACAGGGTTACTTCTGTTTTGTCAGGGTTATGAGTTGTGCATGAACATACAAACTACAGTTGATGTGCTTCATATAAATATAATAATAATACAACTGCTAACCATGGACAGCTAGCAAAGTATTAACATTTTACTGTATTGTATTATTACACAGTATTTTAATAGTTTTATGATATGAAGTATTCCATTACCTTCTAGCTCCCGTGCCAACTCAAGAAGGAGCTGCAGTACCTCAGACTCTCTGATTCAGGACCCTGTACCTCAGGTGACTGCCACCATGTCATATAAACTATATATATATATATATATATATACGATATCTGTGATTTGTGCTAATAATGATGACATGGGTTACTAGTCGCTTGGCAACTTGGTTATTGGGGTTAATCCCAGTCACATTATAGCAATTCTTTTTCTACTAAATCTGCTGGCATGCCTGGTAAATAATTCACTCTTTTTCCTTTTCTTTGCTCCTGCTCTAAGGCCAGCACTGGCACTGACATCACATCTTGTGTGAAAAGTCTTCTCCATACTGACTCTGACCTGACTGTCACCCCAATCATGGACAATCCCAAGGTACATAGATGCAACATAATCTGACACAGTGTTGGTGATTTCAGGGTGTTTTCAGATACTTCAAATACATATTTTTGACCCAATCTTCAGTGGTAAGTGTCCTTGGGAGGAGTCGCTCCTTCTGTTTCAGTTTTTATTATAAGCTTGTTAAAGTAAAACCTTCATTGTAAAAGTGACATTTTATACAGTGGTAACAATGATGTGTCCTGCTGAAAACAGGGAGTTTAATGTTTGTTCGTTTTTCACTTTAAGATTGCATTAAATGATTGTGACTTGAAAGGAAGGAAATGGGAATTTACAGTTCAGACTTCTGCTCTTTCTGTTTACCAGATTCTCAAGAGTCCTCCTGTGCGATTTGATCCTAAAACACTTTGTGTTCCAACATATTCAGGTACTTTTATTGTTTAATCATCCGCAAGTAGTTTTGTACAGAGTAAGAACAAAGGGTCTCCGTGTTTGGTTACTTGCCCCAGTGTATTAATGTTAAAGCTGACTTCTCCTCTACCCCAGTTGAGAAGCTGCAGTCTCTGAATGAGGAAGGCTGGACTGTGTTCCTCCTACAGCTTTGTTCCTCCCTTCAAGAACAGAATCCCTCCACTCCTCTGTCCTCCTCCTCCTCCACTGCTACTCCTCCACCTTCTTCCACAGCAGCTCGCTCCAAACTCAACCTGCTCTGTTACCTCTGCTGTGTGGCTGGACACAAAGTTATTGCTAACAGGCTGATTAACTCACCACTGGTATGTCAAATGTGTATTTAGTGAAGGTCACTGTAGAGATACTGTTGCATCACAGCTGGCTGAGATTTATTTTCAATTTATGGCAGTGTGGGAGTCCTTGCTCTTAGCTGAGTGAAACTAAGGCAACTTATGCTAATTTCCTCAGTTTGGATATAATATGAATAATAATAATATGATTTTTCACCTGTCAGGAAATGGCTTCATCAGGAAGATGTATCATGCAAGAGTTTCTTGCTCACAGCAAGTCATTAGTCAAGTGGGAGTCATTAGTGCAGAGACAAGGACATAGGGCCATAGAATTATTTAGTAACAAATCAAATGACTGCTCTTTCATCTGACTTTGAACATGAAATATGTGAGGACGTATATATTTTTCAAAATTAAGAATCTACTTTTAACAAGATATTCAAAAATAATTTTTGGAGTCCGACTGCTTTTTAAAGATGTGTCACGACTACTACTCTAACAGGATATAGTAGTTTTGTCTGTACAACCCATCAGCCTTAAAAAATATTTAAAAATTATATACAAATATTTTACCCAAGTTTTTTTCAGAGTTCTAATTTAAGCATTATCAAAAGCTCTAATACATCTAATATCCATGTTCTACTATCACTGATTTTTACAAATCGTTTCTTTTTCTATCTACCCTCTCCCTCATTTAGCTGTCAGTGTTGACCCAGCAATTACGACATGCTCTTAATTGGGATATGTAAGTATACTATGTTTCTATTCTCTCTATATACCAGGAAGCAAGATTTTGCACCTTTGCAGGAATGTTAGAGCAATTGTGAATGGAGATCAATGGTAAAATCACAAACTAAAATTCTCATTGATGGAGATGACCTGCAAGCTAATGAGGCTCAGACATCCAAAATACCAGTGAATTGAACTAGGGACCATCACTGAGAACCACTGCTCTGAGTTTCCAAAAGACTTCTATTAACACTAAACTATATCATGGTCGATGATTGCTTCAACAAAGTGGGCTGTTAGGTTTGGAGCTTAAAGGTTTTAGACATGAACTGGAGACTGATATAATCTTATCAGTGATGTTTCTTTCCTTATATCGGGACTATTTGTTGTGTTAGACTTTAAATGGTGCATTGATTATCAAACAAACTTTATTTAATGAAAATAAAAAATGTTTTCCAGGCGAAGCAAGGTTCTCAGAGTGATGGGTCTACTGGCTCTGCATTGTACCGAACTTGGAGAGGAGAGTCCTGTTTCTGAGGTCCGCAACACACACATGCAAGCACACATGCACTTACACTCTCTAACGGTTAGCAAGTGTGTGTGTCCTTAACATCCTTAACCCTTAAAAAGGGTTAACCCCCAAAAATCTTCTCTATCTTAGTATGTATTCTGGTTGACGTACCCATCAGGATATAAAAAATAACCCACATGCTTTTCTTATCTGAATGAGAAATAAAAATTCCATATATTTTCAGTTAAACAGGGGAATTCCCAAACCTTTCCTAAATATTTTGAGAACTCAAATATGCACTACCAGTTTACACCATAGGGTGGCAGTACATACTAACAGGAACCCACCTTATGTACATTACAGACAGGATTTATGCATAAAAGCGTACAGAAAGCATAACATCAGTGTAGTACTGCAAACAGTTTGTATAATTAATGCTTTATCTATATTAAGTCCTGGTTAATGTTGCTATGTCCATCTTTTTCTTAGTCATTTTAAGGATGTCATTTTTGTTTGGACATTGTTGCTGCTTTTGTTCTGAGGTATATCAATAATGATGAAAATCCATGAAGTGGAAATCTTCCCTAAAACAAGATCAGAAGTGGAAGACTTACCTCTTGTCCACTCTTACTTTTGTAGTACTAGTGTGTACCAGCAGGTGTCCTTAAAAACCCAAAAGAGGACATTCGCCTCAGACACGAAGGCAAGTCAAAGACACAACATACACCAGTGTTAGAGTCGTATTGAAAGTGAACAATGAGGGGGTTGTTGTTTGTTAACTTTCCAGCAATGTGTTTCACACAGTAGGAAGCACTTGATTCTGGAGCACCTCGTCTGTGCTCAGCTGTGATGTGGAGCAGCAGACAGCGCTGAGAGTCAGAGTGGCTTGTGCTGGACAAACTATGACAACATTTCTAAATGACCTTAAGCATATTTCTCTGCATCAAGTTGCGTACAGAAAGTTTTTATATTGCTGGATAATATAGGCCAATACTGATATATAGGCCTGTATCTGTTTATCGGTCTCTAAATGCTCATAAGGCCTCTGAAGGTGACTGTCATCTTGTTTTTTACTTGTAGTCATAACTACTTAAGTAGTTACAAGTCTTTAGTGTTTTGCTCATGTGTCTTAACTTTGAGATTATTTGCAGATATATGTATTTGTTATAGTTACACTAAGAAAGCAAGTGATGCAGCTGAACACGTACCTGTTCATAAGGTCAAGCTAGCTGAAACGAATCAATCTATAAATCCTGCAAATATTCGTTTTAAGATTACAATATTCAGAATTTGGTGAAGGTGTTTTGATTCTTGACTTTTGAGGATGTAGTGTGTGGTGTTTGTTTTTTTGTCCACCCAACATTACATCAGTGAGGGTAGACTCAATAACAAACACTGGTCAGTATGATCATTGTAGGGCAATGAATTGAACTGCACTAGTTTTAGCTATGTTTGTCTTAAAAACTGAGTGTATGCAGCTACACCACTGTTATACCGATAGTCATAGTAAGGAAAGTACTTTAAGGATTTGCCTACATTTAGACAAGGATACAGAGACAATACAGATGCTTTACTGAGCCCCCCTCGATACACACACACACACACACACACATTCAAACAGCTGAACTAATTTAATGTAAAAGCAGTTTAGTATGGAGGTGAGATCTTGAGACTCTCTCCTTTATATGATCCTTTCATCCTGAACAAATCAAAACACCTTTTTCTGCTCCGTCTTTGTTTCTTTGTCATCTTGATCGCATCTTTTTATTCTGAAGGAAATCCTTCTGGCTATATTAGTTTTGATCCCACATGCTCCCTTTCCTGGTTTGTCTTTTTCCTCTATCTTGTTCTGACACTTTACTGCTACTAAGTCGTCACGGCAATTTACAAAATGGCTGACTGTGGCATAGCAGTGTTTTTTCTGTGCGTCTGTTGTTAAAGACAAATGGCAGAACATTTTTTTTCCCCAGCTACCCTCCTTACTTCCCTGCAGCTCACATAGGATGACAAATTGTTGAGAGAAGGACAAAGCTGTGTGTGTGTGTGTGTGTGTGTGTGTGTGTGTGTGTGTGTGTGTGTGTGTGTGTGTGTGTGTGTGTGTGTGTGTGTGTGTTATTCTTGCGTACTACTGATGCTAACAGATGACCAATAAAACAGTAAATACTTGTGTGTGTGTGTTTTGTCTCAGCAGGGGTTCTCCTGCTGCAGCCCTGCTAGTTGGAGTGATAGGGTTGGGCTTAGTAACCATAGTAACTGCTATATGCTTCAATCACCCCACTCCACCCAACAAAATGCACGCACACACACAACCATACACCTGTCTCTCTTACTATGATTTCTGTCTGTCCCACACCTTTTTTCTAGTCTTTCTATCTCTCTGTCTCGCACTCGCTCTTGCGCTCTCTCTCTCTCTCTTTTAATAAAATAAAATGCAGTGTCTGGCTTAATGTTACTAACACAAGCTTGCAGCTTTCTTTGTGTGAGTTAGAGACGCTGTGCTTTCAAAACCAAATAGATAAAATGTTCCCCTTCACTTATCATCACATGCATATAAAGCATAAGTTTTGTGTGGCTTAGACAGCAGTTTAGCTGGTAAAGCCTTCTGTGTGCAGGCTGGGTCTAATGCATTCTAAAAGCTCACAGCAACCTATAGGAACCAACAGTCAGATAACACTGGCTCCAGGAAAACACTATTCAAATCATTTGTGAATACCTCTTAGAATAAAATGAGTTTGAAAAACTTGTAGTATAATAAAAGAAACTCTAAGTCTGGTTGAATTTAAATCCAACATATCTGAACTTAGGTCTTAATTCATTAGCAAATGCAAACATAAAGTTGTTTTGTTTAACTGACACGTCAGATATAAATACCTTTTTGAAAAAGTCCATTTTAGATCATCTTTGTAAAAAGTAAACATGTAACTTTATGGATTTGAGTAAAATGAGGGGGAAAGCTGTGTGCTTGAAGATAAGAGGGTTACCTCTGACTGCAGTGCTGCAACACTGCTTCGTACACCAGTCTCCTCTGTCACCTCAGCAGAAACAAACCTTATAAGTTATTAAAGTCATGCACAGTTTCCTCTCTAAAGGACCAACAATCCACCATCCTGTTCTCTGTATTCTTTCTTTTTTACTATGTGTGTCTGTCCCATGTGTAGACACATGGATTCTGCTCATATGTGCTGTCTGCGATAATGTATGTGTGTAATATTGGGACAACCTTTTATCTGCACCACTACCTGGGACTTGTTTCTGTAATGTTTATGTTTCCTTTTTGTGCATTCATGTGCATTATTTGATCTGAGGGAGTGTTGATGCTCAAATAACGTATTAAGGGGGGAAATAATTTGGTTTGTCTACGTGGCCTTGTTTTACTGTAGTTGTGGTGATTGAATCCTGGGATCCCTCAATACTTGTGGAGTCTGACAGCTTATTGGGATCGAAATGCTGGACCCCACAAGTTTAAATAGCTGTGGCTTAGGCCTGAAGATGTTGGCATTAGGGTTAATTAAGGGCTTGAGAATACACTATGTCAATAACGAGTCCCCTTGAATACAGCAAGGTGTGTGTGTGTGTGTGTGAGAGTTTATGTTTGCTGGTTCCACAGCGTTGCCTTTCAGCAGCCTTTGCATCAGAGCAGCTGCATGGTCAGTTTCAAACACAGCCCAGAATCTAAACCCTCCAGTCAGCCATTTACATTATTAGGAAGGCAGGGACAGAGAGGAGGACAGAGCAGAGACCCAGAGCAGGCTTTTCACAGAACATGTGCACTGGGTTAACGCTGGCACAAAATGGTGGGAGTTTATAGTCTGTTTATAAATATGTTTTAATGAGGTAAGGTAAATCTTTCTGTCCTTATTTCCAAAGTATATAAACAAGACCCCACTCAGGATTCCAGTGGGAAACTGATAACCATGCTCATAGATGGCTCAGCATGAGGATACAGTGTGGTTGGGGTGAAAATAAAAGGAAAGAGTAAGTCTCTGGGGAAAGGGGGGATATTTGTCAAGAGAGGATGACAAACAGACTGTTAGCACCTCTCACCTTGCAATGAGTAAGAGAGACAGAAGGTGAGCGTCAATGACAGTGAGTGAGAGATAGAGATGTATAGGTAAGAGAGGGAGGGATATTATGCGATACGTCGAGGGCAACTCAAAGTAGAGCAGAAGAAAAGATAAGAGGTAGAGAGAAAAACAACAGAGGGAGGAGAGAGAAAACAGCAAGATGGAAAAAGTAAAAGAGAAGGAAGAGATAGAGGACTGAGGCACAACTTGCATCAGATCACAGGGGGTGGAGCTGGCAGTAATGCTAATGCCAAGAAGCAGCCAGCCAGTAGAGCAGTCTCTGCATATCTTTAACTGTATGTATGTGTGTGCACATTTATTACAATTGCATATGATTGCATGAATTTGTGTATCTAGTTATGTGCTCTGTGCATTTTAGTGGTTTTCACCGAGGCTGTTGTGTCTTCTGTCCAGACTCATACTTTTCTCATTACTGCTCTCCCACACATTCTGTGTTTTGTGGCTGAATTTTATAAATAGCCAGCAGTTAAGGTGTGGAAACCTACTTTTTCAGACCCCTAGAAGCTACTATTCATTATTTTTGGGTCAGTTTCTATTGTCTGACTTAATTATTTTTAATTTTTGTGCACCACTACAGATGTTTGCTTCACACTATACTGTCATAACAATACTTCCACAATAACAGCACTTTTCCCATCTCTTTCCTCCCATTAAAACTGGTTTATGAGTAAACATAAATTAATTAAATTAATTTTGTGCTGTAATCAAACCAATTTGTTGTGTTATATGCCAAAAGTGATATTGAGATTTTGATATTTTGAAAAAGATTTTTTGGGTCAATAGTCTCAATAATTTATTCATTTTGGTGGTTTTAATATTTAACCAAGACACCAAGTGAACATTTAGTAAGTGCTCTGCTGGACAAACCATAACCAAAACATAACCTCAACCTGTTGTCATCAATGTCAGTTTATTTGTCATCATTATGCAACAACAGAATGATTTACACCAAACTAGGTTGAGCAACATGTCATGGGTCACAGAGGTATGAGGTATACTGAGTGCCATGTTGGTTGATATTGTCTTTGCTGATATATAGCGCTCTATAGCTCTTCTAGTGCAGAGTGACCATATTTGCTCATTCTAAACGCATACTCAAATTATGGGTTTTTGAAATATGCAGAGTCACAGGAAAAATAGAACAAGAAATCTGAAAGATGGCCTAAAATCTGTAATTGTTGTTGATTATCTCAAACAATTTTAACCTGCTTGAAGTCATTTATTTCAATTTTATAGAGCCTGTATTTGTTTTCATATACAAAGAAAAAGTGCTGATAAAACTGTATCTCCTCTCTCCAGGCTGTGTCCACATTATCAGACCTGTTGAGGGATAATCTGAAGAACAGTAAAGTAAAGCATGTCCTGCTGCCACCACTTGGGGAGTTTCTGTACCTCATCGCATCTCAGGTAGGCTCTGCATGTCAGAAGACGTTAGCACAAGACAGAAAGAGACGGGGATACTGCAGACAGTTGATCTAAAGGAAGGGATGTCTTTTTCATATAGCCCCATCAGACAGAAGGCAATTCAAAGGGCTGTAGCATGAAATATTAGACAACAATGAAATAAGAATGCATTCCTAAATATTAAAAAGAAGTTACATACATCATTTCTTGATAAACCACAAACAATAAGCAACATTTAGGTTGTTTTCCTTCACCTTTATTGACGTTGATGACGTAGGTCTACAGTGATGTCACAATGGCACGTAAAATGTAATTTTTTAAGCCTTGATTTAAAACCAGATGACAGATATTTCCACTGGTGACGAGCATAGCTACTAAAAGCTGCTTGAGTTTGCTTAGTTTTGTTTCTGGGAACACTGTGGTGATGCAAGTTTTTAGTGTCCTGGATTTAAGGAGTGCAAAGGAAAAACTGGCTCCAAACACATGTAATTAAGAAATTAGTGTACATGTGCTTACCAGCACACTAAGGGACTGATTGCAGTATTTCCTTGTTATTTCCTTGTACTTTTTTTCAGGTGACATTTGATAAATGTCTGACTCATGACTGACTAATGTGCTGAGAAGGTTAGATTCAAGGAAAACAGCTAATAATGCTATTGCTGGAATACACAAATGTATCAATTAAAAAAAAAAAAAAGAGTATTGAGAATAAGCTCAAAATGTTCCTCAAACAGCAAACTAATGGATCGCTCAAAAAACCCTCTAGTCATTTTATTAGTTTATAGTCCCGTGGTGGACTGGCAGGTCAGCTGTTGTGTGGGTTATTGGTCAGTGCCAGTGATCATCTAATGTAAACTTCTGCCTCTATTCTCAAGAGTAAGATATCATTTACACTGTTTCCAAACACAAAAACATATATTTTTACTGGACTTTGGACAGATTTCTTTGAGGTTGAAATAGTGAGGGTATAGAGAAGTCATAGAGTAGGCAAGGTGAAATTAAGTATCTGACCACAGTACCCACCACTGAGGATCATACAAATGAAATTCTCTGAGCCGTTATTAACACCATGTTGTTGAAAGCATTTACTGAGTGCAAAACATTTCTGCTGGAGTTTAAGTTCTGTCTGCAGTATTGGTGGTAGCTAATATCTTCATACAACCAGCTCTAAATCCTAAATGCAGACTGTGAAATCTTCCTGATGGGTGGAGCCACATCGGCTGTTAAATGGCAGGAGAAGAAAAGGTTTTATTGGAATCATTTGGAATGGCCCTTAAAGTGTCCCCTGGTAAAATCACATGTTCTTGCTCTGCAGCACCAGTCAATGACAACGATTAGCTATAGCCTCCAGTGCCGTCTTTATCCTCAAGGTTAGATGTGGCCCAGAGCAGTGTGCAGTAGTGATGGAACAGAGCAATGTTTCATAAAAAGACAAAAATATTGGTTAAAATAATCAGGTTTATTTGGAATGTAATGACTGCTGGTTTACAGAGAACTTTGTATTTCGTTAGGAAAAACAACACACATTCACCATGATGACTAATGGAAGAGTCAATTTTGATCACTTAAACCATTCATCAAGCAAAGATGCCAAACTTTGGAGAATTAGCTTTTTGTTTTCTTAGTTTCGTATAATTGGAAACCCAAATAGCTTTTGGTTTTAAACTGTTGGTTTGACAAAACAAGCCCATTAAAGACATTGCCTTAGTCATAGGAATCTTTTCACCATTATCAATAATAGAAAGATTATTAGACTGTTTGTGAAAGTAACTGAGAGATTGATTGATACTGAAAATACTTATTTGCTAATATGTTGATTTTCAATGGAAAAGTTTAATTCCAGTGAAAGTTTTTTTTCTTACACTTACACAACAATAAAAGTGAGATGTTTCAGTAAACAAACAAAAACATAATTCAAAGTGTTCACATACATCATGTAATAATTTGAAGAAAGAATGTGCTGAATTTAAATGGTCATGAAATCCTGTTCATACACAGACATACTAACCAAATAATCAAGATGTCATGTCTCCCCTGGCTCCCTTCTCCCTTCCCTAACTTGGCCCTTTCTTGCCCTTTTCCTCACTCCTCTCTTCTTACCTCTCCTCCACATCATATCTCTCTGCCTCTCTCCCACTCCTACTCTACTCCTCCACTGCCCCTGCCCCCCCATACATACCCCCTCCTCTCACCCTGTCTCTCCTATGCCTCTCTATCAGGAAGAGAAGAGAGGCTCCCCAGAGGGACTGTGGTTCGTTCCCGCTGCCGCCTACACTGGCTTAATGAGGAGCCTGCGGGAAGGGGTGAGTGTCTCTGTGTATGTCTGCGTGTGTCTGTATTTGTGTCTGTGCTTGTGTAGCTGTGACTAAGTCTCTCTCGCTGTGTGTGCCTGCGAGTATGTGTATGTGAAAGTGTGTGGCAGGGGATCCCTGTGAACAGTAATGATGAGGCAGCTGTGTGGGCCTAAAGCGTTGTTTGCCAGCTGCAAGTCAAGGGCATGCAGAGCAGTCACACACACACACACACACACACACACACACACACACACACACGCACTCACACGCAGTCTTACCTGCATCAAACACAACCCTTTACTGCTCAGCAGCCTGACCTCAGTAGCAATTAGGACCCTCCAGAAACACATACAGTAGCAGAAGCACAATAAATACGTAAATATACGTAGCTCTTTCCTGTTTGCCGGCTCCCTCCTTTTTTCTGTCACTAATCTCTTTTCCATTTAATTATGTTTCCAATCTTATATTAGACTGTCACAGAAAGTAAAACTGTCTCCTAAAATGTGTTAAGAAAAAAAATGTGTTAATGTTGGCATCATGCTGCTGATAATTAAAAATTGATTGACTTATTTTGGTTTGGAGCTTGTGCTTCTTATCTTTTGCAATAAGTACCTGGTAGAAATGTTGTAATGAGCGCTACTTGTTTAAGTTTTTCTTTACTGTGCTCATATGCAAACATGATAAGTGAAGGTTAGATCTTATATTTCTCATATTGTTTTTAGTGTCTTCACATGGTGGGCCATTGCTGCTGAATAGGGAATATTTTGGTGGGAGTGACAGATGCAGTGGACAGGTAGAGGGAGAGAAGGAGATGGATGGATGTTGTTTTGTCTCTCTTGGGTAGAAGGGGTCTTACTGTGGTGGCCCACTATAGCAGAATGAATATAGATGAAACTGGTGTGCACAGTTGTCAGCTAGTACCTACTGTTGCTTCATTACCACTGGGAGTGTAGTGGGGGGTAGATGAACAGAGCAGGGGTGCATGTGACAGGGAGAGGGGTTGAGGGGAGGGGAGAGGAGGTTGACTTATTTATCATTATTGAGCTGTGAGAGTGCACTGATGGAAACACACACACTCACACACCCGCAGCCTTAGGGACCAGACACTCATCCTCCGACCCACCCTGCCTCCCTCTTTCCATTTCTTTCTCACCCTCCTCTCCCCTCCCTCTCACAACCCTGTCTCTCTCTGACTGGCTGTTTTTTTTTCTGTGGATGCACAAGTATATTTTGGTATTATCATTACAGAGCTGTCTAAATAGTTTAACTTTGTCTCTGGGGGATTATATTCCTGGCGTTAATGAGATGGTGACAGTAAACTGTAGTTTACTATACTTCCACAAACAGTTGAGACTCACTGAGATATAATGATATAATTCCTCGTGTAAAAATACCTTTGCAACATCTCAGGAATGCAGAGTAACTAGTGTAAGTCGGTCTCAGGTTGCAGTTCCACCAGCATTTATCTATATCAGTCGAATGCATTATATTGCAATGGGATCACTGCTGTCATTGGATTTTCTCCCAGAGACAAAGAAAATCCATAGAAAGCTTTTGCATAAAGTTGAGCTTTAATGAAATTTGCTTTGTGGGCCGAATGCAGATTTGACTGAGTTGACCTTTTCTGGAATAGAGAGCCAGAGAGACCACAATAGTGGAGGCTATCATGTAAGGCTCAATGCACCATCCTATTTGTCCTTGCCCCACCAGAGGTTGAATTTCAACACAAAAAATATTTGAAGACAGAAATGGAGAAGTGGACAGGAGTCAATGTCACAACATGTCGCTCAAATAAATTGCTACTTTTTGTAAATTATTATCCAGTTATTATTGGTTGCTAATTCTAATGTGTTCAGCTGGCATTTTAGTGTTTAGCCTACTAGCTACAGTACCTCGCTTGCAGCTAGTGACAAAGTTTGCATCACCACTCATTTGAAAAGGATGTATCAGTCAATGTCTTGTCAGACATGAACAGCTGTGGTAAGGCCCCCAAAATACATTATAATATATTCTGCTTACTTTTGGTTTCTCCTCTCCCCTGAATTTCTTGGTAAACTGTGGAAAATATACATTTATCAATGGAATTTTTATTGGATTTCAGTTCCCATAAAAAAGCACTTGTACATCACAATGAGATGTCTTCACTTGTTGACGAACCCATGATAGTTCTGTGTCTCCCCTCTTCCAAAACCACACCTACACCCTATTGTTGTCTTAAGACTGAATCATTGGTCAGGCCAATGCATCATCTGATTCTACTTTATACAGATATAGGTAGCACTGTACTGTGTGCTGGCCTATAATTATCAAGAACCTGCAATACAACAATGCCAAGGATGCATAGTTTGTCCATCAGAGATCACTGACAAGGTTATTTCCAGTGGAAAGTGTTCAGTACATTTCTTGGGCATATTTTTTGAAAAACAAATTTGCTAGCTAAACTAAGAAAGTACATTGCAACAAGCACAGTTTTACCTTGTGCTGTCCTCTTGAGATCCGATGAGGATAATCCCAAACAATTATTTTTACTCACTTTTCTTGTGAGGGGTGAGAATGACATTCGAAAGATCCTGGGAGAGTCAAACCCATGGGGTTATCCCGTAGAAGAGCTGAGCAAAAGGAGGGATGTTCTCTGTGCATCACATAGACCTTCATCAATTGTGCTTTTCCTTTAGCCAGTTTGCTTTTCCAATGTTTTTCACCAGCAATCCTCTGCATTTGCAGCAGAAACTGCCTTACTGTGATAATGCAGCTCATCATGAAACAGAAGAGCACAACTGGTATTATTTGTTTCCTTAGCCACTCTATGGCTGCAATAATTGTTGAATATGTTCGCACTATAATGTTTGTTTATTTCATCTACTTCTGTTTCTATTGATTATTTTATTATTATTGTGTGAGGCTACATCCATACTATATGTTTCTGCTTGAAAATGCATCAACTCTGCTACGGATATGCCTGTCGTCCACAATACTCCAGAGTTTTAGAGGCATTCAAACAGAGAATGGGAATGCTGCATTTAGTTGTTGTGTGATATGCTTTTTTTTAGGCATGTAACGCGTGTTGGTATGGATGGGGAGTGAACCTGATACAGAGCCATAAGCTCATGTGGACAGAGATCATTTTAGTTTGAAAACGCCATTTTCAAATGAAAACATAGTAGCGTTCATGTAGTCTGAGAGCTCAAGGACACTGCACGACCACCTACATATGCAACCTGCACTCATTGGGCAGTAGTAGCTGTCAATCACACGGTATCTATTACCCAATGCATACTGTGTTTTATTTATTTAATCTCGTCATCTATTTTATTCTAAACGGTTACAAAGTGAACATCAGACTGTGTTAAAGAAGACTCGAAACTAGAAATCTGAAACCGATAGACTGTTATGAAAATGTTTACTGACATTATAAATCAAGTTAGAAGTAGGATCATTGCACTTAAATAGAAACAAACTTCCATTTGCAAACAGTGAATTTGCAGTGGGCTTGTCATTTGGGAGTGAACAGGTTTCAGGCACTTTTATATAGGCGTTCTGGATCCGGAGTCTACGTCCATTTTTATATACAGTATATTCTATTGACCGATCCATGCGGACTTGTCTTCTCCTAAATCAAATATGCATCTCTTGATCTGTTGATGTTATATGTGTTAAGTTGCATATTTGATATGGAGTTTCTCAGGGATCATGGTTTGGCTATGTCAGTTGTGATGAAGCCAAAACACATTAAATAACCAGACTAAGCTGAACTTGGAGACATGAATAAGAGCTTTTATCAGGAAAAGATTCTGCATGAAAATACAGTCTGTGTGAGAATAAAACATAGATATGCAAAACTTAATTAAAGACTGTGCATCACACAGAATTTCCTGATAGGATCAGACTCCAGAGGCAGAGGTCTTCACCTCCTCAGCATTTCTTCACATTAGTCTTTTTTTATAAATCCATCTACCACTGCTCTGTTCATCAGTTCCCAATCCCTTCCCCTCATGGGGACGGTGTGTGTTTTCGGGCTGTGGACACAGTTGTTAACGAGTTGGTGGCTGGTTGCGTTAGCTAGCAAAGCTGGTTTGGAACTTGGAAATGTATGAATCATAAACAGTTAGTCTTGCTTGCTTTTCTCTCATTTCATCGTCCTTTTGATCCATCAAGTAAAAGAAGATGCAAAGTGTGTATTTGTAATATAACTCAATAAAAGTAAAAAGGCTTCATTATGGATTCTTCAATGTACACACAGTTGTTATACAGCAGATATTCAAGATGAAGCTAGATGGAAATGCCTTATAAACACAGGGGTGGTTTAAGGCCATCATATTATAGAATCCTATTGCATGTAAACATTTAACCTGCAGTAACTGCAGATTGCACCCTACTTTATTAAGTTTCTAAAATGAGTCTTAAGTCTGTTTTGGCTCTGTGTTTGTTACGGTCATCAAAAATAAAGAGTCAGAGAAAATGTCAGACACTTCATCCTCCCTTGAACTCCTGCTAAATCCGCCAGGCAGGGAATCAACTTCCAAGGGCCGATTGACTTATTAGAGGCTCAGCAGCAACGTCTTCAGCTTGTTGAACTTCATTACCATTTTCAAGAGCAGTGTTGTTAACCTTAATGGTCACTGTGGTTCTGTTCTTCATTAATTCACCTCAACAACCTTCCTCAATTATGATGAAAGCCTGACATTCATTCCAGGGTCAGCTCGCTCATTTGTGTGATAGTCACCATTAAACCAATCAAGCCTTGATGTAATAGTGAGGGGTGAAGTCAATTTTTTGGGGTGTTTCACAGTACTGGTTATCTTCATCAATATAAATACGATCAATGTGAGTTATTATTGATGGTATAATCTCCGCCTATCTGAATTTGAAATCGCAGACATAATTAATTTCTAAACTTGAGTTATTACCTCAAAGTAAATGCTTTATGAATCTTTTCAATCACAAACTGTAGTAAGTGACATAGGGAAGGCATGTGAAAGTATTTTTCTGGTGTACAGTGCAACAACAGCAGATATGGGGAGAAAATATGATCAGATTAGATGAGACAAACTTTCACAGATTATTTTGTGGTGTACAGAGAGAGAGCGCAAGCTGGAGAGCAGTGGAGAAAAAGATTAGATACTCATAAGTGACAAAGAGCCTGAGAGAAACGTGCTCCATCGCCAGATTTTAGATCAAGATTTAATTAAATGTTATTATTTTTATTCTATTTTTACAACTCCTAATATCTAACATGTACATACAGGTAAGGGAAACTCTAGAAACAGCTGACTAGAGATGAAAATTATCAGAGATTAGTATTGTTGGTTTTTCATAAAGAACACTGTCATTATTGTGACATATTTATTTCATTGTTGCAAAAAACAAATAGTGATCTGTGCAGTTTTTAATCATCATCATCAATCAATGTATGATTTAGTAGCCCTCCAAATACCAGTCATATGTGGAATGGCGCTATTTAAGATTCAGGAGTATTGATTATCTCTATTGGGTTTCACGTGACCTTCACGTAATATTTGTCAACACACTAAGGGATGCTGGTTGCGGTTTGCCCTGGCCTCACTATGCTAATGCATGTCTGAAGTTCCCAACAAATGGGATGTTACAAACATGTGCTTGACTTATCACCAAAGGTAATATTCCACATTGCCGGATTTGATAAGAGAATTCTTTATTACTGTTTTATTGCATCAATTGTGCATCAAGTACTTGGTGATGCATTTTTTGTATATTAGAGATTGTCTTACCATTTGCTAAATGTAAATCCAGTGCCACACACTTTTCATTGCATGACAGCAATGAGATTCGGTGCCAAGACCCTGTCTAATACGCTCCAGGCAATGTGGTTTTGATGCGTTTTCTGACCCACTGGATCACCCCAGCCCCCTCCGCTGCTGTTGAGAGTTTTCCTGATTTACAAGTAAAGCACTGGAGAGATGGATAGAGATCACTGCACGAGAAGGAGGGTCAAGGGGTGGGGGGGCGGTGAGGGGGTTTGTGAGTGGGCAAACAGCCAAACAGAGTGTGGTGGTATTACCAGTGGAGAGGGGGATAGTGGGGGATGACGGGGAGTGACAGAGAGGGAGAGAGCAGAGAGAGGGATCAGTGTGCTGGGGTGGGGGGTGGCAGGGAGAGAGAGTTGTAGTTGGAGAGGGGGAGTGGATGGCATGGAGTGAAAGACAGGTTTCCAGGCCAGACTTGAGCTGCAGGAAATTATTTATGAGCATAACCAAGATGATGCTTCTGCTGCCGATGAAGAAAAAGTCTGCATGCGTGTGTGCGTCCGTGCACGGCAGGAATGGGGTGTGAAAAGTATTAGAGTGTTAGAAGCCAAGGGGCAGAAGGCGTGCACACACACACACACACACACACACACACACACACACACACACACACACACACACGTCTGTGGTGAGCCTATTAATGATTTATCACAATCTTCCTCAAAGGAAAGGAGAACAGAGGGGGACTTTTTAAGACAGTCATGGGTCCTACCCTTGCGTCTCTAACATCGATGTGACCACTACATGTGCATGCACTCTCTCTCACAGACAGACACGCTGGTTCGATCCCCTGCTCCTCGAATTCTGAAGTGTCCTTGGGCAAGACACTGAACCCCAAATTGCTCTTGATGACTGTATCGACCTCCCTACATAAATACTTTCCATTTACCTTTTTGCGAGTCATTGTTTAATATATACTGCAAGAGTAATGATTATCCCTTTTTTAAGAAACTAGTGCCAGAGAAAAATGAGAATAACACAGTGTGTCTGAGTACCCACACTGTGTACCTTCCTTGTTTTGTCTAGATGGATAAATGGATGTACTTTATCGATCCCAAACGGAAGAAAAAAAATACAAAAGTTTGCCTGTTAGTTTCAACTTTTGTCTGTCTGCTGGTCAGACTTTTCAGAACTTGCTGCTCTGTTTTGTCCACATCTCTTCCTCTTTCTTCGCGCCTCAGCGTCAGTGTGTCGGTTTGTTAATCAGACAGTCTGTGTCTCTCTTTGAGTGTGGTTATTAGTGGGTTTAGATCTGCTGTGTGAGGCTGATAGATGAGTGCCTGTTTTTGCCATAGGGGCTCATTCAAAACCAGGTGCACTGGCTTCTAAGAGACTTCAATTACAGAGGAAAACCACATCAGTCGTGTGAACACACACGTGTGTGTGCACGCAGTCGCACACACAAATCCTGTGTCAGTTCATGTGATGTATTTTTGTGATGTGTATCTCTTTCTACTTGAGACTCAGAGGCCAGGTGCAAACATGTTGGGATATAAAACTAATCTACTGATCAACACTTGAAGACAGGGTTTTATTGCTTCCTGTCGGCTATACCCTTAAACTCGTTTCATCTGAAATCTATAAGGGAGATTTTTTATTTTGAACATTTGCTTCTAAGCCAGTTAATCATATCAAAACCTGACAAAAAAGATGGAAATCCTGTTTAAACTCAAAACACTTATGTGAAACTAGTGGCACTCAGTAGTGGGCATACCTCCACCAAGGTCCAATAGTCCCCTTAATAGTCAATTTGCACCAAAATGTACAACCCATCATAAACAATATCAGTTCCCTAAACATGCCTGTTTTTTTTCATCCCATTATTTCCTGGGAAAATGTTGAAAATGCATTATCTCACAATGTTCAAGAAAACGGAAAGAAACATCCTGGATTTGCCCCCTGAACCAGATCCCCACCAAAAGTGTATGGGTTCTCCCCTGACTCATCCTTCCACCAAGTTTCTTTGAAATCAGTTCAGTTGTTTTTGTGTAATCTAACCAACAAACAGACAGGGGTGAACGCATAACCTCCTTGGCAGAATATAATAAAGGGAATTACTTCCTGACTGATTTTTCATCTATACAAAACATCCAACAGGAGAAAATGAATTTGCAGAAGCAGTTGAGTCAAAGAAGCATTTCTAATCATTGACATAACCAAGATAGATCGACAGATTTTCCCCAAATCATATAAAATATCCTAATATTCTTACAAATTCTGCAATACCTGTTGAGCAGTTTCAATTCAATGCCCATCAAGTCTATTTTCACTTTAGATCATGAGCCTGTTTCAGAGATTTATTTTATTTTCTTACGTGACAAAGAAACTACAATTATTTTCCTTACCTTTATAATTATGACAGTAATTCAAACTTCCTGAATCCTAAAAAGATTATCATTATAAAAGCACTATGTGAGTGATCCATAAGGAGACACAGGTACTTAGCTGTAAAATGATTCAGGCAGGTTGGGACGTGATATGGTTTAGTCTTCATCCAAAAGTTTTTCCTGTCTAATGACTTTGTTGATCTCCAGACTTTTCCTCCAGTGCAAGCAGGAAGTTGGCATTCTTGGTATTGAGTGAAATCTCACAGCTATTGAATAAAATTTGCCACACATATTCAAGGTCCCAAGTGGATCAATCACCTAAGCTTCTTTCAGACATGCACTGAACTGTGGAGATCCTCCGAACGAGGTGTATGTGTGACTGTGAACGCATGTCTGAGTGAAAGCCTCCAGAGTTTCTCCAAGAAAACAAAAAAAACAAATATATATGGGGGGAAAGTGGTGTCACATATGTAGAGGACACCAACAAAGTTGTCAAGAGGGTTTGATCCTGCAGAGAAGTTGTTGCTGTTGTGAACACGTCTGAGCAGAAACCCCCCCCCCCCACTGTGTTGTGCATGAGTGAGAGACAAACTGCAGAGAAAGTCCGGACCCAATGTTTTGTCACTTCAAATACTTACTAACTCATTTTCCCCATCAGCATCAGCTATACTTCTCAGTATGAATGGTCTGCTAAATGGTCTCTGCTTTTCTAGTCTCGATGTGCAGTTTTTTTTTGTCATCCACCAATTCACACACACACACAGAGTGTATCTGTGTGCAGCACTTTCTCTGTAAGAAAGAGCAATTCACACTTCGGCATGCAGAATGACCCTTCATGTGGAACGGGCCCCCTGAATGACCAAGCAGCCGTCATTGTGACATTTTGACTTTTCTTAGTTTTTTTTTAACATGGCTACCTTCCATTAAGTGTCCCAGTGAGTCATGCCTGTGAACAAGCATGCACAGTATCGAGACCCTGCAACTAGCTGAACTACATTAATGGAATGCAGCTATTATTCATTTCTCTGCTACATGACAAGCCAAAATACCATCACAGTATTCTAAGTCATTTCATGTCATATCCCGATTGTGATTCTGAAGTTGTGAGATCTTGGGTCATGAATTTCCGAATTTTTCTGTTTATCTTCTCATTAAAGCTCCAAATCAGCCATCAGGGGACATGTTCCAAAGTGGAATGTGAGTCAGCTATTGCACAGCTGACTGCAGATTTGTATGTTTCTTCCAGAAGTGACTTTACATCACAGACCTAAA
The DNA here is from genome assembly GCF_024713975.1 of Paralichthys olivaceus. Taxonomy (NCBI): domain Eukaryota; kingdom Metazoa; phylum Chordata; class Actinopteri; order Pleuronectiformes; family Paralichthyidae; genus Paralichthys; species Paralichthys olivaceus. The sequence goes on along the minus strand of NC_091105.1, from coordinate 19,812,914 downwards.
TCACACCGTGTAAAGGGACCTTGAGTCTGACTCCTGAAAGTCAGGATCATGGTCCGAACCAAGGTTCCTGTATTTGATCTCGTTAGTTTTGCTTTCACACAGCAATTAAGGGAGCAGTCTAAAGAATTAATGTGAGACACACACAGATGCATATAGGCTGCATCTACCTACACATGACATTGATTGGCTGGCATGACTTAAGCATGTGTCGTCAGTTCAACAGGTCTTCTTACATTTGAAATGAGGAAATGAATAACCTGGTTCATATCATTTTTCATTGACAGTGCAATGGTACTACCAGCATCAGTAACTTCAGGCACACTCCTTCACACTAGTTCAAATTCGCCAAATGAACGTCTGTCATTGAAACATATTGTCAGAAGTGAAGACTACAAGCAGTCCTGTGAGCTGCTTCAGCTTCTTTGTCTTCTATCGTTTCATGCTGTCTCAACTTCCTGCGATTGGTCCAAAAGTCTGAACTCTTTAAAAAAAAAAAAAAAAAAAAGATTTCACACTGCAAATGATCTGAACTATGGTTTGTTTAATCCAGGCTGAGGCCACCTCCTTAGTCCAGCTCTATTTTTAGTCTCTCACTCTGAACTGCAGTCTGAGGCACCTTTCACACCTGTTAGTTTGATTTGGACTAAATTGCCAAGTCTGAAGGTTCGGACCAAACAAGGCACGTGTGAAAGCAGCCTAAAACTAATTGCTTAGCCAGTACCTCCATATATTGAAGTACAGTGTAGAAATTGTTCAACGTGTTTGAAACTGGTTTGTTTCATTGAATACAACTCTCAGTTGTGGTATTGTGAGGAAAATGTACCTCAATTATATAACTCCAGTTGTATAAAAATAAAAATGATACAGATTTGTCATCCTTACGCTAAATTTTGGCAAAGCCTCGTGTTTTGAGGGAAAAAAAACAATGTTAGATGACCTTGTAGTCAAAGCATTGGGAAGCCATTGTGAAATTTTTTACTTTTATTTCTTTAAAGTTGACTTTCTGGAGATGTGAGGTTTAAGTAGGACACTGAATATAATATAATGAGTGTGTGAACTTGTTTCTCACACTAGGAGAAATTATAATGAGAATAACTTACTCTTTCCTCTGTCTCCTGCATTTCTCTCTCTGCATCATAATGATGGAGTTTCTTGCATGAACTACTTGTTTCTCACCACATGTAAGGATATATCTCATTCTGTCTCTCTCTCTCTTTCTTTTCAGTCTCCCCCTCTCTCTCTTTCTCTGTGTAGTTCCTGGCAGGGCTACAGTCTGTTAAACACACAGACAGTGGGGGCTCCCCCGTGGGCTCATTAGTGAGCTAGCCCGCACGGCCTAGGGAATGCCGGAACAGACCATTCTACTGGTTCCCAGAGGGGTGCCAGAGGATTCATTTTGTTGTCGCGCTATGTTGTCCCTTGGTGATGAATACACAATGTGATGTTCTATATTAGATTAATAGGTAGGTGTTTTAAGCTATCAGTTATGATTAGAGTCCCCGTGCGGATGAATAGGATGTGTGTCTAATTTTGGTAAAATGTTATATAACTGTGGTTCGCAGCCTGAACATTGATGTTGTTTTTTCTCAGTCCTAAAACATTTTTGGAGATCTGATTTCTTTTATTTAGTTATTTATTCATTTTGAACATGTTAAAACAGATGGCATTAAGTCAAATCTTTTTTATCGTGAAACTGAAAACAATAAAACATGGGTTTTAATAACTAACCTGACAATCAAAGCTCTTAGTGACATAGCAGTAACTATGTAATCAATTTGAATTGATCCCTGTTATAGTAGATTCTTATATTTTGTAGTCAAAAGTGTATTGAACCACCTATATAAAAACCTTTTATATCCACATAATCCACATTTGCTGTACATACATATCCTGCATGAGTGTAGGAGCTTTTGAGAGGAGGAGCACATTTAACAGATTGTTTGAAGCATACCGAGCGCAGATGAGCAGCAGTGTTTACACTGCAAAACCTTGGTTTCATTGGGTCTGATGTAGATGACAGTTCAAGCTGTGAGGAACAAATACACTTGAAAGCACATTTCAAGACATATCACTTTAATTATTGCATTCTTACATTTTGTTTGCTGTGCTGTATATATATACAAATATGCAGACAGCAAGTACAGTTGTGTGTGAAATTAACGTGTGTAATAATGGAATAATCTGCCATGTACCACTCTGCACAATTACCATGATAAATCACCACAGAGCTGCTATTATCAACCTTTACCACAAAATATAGTGAACTGGGTTTTATGAATAGGCGCTATTGTATCCCATAGGGAGAGTAGCGTCTAAGTGATGTAACACAGTGAAACACAACAATAACCTGACAGAGACAATCACTTCTGTTCCACTTCCTGTCTTGCTCCACAATGACTTTCCTGGAAACACTCATTTTCTCCGCCACGCAGATTTCATTAGTCTGGACCCATTGTCTGACACAAACAACTATTCTCTACTCAGGCCAAGGTGTGTGGGTCTATGCAGTACACACAAACACTTGCACACTAACTCATAGGCTCACTCGTGCACACACAAGCTCCCTCTCCTCTTTTGTGGTGACGTGATGCAGAGAGCTAATCTAATTGCCAGTTTGTGATTGCATTAATGTGCTATTCATTCATTTCTTTTGCTGTATGACATTTTTCAGTTAAGTTTGTAACTTAATGATGAACCGGAGAATATGTTGCACAAGATGCCATTAAAGCACCAAAACCTTTTTTTTTTTTTTGGTGCTCTGTTATTAAGATGGATAGGCACATTTACACAGCAGTATGAAAGCTTATCTTTACATGTATTCTTATAAATAGAAGACACCCACCACTTGGCTGTTTTAATATGAAGTATTTACACTGGGCCAGTTCCTGCACCCTAGAGGCGTTTAGCACATACTGTAGTACTTTCTGTCAACAGTATCTCTTTGCTGGTGCTGGTGCTGCTGCAAGTACATGTACACTCACTTCCTATTGCAAGGTGGACCAGGACAACTAGCTAGTAGTTTTTTCTTTATGATCATGTATATAATGCCTGTATATATGGTTTTATATACACCCATTATACAAGTTACTGATACATACTGCAGTTATTTTGTTATTGTTATTTATTGCATCTGATAAAATACAAGACATCATTAGTAATAACCAATCAGACACAAGATGGCTAAACTTGCAGAACAAAAAAATATCTTAATTTTTTTTTTTTTACTTAATAGAATAAACCATTACTATAGCATCTGTAGGACTCATTATGGTCTACCACTTTAAAGGAATTACTGTTGTAGCAGATGTGTCTCATTCTATTGGTTGTGTTTGTTAATGCTGACGTCAATTCATAATTTCAGTAAACTTGTCAAAATTACTTATGGTCACTTTACCATAGTGAATATAGATGATTACTAAGTGTTTGTGTGTCTGTCTCACAGGATGATTCCGTGGTTCATCACATTGCTGCAAAAGCCATTGAGAACATCTCCACCACTGTTACTGGATCCTCCCACCACCTGTCCACCACAGAGATGGGCTCGGCCCTGTGGTACCTGTTCACTCACTCCACTGTGGAGGCTGTCAGACTCACCGCCATCTCTGTATGTTCGCACGTACAAAAACACACCATTAAGCATGCATTACTACATACAGATGTGTATGCAGACATCATCTCTGTAAGTCCTAGAAACACACATTAGACCCACAAATAAACTTAAGGTAAAAGCATCCAAAGCTACTTGATTGTTTGAAATTGATGATATCATTATATGCCATAAATACTGATCACTTTGTATAATATAGTGATCAGTACATCTGTCTGTGTGTCCATCTTAATCATTTCATTTCTAGAGCACACCTCAAAAACCATGTGGAAATGTTTTATACCTCACAGTTATGCCTTTGGATATTTTGGGTTTGCAAACCTAAATATCTGAACTGATGCAGAATTTGATCTTTTTAATCCTCCTTTGTCAGACTGGAAATAATAATAATAATTATTATTGGTTTTGTTAACAGTGCAATAGGTTTTTCTTGCTGCATGTTTGGAACCTTCTCCTTTTTTTTCAAAATAGTATATTGGCAATTTCAAGTTCAACATGACATTACAAGAGGATGGGATAACAGAATCCATGAATGACATACGCTACCTGTGTGCTTATCTGTCTGACTGTGTTTCCAGTCTCTTTCCAGACTAACCCGGGTGGTCCCAGCAGTCTTCTCAGCTGTGATTGACACATGCGGCCCTGCGGCCATCTTGGAGGGTGTGGCTGGAGCAGGGGCCAGGGTCCAGCAGCACCTGCTCACTGCTATGGCGGCTGCCTTAGTCACCTCACGCATGCAAACACACCGCGTCACCCAGAACGAGGTATGTATGCTAAATCTAAGAGTATGTCGTAAAAATGCCCAATTAATGCAAATACACTCACATTACATATCATCTGACAAAAGAAACCCAGATGCAATAATCCTTATTTTTTTCATGTTATATGTAATAGTATATATTGGTGCTGCTATAGAGACATTCTATAGCTTTTGAAATAACATCAGTACTGATCAGGGTTGGATTTTTTTACATTTACGTGGGCATTATCACTAATGAGGACATTTTTACAGGAGCACTGAGGGATGAAAACAAGAGTTAACGCCACAGCGTCGGGAACAAACAGAACTGGCTTCAAACTCTGTAAACCTTTACTGCAGGGTTTCTCTCTGCCCCTCTCTGTCTCTTTGCCTTCCCTCTTTCTCTCTTCCATACAGTTCATGAACTAATGCTGAACTGTGTGCAAACTAATTTGTCAGGAATTACTTATTTAATTTTTCATGAGATAGCCATGTAGTGTGTATGTGAAGTGCTAATCTTGGTAAGGCAGGGGGCTAAAATTGATTTGAAGGTTTTAACTTGGAGTCTAGCATTGGTAATTGACTCTGAACTGAATTTATTTGCATTGAGCATTTCCAATTTAACACCAGAATACAAACTTAGTACTTTAACTCTACTCTAATTATACACTGATATGCATTCACCCCACCCCCCGCCCCACCCCCCTCTCCCCTGGCACAAAGACAGACAGTCCAAGAGTTTGTTTACAAAGAACTCTGTCTGTCTATGTGTGTGTGTGTGTGCGTGTCCATCCACACATGCACATACACTAATTTGTGGAGTGTGTCAGTATCTGGGCTAATTGGCTGAATGAAAGCACTGCAGCCTTCTACTTCAGCAAAGCATTGTGGGTAGTGGGGAGGGACTTATCAGCCAGGCACACACTACTGGGCTTTGAAATTAATTAACTTGGTGTGTCACTCCATAAACACACATGCACAGACACACGCACACAGTCTGGAGTGTATGGTGTTGGTGATAATGATAATGGTAATGGTAATGAATGTTGGCCAGTCAAAAATGTTTTTCCAACTAGTCACAGCTTCTGAGTGAATGGGTGTCTGCATGCAAGTGTGTGTGCATGTGTGCATGTTTTTGTAATATAGAGTCTCAGCTAATTAAGATTTTAGCCCAGTAGCTTATCACAATTTCTGAATATGTTTTTCTTCACTGTAAGGTACATTTTAAATTGAGTAATTTCCTGTTTCTCCACATAGATTAATTGAATACAATGCAGGAAAGTCTTGTGATAAGAAAAACCCAGAGTATAGCATTGTGTTCAGTAAACATATTTTTTTCTTTTCATACTCTGAATCAAATTTCTTAGTTGGGATGTTGCCATCAACAAACACTGACTCACTTTATTTGTGTTTGTGTCTTGTAGGATTTGGTGATGAAGGTGCTCCGCTGTCTAGAGAGTCCATCCATCGTAACAAGAGCCAAAGCAATACTGCTACTGCTGCCACTGATACAAGACAACTTGCACACACTGCTTTACTGCTGTAATCACAGGTAAATGCTTCCTCACAGACAACTGAAGGTCTATAATACGGATACACATTTTTTTATTCGATTATTATATATATATCTGTTTTATAATATAATTGAACAACGGCTAGAAAGTAGTTCACATTTGACTAGGACCAAATATATGAGTATGAGAACTGATTAAATCTCATGTCTCATGTTTTTATAAATGGCTGTAATTCACACAGAACGCGATGCGTTGAGATTACATTCAAGTCAATGCCAAGACTGTTGGGTGTGACGCAATTTGTGTACATTCGAGTGTAAATATTTGAATTTGCGCGAAACAATTCACGTTGCAAAAGCCAATGCACTGACAATGAAACTCACCTGACTCCTAAAGGGCGATCAAACTGGCCACTGATCAGCCTCGGGTAGAGCAGTCCTCCAGACACAGCTCCTGGAGGATGGGCTGAAATCTACCTGTATGCTCTTCTGGACCTATACACAACTATAGTCACTTCAGCCACTAGTCCTTTCTCACTGGTTGTGAATCATCTGTGTTGAATCGCATTACTCGCATGTAATTGAACACAAATGATCCTGTGGCTGAAATGCGTTTGGTGTGAACGTAACATAAGAGTTTGATCAGCTGGAACTCTTTATTAATGCATTTTCACGTGTTAAACGTTAAGTTTTATCCAGAGAAGCTTTCTGTTTTTTTTTTCTTTCTTAGTTGACATCTTTGTCAGCGTCTTTAATCTGTAAGGCTCTTTTATGTGGATGCCTCCTTTTTTTATGCTGAGATATTTGTATTCTTTTGGGCTTGTTTTCAGTTTTGCATCTGTCACATGTTAGAAATCACCCACCCATCTGCTCACAGTGAATCCTCATGATAGTCTCCTGCTATTTTCTCACATGGGTTCATCCGGACGTCCTCCCTGTGTAGTATGAAGGATGCTGCAATTTTGAAATATAATTAAGTTTTTTTGATTAACGACTTAAACACTTTTTTAACTGTAGTTGCAGTAATAACATTTGGACACTACTTTAGGGGGATGTTCAACTGTTATCTTACCACATGAAGCTCAGTGGATCCTGCGTCTGTCTGAGATTTGGTCCGAAGAAGCTTACTCATAACTCCAAGTCTGTCTGTCAGACAACTGGCTAATGAGTTTCTACTTGCACATGTTCACACATAGTCAGAGACCAAACAGACAACTTTTGGGAATTCCATACCAAGGTGGGTTTCCCCTTTAATTATTTAGCTGTAGCTTTCAGCTTGTCTTTTCTCTCCCAGCTAAGCTGTTGTTAGAATAAAATTCCCCCTTCAGAATACAGCATGGTAGGCCAAACCCAGAATTGTGCTCCATGTGTTTGTTTTTGTGATATTGTTCATTTTACAGAGATTGGCATTAGTACTAACTACCACAACAAGGAATCTACATGGTTAAACTGGTGTTTATTGCACATTATGTGATTCCAGCCAAGCGAACCAGCAGGTGGTAAGCCATGATGAAGGGATTGCTGGGGAGAGGAGATGGCATACTCCAAGTTTCGCAACAGTATTATTTTTTTCCCTGGCACACTTTGTGGAGTTTAATCTCCACAGACAGCTCTTCAATCACAAAATATGCAGTTATATCTGTAATGACTGATCAAAGCTTTGGGTGTGATTGTGAGCTTTCTGGTTTTACAGCAGGCAGATTCAATGAGCCCGTTATGGTGGGAAATTAAAATCAACTAATCAATAAATAAAAACAATGCAGCCTACTTGACTATTAACTAGTCAGTTCAGCCTTGTAAAGACAGTTTGCTCAGCCACTCTGACTAAAGAGCCGACTAATGTCAGTGAAGTCTGCGTGGACTGAAGAGACCGAAGGTTTCAGTAGCACTTTCACGCCACTCACATCTCACTTTTAAATAGAATTCCTCAGTAGTCTACAACCTCAGTAACTGACTCAATCTTGTACTCTTGTTGTTTGTTTGAGAGTTATAGATGATAGAACGTTGCCCTGTGGATTTTACTCACTCAGATTTGACCTGTCTCACTTCATTGTTTTACAAAAGCTCTGCTTCCTTCTGTCCAGAATGAGTACGACCCCCATATTTCAGATGTATTTACTCTAAAGAAAATTTTAGGGAAACTGAAAGAAATAGAATAATTTTCATATTCAATCAATTTAGTCTGGACATGTTATCCAAGAAAGTTAAAGATGTATCAGATTTTCAAACCAACACATTTTTCCATACAGATGCACAAATCACATTCAACACGGTTAAAGCAGACTGCTTTAAATAACGTGAGACTTCCTTTGGGGTTGTTGGCAAGGCACTTGTACTCTGCGTAACCTTTGTGTTAACTAGCACAGCAGCTGTGGGAATTCTGATATAAATGTATGTACCCTGGACATTCAGATTGTGCTGCTGCATGATGTAACTTTACTGGAACTTCAGATGGTTCGTTAGAGCTGGTTGTCCTGTGTTTCACCCCACTCTAACTTGCAATGCAGCTGTGAATGTGCATCGCTCATATGATCAGATGCATATGCATGATATATATACACACACCCAGTTCCCCTGGTAATTTATGACCAGTTGGTATTTCAGTTTGAAAAAGATGCCCTAGATTACTGACATATGGTAACAGTGTCTCTTCTCATCGCCTCTCTCTCCACTTCTTTTCTCTGTTTGTTTTCTCGTTTATTGAAATGCCTCTTGCTTACCCTCTCTCTCTCTCTCTCTGTGTCTCAGACTCTTTTCTTCTGTCTCCACTATGGTTGTCACACATTGTGCACATGTGAACTGCCAGATTCAATTTTCAAAAGAATAGGGGTAATGTTAGTTGGTGTGGGGTTTGGAGACGCAACCAATGATTTACTTGATAATTGTTTTTATCACCACAAAATAAACAGTAAACCTGTCTGAAGACACTATTTTATTATCTTTGACACAAATGAACAGAAAACTGCTCCTTGGCAGCTGATGAAGAGCTTACCATCAGTGAAGTTTGATATTTTGCCAAGAAGGCATTAAATATTTTACTTGTTTTAAACAGTTGCACACAATTTACAATGCCTGAAGGGTGTACGCAAGTTGTGTGTACTACTAATTCCAGAATTGTTGTCTGTCTGTCTATCTGTATGTTCAGAGTTTGGTGTGATTTGGACAAATATCTCAATATTAACACAAATCTAATAAATAGACGACCAATGCTCTGTAGCATTCAGAGGGGCAGTGTGCTGTCAGTCAGCCTGTGAACCGAGTTGAGCATGTCGTCTGTGTTCTTTGATAAACTGCAGCAGTGGTCGGCAGCTGGGTCAAAGTCTCCACCAGATCATTCTGATAATTTTTTTTCCCCACCATATCGGACTGACACAGACATTCACAGGTGTCATGGGAACTGATCTCCGTCATTAAATAATATTTATGGAATCACTTCCTCCCTTGCAGTTAGCCTTTAAAGTAAAAGTGCATTTGTTTTGTCTCTTCAATGCTTAAATACTTGAATTGAGCTGAATTACAGAGTTTTTATCTTGAAAAGGTGTGAACTTGGGTGTCAATTGCTTAACAGATGTTTGAAATAGCTGACATGCAAAGTATGGAAAAATATCAGCAGTCCAGCATTAAGCAAATTCTGTCTCACTTTATGAAACACATTGACAATCATCATTGTAGACAAATCCGGTAGGATGAAGACAAAGTTTTCAACTTCACTCTGGACACAACCTCCAGCAAAAAGTGACAGTGTATTGTAGAACAGTTTGAGATGGACTTCAAAATGACAATGAATAACTCTGAAGAAGCTCTGGAGCATTAACACAGGCCAAGCAAACAGAACATCACAAACAGGCAGGTTGAGAATGGCAAATTCTTACTTCAAATCTGATTAAGTATGTGACCCAAAGGAAATAAAGCCCCTTGAAATTGTTGTGTGGTCAAGGATAGCTTTGAAAAGACAATAAGTTGTATCATATTCTAAAATACAATATATTTGGAAAAACATTTTGTTCCAAATAGAGAATACGGATACAGAAAAATGAACTTTGCAGTTTGACTGTTATCTGTAGACACGTCTTGGATCATTTACTTTTTTTTTCCATATACAAATCATAGTGTATCCTCTAGAAGTAGTACCCATAAATGGACATGAATCTCTGTTTGATCAGACCCATCCCCCTGAGAGACAGCTTTATGCCTCACCATCATACACTGGAACTTAAAATGTGTTTTGCCTCCTTATATTTAGCTTCATTTAAATTCAAATATAACCTGACCAAACCAAACATGACCCTATGATAGAATTAAGGTGTTTATAATTTTCACTTCCTCTTCAATGCATCTTCTCTGCCTGCCTGTCTTTCCGTCTCACACAAATACACACACACACACACACACTTTCTCTCTCTCTCTCTCTCTCTCTCTCTCTCTCTGTTCACAGTGTTAGAGCTGTCAAATTTGACCTGCCTGTCTCTCTCCCACCGAGCTCTCTGCCTGACTCAACCACACACACAGACACACGTCTTTCCCTCAGTCCTGCTTTAACCCAGGCACGTTGTGTTTAATTAGCTCCTCAGTGGTGTGAAAATGTTTGTGTATGGGTTTGTGTATGTGTTTTTGTCTGTATGAGATAAACTTGTGCAGGCCCTTCTGAGGAAGTGTCAAGACTGCCATTGGGAGTGGAGTGAGATGGCTTTAAACACACACACAAACAGAGAGAGAGAGAGAGAGAGAGAGAGAGGGGCCACTTGAAGGTCAGTTGTGCGTGAGTACTTTGTGAGACTCCCATAGTGACTGACAGAGAGGTGGCAAGTTTATCTCTCGTTTTTTAGCAATCTGGAAAAATGGCTGCACGACTAACAGAGAAACACACAGGCAGGACTGTAGCATGGAGACAAATAGAAAGACAGACAGGATACAGGCATAGAGCTGGGTAGAGAGACAGATAGTTCTCAGACAGACATTCCTGGAAGGTAAATGGAACATTACAAATATCTGATTCTTCCTCTGCCTTGTCTCTTCTGTCCTCTTTTCTACCTCATCATGAATTTATTTAGTATCAGTCATTTCATTTCCTGCTGTCATTGTATTTAGAACCTACTACATGCAATTTAGGTAGTAGATTGTTCTATGATACAAACTATGATGAAGTCATTTACTCCTGCTTGTGTGTGATTAAACAGTGTTTAAAGATAAGAAGTACCTATTCATGTGCAGGTCTGTTCACAGGTTACGTTGAATGTAATACCAAAGGCAATGGTTTGTCTTTTTTGTCCTTTTCCTTTCATTGCTTTATAGTTCTTTTTATTTTTGTTTGCAATAACTCATAACAGTAAAAGATAAATTAAATCCACTGGAACCCTAACATAATATCAAAGCTTTGTTGGATATCATATACCGGTAACTGGATGATAATCTAACAAACAAAATTAGGAAAAGAAATACTGACACAATCCCCAAACCATTTGCATTGCCTGTGTGCACCAGGCCCAGATCAAGACTTCTCAAATTAAAGGGGCATTAAGAATTTGGGGCGGGCACTTTTTCACACAGTGGACTTAGTGTCGGAGCGTTTTTCCTGGTTTTAGAGAATGTGACACAGGAAATTCAACCAAGCTTTTCCAGAAATCAAGAAAACTGTCGTGCACTGATGATAATAAACTTTATTTGTAGAGCACGTTCCATACAAGAAATACAGCTCAAAGCTTTGCTTACAATATAGATAAACATTAAAATGTTGATAAGTATGTTTTTAAGAATAAAAACAAGTTAAAATGTAATTCATTTAAGACAACAGATAGTAGTAGAAGACATTAGAGGAGACAGAGTTAAATAGAGAGTCAGCTCTCTCTAAGTAACTTTAACCCATTCAGAGCCTTGTATGTAAGGAGGTGAACCTTTAAATCAATCCTGTGTGTAACAAGCAACCAGTGCAGTGCAGCTCGAACTGGAAATCAGCTTTTCAACATCGGTCTGATTTATAAATGGCCGAACCTTTGATATGGTGGACACATTAGATTTTGGTGACCTTGTTAATGTGGGCCTTGAAACTGTGATCAGAGTCCAAGATAACACCTAGACTTGTCACTTCTGATTTAATCCAAGGAGTTGCCAGATTATTTTTCAGATTTTGGTCCATTTTAAAGGATTTAAGTTTTATTCTCATGAAGCTTTGGAAAATGATTGCACATCCAAGTATTTATTGCTGAAAGACGGAGGGCAGAGCATTATTATAATTTGGCTCAGCAGCAATGTACAGTTGTGTATCATCTGCGTAACTATGGAAAAAACCTTTTGTGGTCTGATGATGTCACCCAGTGGCAGCATGTACAGTGAGAATAAAAAAAGATCCCATGCAACTGTCTCATGTTTGTCACATGATCTCCAATGCTGACATTGAACTTCCTCATTTCAAAGTATGTTTAGAGGCAGTTTAGGAACCTGTCAGACAGAGCAACTTCTCAAGACGATCTATACACACATAGGTGCATGTGTTTGTGTATCATGCATGAATTAGCACTGCTAACCTTGTGCTCTGTTGTGAATGTGTAAATAGAATGTCACTGATTAGTGTTAAATACTCAAAGTAAACTGTCTGTGTCATGTCCAGCAGCTCAGTTCCAACTTTTTTATTCAGGTTGTCAAGATTTTACAATTCATAGAGCAAAATGATGTTTTTGACATGTGTATATTATTTTCATTATTGTAATTAGGTTAATATTGGTGAATATCTCAAAATGAATGAAACAATAGAATTCAGACATTAATACCAGTTGTAATAGTGAAAGAAAATCTGGCATCCTTAAAGGAGTGATGTGTTGCTAATACTAGAGACAGAGGCAAATTTCTTTTTTTTCTATTTTATGACATATGCGTGTGTGTGTATTTCTCTGTAGATTCATCATTTACTTGGAAAGAGACCTGCGCAAAGCCACACCTCTCAAAGTGAACCCCGGCCAATCAGGATACCTTGCTCAGTGTCTGGACTTACTGATTGGATATCTGACCAGCGTTTCACCACGGATACTGGGTACAGACAGAACAGTACTGTACAGTAAACGATTGTAAACAAAATCATCAAATATTGTTCTTGCTGCACATTAACCCATCAGCACTCAACTTTCATGCCTTCGTATCTTGTCTCCTGTCCTCTCTCTAGACGACATCTTATGTGCATTGAGAGATGTGAATGGCAGGATTCACCCATCTGCAGCTCAGAGCAGACAGCTTAAACACACCTTGCCTACAATGCATGTTGTGCTGGAACTTCTTTCGTCACAGGTAACTGTGACTGAAACAGTCCACATGCTTTAAAAGTCCTGTTGGCCTGGTTATCCTAAAAAATGTTCTTATAAATGATTACTACTTAACACTGGCATTTAACACAGCCTTGCCAATTTTGCAATCATTTCATTGACCGTGCATCTTTACCCCTTGATGGTATTTGTGTCTTCTAACACATATTTCATGATTTGATTTTGTTTAGGTTAGCACCAGACAGATACATTAGGATTTAGTATTGTCCGTACACAATCTGAGTTGTGCACAAGATACCTTCCAGAATATAATGTCGTCTGCAGCAGAGATTTTCTCTGTGTTTTTTCACTAATTTACATGGTTGTCCAATCAAACCCTTCTGTGTTGACTGTGACTAACTCTTTTCACAGGTCTTTCGATCTCAAATTGTGACTGACGAGTTTCTGGCTCAATTTGGATTGCTTCTTGTAAGTGTACTTATTACAACGCCTTGTTATCTGTCTCCACACCAGACTGGCTGTTTTACAGACTAATAACACTGTGAGGCATTGAGGCATTTTGAATATAAGCTTATGGACATATTAAAACATGGGGTGAAGTGTAAGCTATTGAGACAATTACAGCAACATAAAGATATTTCCTAGTTTCCAATGCAGTACTTTAACATTTTACAGGGATAACGGTAGAAAATAGTAGCTGAAAGACACAGCTATTGATAAGTACTTGGCTAAAAAATAAAGTGTCCATTAGTTACAGCACAGTAAAACTACTATAGGTTTTTCATTGATGTAACATTTCTACACTCTCTTTCTCTCAGAACTATGTCACCTCTATAGAGTCCAATGAAACAAACCTGGCTAGTGCTGTGGGTGAGTTACTTTTTCAATTGCTTTAACAATAACATGTATTGAGTGCTTATAGTTACCTGAGCAATTGTGCAAGTGTATCCCCATTATTCAATAACATTATAATTTTGCTACCCCAAGTTTTAGTTTTTATGAAAACAAACCTCACACAGTCCCCACAATTACTTCATTCAGCAACAAACAAAAGCAAGTAATAGATAAAGACACAGGTTTTTTTTGACCACGCTTTCAATCCAAGTATAAGAGGGAATTCTGGTATTTTTCAACCTCAGCCAATGAGAGTGTGTAAATTAATGGTATGTATAAATAAAACCACAAAAAACACAATTCCCCTGTAAGGCCACTATTGGTTCTCTATACTTGGAAGTGACCTCAACACATGGTGCTACTAAATCCTAGACATTAAACCTTGAACAGCTTTCCCCTTCAGTTCTTGAGGAAAAACTATTATTATGTGGACGGCGAGAAACAGATACATCCTTGAAGAGACAGATGTGAAATTTAATGTTCAATGTGTTGTGCACAAAGCAACTTTAGAGTATAAGGTCAGCAACTTTATATAGCGGAGCAGAAGGAGCTCATATTATCAACCACACTTAAGCTGCCAGTTCCCAAATAAAAACACTCAGGTGTTGGCAAAGGGAATTCAGTTTCTGGCCACCCTGTGTTTCATCCTCCACTTTTGTTAGAGTTGATTCAGAGGCGCTGAATGATAACTGACTTGATCTCTTCTAGGTGCAGTAATATTTGATGAGTTGATCAAGACATGTCTGTCCATCGTGACAGTCCTGAGTCAGCACCACGCTCTCATCACTTCACATCATCGTGCTGTAAGTACGCAAGCAAGTGAAGATGCCGCCAACTTTCTGACTCTAGAAATGTCTTAGTGGAACTGGATACTGTTTGTCTGACTAACTGTTTTCTTTGCTGCTAGTTTTATAAAGTAATACTAGAAGGGCACACCTCCACCAACAGGCTCCTTATGAGACCATATTTATATCCACTAGATCTGCTCCAAACTGCAAACCACCCTGTGATCTGGTTCCACACTAAATTTAATGGGCTCTTCTTGCTTGACCCATATTTCATCCTTAAATTAGTTTTTAAACAAACAATGCAGACGAAAACAAAACCTCCTTGACAGAGGTGTGTTGTGATATTCAACATCTGGAAATCTCCTCTGAAAATGTCTCATCAACCTTGTAAAAAATGTAAAAGTTACTCTCAGAAATCAGGTGATGCTGTAAAAATTGTCAGGTTAATGTTGGAGTGTTTCCAGTTTTCGTCCGTTTCATATGGTAACCTCTAGTTTGATATTCACTGTGTGTTCCAGTCCACTAAACCTGTCTAAAAGTGGTCAGAGGACACAGGGTCAACTCGTGGGCTATTAGGCAAGACACTAATCAACTATTGAACCAACAGAGTCTCATCAGATCTCTATCTGTGTGTCTGTGTGTGCGCATGTGATGGGACGATAAGATTGCATTTAATGACTATTGACAAATGGAATTGGAGAGAAGCAGGAAGCAGACAGGATTGAGACAGGATTGAGGGAGGGAAAAGAAAAGAAATGAGGGATAGAGGGAAGGAGCAAAGAGTAGTCTGCTGCTACTGAGAGTCAATAACACAGGAAGACACTTTAATTACCATCAGCCAGCCTAGATTAACTGTTATTGCCCGCTGGACAGGGAGACATAGTTAATGTGTCTGAATGTGTCTGAATTGAGTTTGTTTTTCCCCAGTGAAACAACTACTGTGTGATTGAACTGCTTTAAGACAAATAATATTTCAGGTTGGTTTCAGTCATAGAATGATTTTTATTGCACTAAATGTGCAGTCAGCCACTACGGTTGGTTCATTACTTTTTGGGTTATGTTTACATATTTAGTAAGTCACAGCAGAGGATGAGAGAAAAAAACCATATTCATTCCTGACTAAGATTTCATATATATTACCAAACCGATTCGTTTAATTAAATAACTTACTTATTTTGATACCAGAAGTTGTTTCTTTGGCAAACACAATATACCCCCATCCTCTTTTCAACTCATTCTGACAACAGCTCCGTTTTCTAGAAAGGCCAAGAGATATTTTGAGCATCATTATAAACTTCTGTCTACAGAAGCTGTTTGCTAACAATAGCCCATTTCTTGTTAAATTAATGATATACAGTAGCTCCAGCACAGCAGGTACTGTATATTAACGACCATGTAGTTTTATGCACTGCCTATCAACAGCGTACACATGAGGTTTGTTTACCGGTAACAGATTTCAGAAGACCACCTGTTGCCTCTGATTTGCAAAAAAATGTAAAATAACAAGAGCATAACAATATTGCATCTTTCCTTGTCCTGTGAGAATACAGATGAAAAAGCATTTTACTATTTTTGTAGTGTCTGCAAAGCAAATTGTATGAAATTCATCCGTGGTTGCAAATATGGTGGAAAGTATTTTTTGCCCCACTGTATATAAGCAGATAGATTACTTTGCTAGAGAGCAAAATCTGAAAACTGGGGAGACGACAACAGAAGACTAACACACCCCGTCTGGGCTTTTGATGGTTGTGATATTAATGCACAGACTATTAAGTGGTGGACCACATCCTTTGTACTTTTCTTTCTCTGGCTTTCAATGTAATGACCTCACACACACTCACTCAGCATTAGTGTTGTTTCTATGGTAATATTGGTAATCATGCAAATTCATGCAATACAGATTCATGCCTAAATAAAGGCTTTGACAGTTGCGGAAGTACATCGTGTGTGTGTGTGTGTGTGTGTGTGTGTGTGTGTGTGTGTGTGTGTGTGTGTGTGTGTGTGTGTGTGTGTGTGTGTGTGTGTGTGTGTGTGTGTGTGTGTGTGTGTGTGTGGAGATCAAAGAAAGCACTCAACAGTGTATTTCCATAGTAATTTGATCTTCTGTGACAGTGGTCTATGTGGTTGATGGCCACTGAATTAATATAGAACAGTGTCTTCTATTCAGTCTCATCTAAATATATCTGTTTTTAGATTTGCTGTATATCAAGTAGGATTTCAGAGGGCTGAGATTGCTTTTATTGATTTACTTCTTCTTACCCTGAACTAAAAGAACATGGGATCAAATTAAACTATAGTTAATAATTATAATGTTCATATTCAACAGTTAGATTGTAGATGTAAAATAATATATAATATAAGATCACAATTCATTCAGCCTGATTCTACAGAGGGAACCCTTTGGTTTTCTGCATTATTAGTTCATGAAATGTGATCCGGTCTCTGTCCAAGTCACAAGTCAAAGACAAGGTGCTGAAACTAATTACATACAAGCAATTGTGATATTTTGTGTTTTTACTGAACACAGCCATTAAACGTGCTGGTGGGAAAAGTAATTGAACTTCTATTAAATAACTGCTCAAAGCTGCTCTGGTAACAATAACTTCCTTCCTTATGGAACTGCTTCAGGTAATCCTCATTCTTTGTATATGTGTTGTTGAGGCGCTCTCTAGAGGTCATTCCATACAAATTCTAATCCACTTCTGCAGGTCGATTGTCTTAGTTTGTAAGAAAATTTACTGGCATGTTTAGGCTCATGTTCCTGCTGCACCCCCTAAATTCTACTGAGCGTCCGCTGGCGAACAGCCCCTCTGACATTATCCTCTAAGATACCTTGAAAATTCATTTTCCCCTCCATGATGGCGAGCTGTCTAGGCCCAGAGGCAACAAAGCTGCAACTTTATTTCACTGTCGGGATGATGATTTCATGTTGGTCTGAAGAGTTTATAATTAGTTTCATCCAAGAATAAAAACATTTTGCCAGTAGTGTTGCGGAGTGTCAAGGTGCACTTTGGCAAACTTCCACGCTTTGCTTTTGGAGTCAACTTATTCTGACACCCCCTTCTTGGGAGGCTAGCCGCTGAGCTAAATCATCTGCATTCTAACTGTGGACTGATGAATATCTAAACATTTTGAGATTACTCTGTAACCTCTTCCATCTTTATGCAAATCAACATTCTAGATTGTAAGCTCCTGCTTTGTAAGGCACAGTTAGATGATTTGTGTGCTCTTAGTTAGAATAGTATATTTGTTCATGATTGTAACCTAGATGAGGATCTGACCATTTTTTAAAAGGGTTCACAAACTTTTTATGCAAATGTAGCTCATCAGCCTCTCCCAGAATATTGTGGTCAAGGACCAATACAGTCTAATGTGTTCATGTTTTTGCTCTAATTATTTCTCTAAAGGTTGTGGATGCCATCCTGCCTCCTCTGATAACACTGGCTTTCAGCAGAAATGGTAAGAGTGGTGGAAAGAGAGAGAGACAGTTGAGACAGAAGAGATGTGGAAATAGAAGTAAATGCATAGACTGTATATGAAGAAATTAAATGTCAGAGTACCACTTTGGACGAGCAGAGCAAATAGCAGAGGGGAACAAGTAGAAGAGACGTTAATAATGATAGATCACAATAGCAAAAATTACATAATGACATTCACCTTAATTCCATGTCGTACTACCTTTATTCTTGCTAGATTGATTGATTGATAGATAGATATTGGCTCGATGTTATTCAGCTGTTGAGTGTCACTGATTTAGTGTAAAATATGAATTCTCTTTTTCTTCTGTTTATGTTGCAGTGGAGTGGTCCGTGTTTGTTTTGAGGGAGCTGTCCGAACTCAGTCTCGCCCTGTTGGTTCAGGATGGTGATAGTCGTAATAATGATGAGACGACCAAAGAAAAAAAAGAGAGAGGAGAGGAAGGAGGAAAGGAAGCAGAGAAAATGAATGAAGAGAACTCTTCCAGTCAAATACTAGCTCTCATCACTGACTCTCTGCTTCCAAGGTTGGTCTGAATCTTTCTGTGTTACTGTGGGCTATTCACTGTGACAGCTTGGTATACAGTGGCTTCAGGAGGTTTTCAGAGCCCTTAATTTTTTGCAGATTATGATATGTATTGGAAAGTCATTTTTGCCCATGAAATAACACTCAATGCTCAATAATTACAAAGTGAATACATGTTTTTAGATATTTTGCTTTTGCAATTTTATGAAAAATCAAAAACTGAAACATCAAAAACTCATTTGCAAAACTGTTCAAGCGTTTACTCCGGCTCTGTGTGTGGTCAAGTGCATTGCTGCTTTGATTATCCTTGAGATGTGTCTGGAATTTGTCTGAGTTCATCCAGTTTAATTAAATTGATTGGACATTGTTTAGAAAGGCAACCATCTGTTTATCTAAAGTCTCACAATTCACTCGGCTGTGATCAAATTGTGTCAAGGCTTTGATCAGGACAAGGGCATAAAAGTATTTCTAAAGAGTTTGGTGTTTCTCAAAGCAAAGTGAACTCAATGATTTTGAAATGGCAGAAGTTGGAACCAGCAGGACTCTGCAAGATATTCAAGAACCCAGTGGTCACTCCAGCAGAGCCTCAGAAGTCCTTTGCAGAGATGAAAATATTGATGACCAACTCAGCCAAGCTCCATCAATCAGGCCTTAATTGTAGAGCAGCTAGACTGAAGCCACTTGAAGTAAAAAGCATGTGACAGCCCGCAAGGAGTTTGCCAAATGGACTCTGAGAACATGATTTGTTGCTCAGGTTGTTCATCTCATGTCATGCTATGTCAGTAGGTGGTGGTAATTAGCTGTGAACTCATTAAGAACCAGAGTTGATGAATGTCGTGCCATTATTAGTGCTGAAAAGTGACCTCCTTCGTTCTCTCACTGCTCCTTGCAACTTTTTCCACTCAGTAATAATATATAAAACGTACCCAGAAACATTTTTATGAATTAGTAACTGTACTGTAATAATAATTGTGATGATTCTATCGTTAATAAGTGCTCACGATCTTGGGGTTTCCTACAGAGGTGACGATACAGTCAAGCTGATTGTACATATGACAAGATACTCATGGTGTTAAACAACATTATTCAAAATCGTGCCTCTGTCCTCCTTAAAAATAGAACATACAAACTTGTTTTTGTTCTGCTTCTGTGGTAATCGTCACATCCAAGGACTTGCCGAAAACAAGCATCTGTCTTTATGAGCGTTGACACTCAGAGATCATACAATACTGTAGAGAGCAGAGACAGTCATGCAGTAACAAAAATAGACATTGACATTTGTGGTATTTTTTTCTCACAATACTTGACGTCTTCTATATGGATCTATACAGACTTTTCATATATTACCATTATTATTCTGCCATTAGTGTTTTACTCTCCCTCTCTATCTACCCTGCTCAAATGTCCTCATTTCTATCAATTTTCTCTTATGCATCTCTTCTTGTTCACTTTTATTTCCACCCCCATTTTTCTTCCTCATATCTCCTCCTTGTCCTCTCCCCTTACCTCTCAAATTCTCGCCTCTGCTCTTCTTCCCACATTTCCCTTTTCTCTCTTCCTCCTATTATGAATCTGGTTTCCCCCTCCCCCTCTTCTCCGCTCTCTCTCTCCAGATCTGTTCCAGTTTGCACTCTGTTACTAATGATCAGAACAGTGTATTAATAATTAACACTATGAAAGCCAAATGTTGTACTCATGAATGTTTGTGTTTAGGTATGAATCTCTTCTTCAAGCTGCAGAGCCTGTCCCACTCTACGCACTCAAACTGCTGGTATCAGTGACGGAATACAGCAGGCAGATCTGCAGGTACTGTACACAAAGGTGCTTCATAAGTCACACACAACCAATCATATACAGAGAAAGCATTGTGGGAGAAAAATGTGACTGTACTATTCTAATTATACTGTACTATTATATCACACATCTATTAATGTTGTCCATTGTACAGCAGCACAGACCGATATGCAAACCTTCTCTATAGATCCTCTTAAAAGCCAATATTCCTTCTAAAAGTAGCTGAAAGTTGATGTGGACAATAGGTTTGCATGGAGATATTCCATTATTATTGTTCTCTGTTCAAAACCAAGCTTTGGTGGTATTGGAGCATTTTGCAGTTCGTGCAAATAAACACACAAGTACACACGAGTACACACAGGCACATTTTAGGCTCTCAATATGTGATGTGTTCATGCCAAGGCCAGTCACTCCCGGTTCAGCACTGTGAATCACTAATAGCTGTTTCTAATTCAAAACCATGCACTCACACCTGCATACATGTACACACAAAACACACAAACCTACCATTGGTAGTGATTTATTTACTCACTACAGTACATACAGATGTGCACAAATAATCATTATTTATTGACTGATACACATTCACAGCTAATAGCAACATCAGCACAGCAACACCAATGCCAGTGATCTACAGTGAAAAAGCCAATGTTTTCTACTTTAGTAATCAGTTTAGTGGCAGGTATAAGCTGCTGTATCAGCTAAGATGTGTAAAGACCTGACATATTGTGAAGATATATATCTTGGCACACAAGCTACTCCTGAAGAGCTTTGTTCAAAAGGTGTAATGCACATGCTTGGAATATACAGCACCAAGGCAAAATTATTGCTGCTGTTAAGATTCACTGCTGCATAATGTGGAAATAATTCAAATAAGGAAGCAGCCGTCTGACACCAAAATAAAGAGGTAATGTGTTACAGAGAATCTGCTGATCCCTATTCTGACCATGAGATTGACTCCTCGTGCGTGCGTGCACAGATGTATGTGTGCGTGATCGATGGGTTTGATCGATGGGTTCTGACAGCAGCTATCAGTAAACCTTGATTCTCTGGTCACCTGTCTTCTCTTTTCAGCTGTTGACAGACACAAAGTGGGGGTGAAAATAAAGGGGAAGAGAGAGAGAGAGAGAGAGAAAGTGGGAAAGGCAAGCGATGGTTGGAGGGGTTGATGGAAGGATAGATGGAGGAAGTACGAAAGATATGTGAAGTGAGATTGAGGAAGATGAATGGAAGTAAGAGTGGGCAATCTTCCTTTGAGTCATATCATGATCTTTTTAATGAACTCAATTCACAATTTGAATTGTGATCTTTCTCCCCAACTTTGTAATACTTGTACTGTCAAGAAAATCCAGACTCAAACTAGCCAGACTTATCTATTTGCATCATTTAAAACAATATTGCATTGACAACACTGTTTTGTAAATGGTACATCTGTATTTTTTTTGGTTTACAGTAACTGTGACTGTTAACCATTTGTTTGTCTCTCCTCTTCCATCCACTCATTTTATCTACTTCAACCATTATAACTTAATAAACCTCTTATCACTAATGCCATACTCTCTGTCCATCTCCATCCGTCCCTCCCAGAGTTCAAAGTTCACCCACATTGGAGAGTAGGCTCCTACTTCTCTTATCAGTTATATTACCTCTTCTCATCTTTGTCCTTCTCTTCCTCCCTCTCTCCTCATCCCCTCCTTCCTTGACACAAGTAGAGTGATGTGAACTTTTCAAATTGGTGTCAGCACTCTTCTCTCTACATCTCTGTTTTTTTCCTCTGACATTATTAACAATATTTTACTTTTTTTTGCTCCCTCCCTCGTTCCCTTTCTCCCGCATCTCTAATTTATTAACATTAGTCCACATTTCTGTCTTTCCCTGTGCCCTCTCTCCACAACTCTCCCTCCATCACTGCGGTTATACAATCAGAAATTAAATTGCCTGGGTCTTGGTTAGATAAGTGTGGCTATGAAGCCAGCCGTGCGGTAATTAGATGGTAAATTGGGGACATTAACGTTGGAAAGGCAGCCTGCTGTCTCTCTACATTATCACAGCCCAGACACACCTTCAAACAACTACATTTACTCTGACCTTTAGCCAAAGAACCTCGTGTGTGTGCGCATGCGTGGCCATGTATGCTTTAATGTCCTTATACTTTATCTATCTGCCAATTGTATGTGGATGTGGCCTTTTCACACATTTTGATTTAAACTTAGTATATGGTTTTTATTTTCTCATGGTTTACCTTGCTCTGATATTGTGTTTTTTAGAAGAATATCTACTGTATCTTAAACCTTCATAATTCTTGCTTGTGTGTCTTTTTTTTTCATCATTAGTTAATAGCTTGGCATAGACTCAGCCTTGCAAAGCCATTACATCATGAAATTGCTACAGTCCTACTCTCTCTATACCAGAGAAAAGAGGAATCAGTAGACACCAAGGTGATCATTTTCACATGTTATTGCATAGGAGTCTGTTTTTCTGTGCTGCTCTCTAGCATGAATTAATGCATAAGGAAAATATTCTTTAGATGATATTAAAATGAGAGATTTGTCATTTAATGAATAATTAGACTATGCTTTTTTTTACTACACTTGGTGTTTATAATGTTTGCACTTGAAATATTAATATTATTAAGGTCCATGCTGCCCTTTGAAAACCATCAGGATTCAGTTTTGGATCTCTTACTGTTTAATTGACAGCAGCAATATCTGACTACAGCAGAGCATTGGGTTAATCTAGTTTTATACTATTATATTCTCCATTATAGAGCTGGTGATGTATGACTAATGCAGTGAGGGTCGTCTAATCTGTGTGTGTTCTGTTATTGGCAGTGTGTGTTGTGTTCGGGTCTGTTCAGTGTCTGGTGTTGTGCACACTGTCTATTGATGTATGGCTGGTAGGTGGACGATGGTCTACTTTATCATGTCACGCTGGCCTGGCCTGTCCTCTCATGTCTCAGCCTGTCACCCTCCTAATGGGAGTTCATCCATCATATTTGTAAACACGTACGCACACACACTCACGAACACAGACACACACACACACACACACACACACACACACACACATATGCCTTCATAAAAGACCTAGAGTACTGAGCAAAATATAAAGTACATCCTTAATCTCTGGATTCATTCATCTTGTCAAGTAAAAACTAGTTCCCACTGAAATACCTGAGCCCTGTCTACCTGTGCCTATAAACAGTGGGTCATCTCAGTGCAGAACACATGGATTAAGTCACTATTCAGCTGAAAAGTAACATAGTTCCTGTAGATTTGAATGCTTTTACTTCAGTGGTGCTAATGTTAGATATCGCGGACTCGAACATTAAGCCATTAAATGAAAAACCTCCATGACTGATGGTATTCTAGGTCAAATTATCTCATTGAGCATGGTCAGATAGAGGGAGGATTTGTTACTGTTATGAACTCGTCTGTGCAGAAACCTTTCTGCTGCATTGTGGTAAACTGCAGATAAAATCTGGACCCAATTCTTCGGAATTTAGGTCATGTCTGAAAACAGCTGAACAAGACATGTTCAAGGTAATAGACTTGTCAGAGTGTTCAGAAAATGTCCCAGTCTAACAATCGAACAATGCTGTCTTCTAGTTTTACCAAATTATTATTACAACTTTGAAGTTAAAGTGAGGTACATGATCCCTGAGAGGACTGAAGCAGCCTGCTCTCTTGTCCAATAAATCAGTTTCTGTTTCAGGTGCTGACTGTGAGCTGAGAGGTTGGTGTATTCGTATGGGGAATATGTCAGCACATGTTTAGTTTAAAAATAGTGTAAAAGGTAGCTTGCATGACTGAAGCAAACATAATTTGATTCAACAAGGATATATATATATATATATATATATGCACAGAAACGAAAATATGACGGTTGGTTATATTTTCCAAAAGTCTCAATGGTGAAGAAATTGAATATTAACAGAATAAATTCATAATTGTACAAGAGATAAGACAACATTTTTCTAGGAATAAGCAGCTACGAGAAACAATGTTCACTGGAGTTTCACATTTTATCCAAAATCTTAGACCAGTCTCATTCTGAAAGCAAACCTCTTTGAAAATCATGCAGATGAAACCAACGATATACAGTCGACCACTATCAATCATTTCCTCTACCACAAAATAGGCAATTTTCTTAGTCTGTGTGGTTCCTTATTCAGAAAAGGCACAGTTTCTCAAAACAAAATTTCCGTTGTGATACTTACGATAATGTGATGCTGTGTATTATGGGAAGTTGTATGGTATGTGTGAAACTTGTGAGTGTAACTTCAAAGATGCTCCACATTACTCATTTTAATATGACACAGCCTTCAATTTATGACTTCACTCTTATATGACTTTATTCTTGAAATCTGAGAATGTGGCCCTAATACCCAGACTTGTTGAAGAAAAATAATAATTTAAGCTGTCAAAAAGGAATGTCAAAATTTAAGGAAAATTGTTAGCACCTCTGCAGGGCCATTAAGTATTTGTCTTTTGCATTTCTACAAGAACTTATGTTAAATGACAAAGGTTTCTCAGTCAATATGCACCATGGTTCTGATAGGTCCCATTTCTTACAATCCCAAAAGAGCAGCCTTGTGATGAAAACTGTAAGACGCTGTCGAATCAGGTGGCCTCCATGAATGGTCTGTCGCCTGTTGGTCAAACTATAAATCATAGTTAGAGTGAGGACAGATGTTTAAATCAGTGGTCAGGCTTTGTTGCCGTCAGTATATTAACACCTGTCTGACTTTAGGCAGCTTTGTTCCCACTACAGCCTGAACGCCTTCTTCTTTCCAATACACACAGTGTGTAGCTGCGTGTGAATATGTGTGGACAAGCACACAGCAGTTGGTTGTGAACCTCAATCAGAAAGGGAACAGACTGTCATTCCTAATACACTGTTGACATTCACATCTCTTTCTCTTCCTCTCTGTTCTATCCCCCTCCCCTCTCTCTCTCTGCTTTTATTTGTAGTTTTTTAGTTTGGGTTTACTTTTCTCTCTCTACTCCCCTCTTGCACCCATTTGTTTCCCACCTCCTCTCTCCGCCCTCTGTTCTATGTCCAAATCCTCTCCTCTACCACTCCACCTCCTTTCTCCTCATCACCGAATGTAATCTTCTCTTACCTGATCTTCCCCTTAAATCTCATCTCCTCTACCCGTGTCCTTGCCTCTCTCCGTCCTCACCTCGTCTCACTTCATCTGCTCTCATCATGTCTCCACTTTTCGTCTCTACTCTCCCACTGGTACCAGACAGGAGTCATTGTAGCGGAACTACAACCATAATGAAGATGAAACCTTCCAGTGTGTGTGCATGTGCAAGTGTGTATTTGAGCAGTGCAGTGAATTGCTGCTAAATTAAATTAATTCCTCTCTCCCTTTCAGGTTGATCAAACGCAGTAGGGTTCTACCAACAGTTTTTCAGCTCATTATGGTAAGAAACCAATCTCAGTAAATCAGTTAATCAATTAGTCTCCATTCAAACAATCAGTAAATCACTCGGTCATTCAGTCACTCAGCAAACCAAACCCAGTTATCACAATCTGCATCATTCTGTCATGTCTGCTTTGTTTTATTGCAGCTCCTTCCTTCTCTTACCTCTCACTAACTCCATCTAACAGTAGATGCATTTATGTAAATTAATCAGAGTGGTGTTGACCTATTAGAGGGCTTGTGTAATTGACTGGCAGGTCAGCAATAGAGAGGTAGAAGGGTTGATAGAGTGGAAATGTGGACCTCACTCTTCAGAGTGCACACACACAGCACATACATACAAAAACACCTCAGCACTTGTCTGTTATCAGTGAAGCATAACAACGTTTCCAGCAGACAATTTATTTCACCTGACCCTCTTTGCATACACGCACAATCTAATTCAACAACCGACAAACACAACACAATCTATTTTCAGAAAAGCAAAATGCTTGTGCTGCAACAAACATCTTGTGCTTCACACACACACGCACACACACACACACACACACACAGAAATATGCTTACACTCACTTAATAATCAGTGTTCTGCATGGCTGCCCGTCCAGCCCTGACTAGCTGATGCAGAATGTTAAACACTGTTATCCAACAGCCTGATTAACTTTTCTCCTGATTGTTTACTCCTGTCCAAAGCAGTCATGTCAGGATCCATTAGTGCCGTCTGTATTGCTAACATGGGGATTGATTTATGCTGCCTGAAACACTCTGATCTGGATTGATTGCCCCGTCACTGGTGATCACACTTGTCATGGAGAAACTCACCTAATTGTATTTGTCGAGATGATGAAGTAGTCCTGCTTCAGACATTAAACGGCCTCAGGAAGCCAGTTAGACCAAGCTTCTTAATTGGTTGGTTGCTGCACCCCGAGTAGGCAGACTATTCACACTGGGTTACAGTCAAATACTTTTGCAAATCTTGCCTTACTTAAACCTTATTGTAAGTACACACCTTAAGGCTACCAAGCTGTAATGCTCTGAGTCAAGGGGCAGGACATTGAGTCACCATGTTAAACATCATTTTTCTTTTTCATGCTTTGTTGATCTTTGCCGGTGTTATGCTTTCAGTGATGTGCACAAAGTCTTTTCATGGCTTATTAGCCCATAAAGATCACAATAAATGAGCTTTGTCATTTGTTGGTACTGACAGGCAAGTCGTGCTAGGTGTGGATTGATGTCGTTGTCTTTCAGCCTCAGGCTACAGTGCATGATGAGTACCAGTCAGACTTATCATACCGTACACAGATCACACTGATGCGCACAGACCCTGCAGGCAGAGCTGGTGCATCCCGGAGAGGATCAAATAGTGAAATGAGGGCAGGAGAGAGAAGGAGAAGAGAATTAGGAAGGCGAGTATATTTTTGAGAAGGAGAAAGAGGAGAGGTAAAGAGAGTAAATGAAGGAAAAGCAAATGAGTAGGAGTGTGTGAGAGTGCAAAGAAATAGAAGTAGGTGGAAAGTGGAGACAACAGTATGGCTCCCTCTTTATTATCAAAGGTCACAACTCCGCCATCCTCTGATAGGTTAATTAGCATATACTTACAGTTCACAGTAGATCAAATATGTCATTATGAATAAATCACTACAGTGTATATACCAGACAGTTTCTTTTCTCTTGCTGTTGACGTCTGTGCTGTGTGACCCAATGCACATTAGTAAAATTTGACCTTATTTGTCCTGCCCACAGTTTCGCAGACGTGTGTCTAATAATGCTTGTAGGAAAAAACAAGACTCTGGGTACATGTTGTGGAAAAAACACTTAGCTAAAGGCCTTACAGACCTTTTTAAAATGACCTTTACTCAAAAGCCGTGCTTTAGCAATCCACTCTATAATTAGAGGCTCCAACTAATAGCACTTGATGGAGCACAGGCCTCCACCAAGGCCCAACAGTTCCTTTAAAATTGAATCAAGCCGCACAAAATTGTACACACCCTTAGATATCAGTTCCTTAAAATGCATCAAGATTGATATATTATTCTCTGGGACATTAGTGAAAATGTAAAAAAAAAAAAAGCCACATCAAATTCTTGATCCATCCCTCTGTCCACATCCATGGCAAAATGTAATGGGTGTCTTTCTTAGCCCATGTCCCATCGTTACACTGACTGGAAATCTGTTCAGCAGTTGTATGTTGCAGTTGCAGCAATAATGGACTGGTTTATAACATGGAAGTTGATCATTTGGAACTAAAGCTTCTAATTTTGGGTTAGGCAGCATACATATGTTTTTACTAAGAGAGATGTATGCATTAAAAAACAGATTTGAAACCAGATGGTGGTTATTAATAATGGTGTCTTTGTGTTTTTATAAATCTGCATACAGACATTTAAAGCACTGCTTATTGCAGTGTGACACCCTGTCCACTTTCTTATCTTCTCATAGTCTTATTCCAATTATTTACATTTACAATCTCAGGTCCCATTTCCTTTGTTGTTCAACAGTAGATGTTATAAGTGTTTATACAGTTACATAACATATGGAACACATGATGTTGGAAGATATACTGCAACTTTCTCTCTCATTTCAGGCCAATAGAAGTAATGTTAACAGTGGGATGGTCCAAAATGCAGTTGCCTTGCTATGTAACCTCACTGAAGATTTAGTCTTAGACCTGGAGCCACTCCACCAGCAAGGTACAGTATGTCTTAAAGTTTCTATTGAGATAGAAAAGATGCTTCTTTTCCCAACTTTTAAAAACATACAGTACTTTAATTGGACTTCTCATGTTTAGTGCTCTCTCTTACATTAGTAAGGTAATTTTACTTGTTGTTATCTAGTTTAATCTAGGTCAACAACTGTGTGTGTGTGTGTGTGTGTGTGTGTGTGTGTGGCAGAGATGGTGAAACTCAATAAAATTAGAATTTCTTGTCTATTCTGCATGATTCGAATGGATCCAGTGGAGGGGGGGGTATGATGTATGTCTTGAGCGAGGACATTTTTCAGAAGTTTTCAGGATCATTTTAGGTCCATTTGAGGAACAAAGACAGACTTGGGATTTTGACTAAAATTAGAAGGAAGGAATAATAAGCAGCTGAAATCTAGCATTACAGAATAAATCTAAAAAAACTAATTTCTAATTTAAAAATGTTCACAAGAATAAAAATACAAACCCTCCTCTCTGCCTCTGTCTCTCTCTTTCTGCCTCTGTCTCGCTCTCTCTCATAATTTAGTTTCTCATTTCGTCTATCTTTTTCTCTGCACCTCTTTCCCGTCACCACCCAAAAAACACCATAAACCCCTCCTCTCCCTCCATTTCCATTGGGTCAGCAGTACAGCAGTTCAGTAGTCAGCATCATTATCGTCCAATCACCTCTCCTCTCAACACGAAACTGTCAACCCAGCACTAATACTGGCCAGGCAATTAACACTATCTCTCTCTCTCTTGCTCACGCTCTCTTTCTCTCCTCTCTGCTCATCTCCTCTTCTCTCCGCTCCTCCTCTGTTACCCTTTGCCATATTAACTTGTTCTCATCGTTTTTTCCATCCCTTTCCTCATCTATCCATTTTTCTAATCAGCTCACATCTCGCTCCCTTTTCCTCCCCTCCCCTGGCTTCCCTCCATTCTCGTTTTTACCTCTCCCTTAGCCTCTATTTTGGGCTCCTCTTCTATCTTCTTCTCCCCTCTCTACACTCTTTTTGTTGTGGTTCACTCTAGATCGGTGTGGTGATGGCAGAAAGGAGGGAGAGAAGAGGAGAAGGGAGGAAGCATGTATAATTGGCTTTTTA
Source organism: Paralichthys olivaceus (assembly GCF_024713975.1). Classification (NCBI taxonomy): domain Eukaryota; kingdom Metazoa; phylum Chordata; class Actinopteri; order Pleuronectiformes; family Paralichthyidae; genus Paralichthys; species Paralichthys olivaceus. The sequence goes on along the minus strand of NC_091105.1, from coordinate 19,783,113 downwards.
AGGTGTGACAGAAAGAGGAAGGGAAGGGTGGTGTGTGAGCAAGTATTTGTGAGTGTGTGTTGGAAGGCAATGAAATAGACAGTGAAGATGCACACAGTGCTTGTGTTAATATACGTATATGTGCGTATGCTTCTGTGTGTGTGTGTTGGGTAGGTGTGTGTGTTGGGTGGGTGTGGGGGACGGTGGATGCAGGAGCACCCAGTATATGTGTGTGAGAGAGAGACACATAGGGAGGAGATGACGTTTATAATTGGGTAGATTTGCCTCTGACTGAGATAATACCCCCTGGGGAATGAATATAGAGGGAGTAAAGGGAGAGACACAGAGATAGGGAGGAAGAACAGAACAAAGAAAGAAAGAGAAAAGAAGAGAAGAGAATGGCATGACAGACAAGAAGGAAAGCAAAACGGGAGGTAAAAAGGGCAACACGGAGGAAGGATGAACTTTAAAGAAAAAATATGGGCATTCGGGTGAGACGACAGGGAGGTGGGATGAGATGATAGAGGAGAAACCTGGAGGATGAAGTTTGTGACAGTTTTGATAGAGGGAGAGGAAGAGTAACTTAATTAGGGATTAAGAGACACCCCCTTAACAAAGTTTATTTTGGATTTTTCTTCGAACAGACTGATGTGTGAGATGTCTTGGTTATTATCTGATTATATAATCATATGAAGCCTTGCCTCTCCCAAGAGCAAGTTTGAGAATCATTTTGTTGGTACTTTGACAAGCAGCCTGCATGATTTAATAAGAACACGAGCACACCTAGAGCATGTAGAACAGCCAAACTCTGTTTGCATCTCAAGCAAGCCCTCAGTTCGGTCTGGTGCTGACAGGGTGTCAGTTAATTAAAGCATGTATGTCCTTTAATTAATTAAAGTCTTCAGGGGCTCTGTGTGCCTGCACAATCCTTGAAGGTCTTTGAGGTTCCTCATCGGGTTTGATCCATCACCAATCTTTATTATTTCTCCTGACCTTCTGTATTAGAAGCTCAGAGGAGTTTTTTAGGTAATTGCTTCTGTGCCACCGTTTCCATTCATAAATTGCCATTTGAAATTGGGCTCAGGTTATTTCCCCAAAGGTGTTTAAAAGTTCTATAATGATTCTTTCACACCATGTCCATATGTGTCCAATCAATAACAATGCCCTCTGGCATCATTTATACGATCTTCCATAATAATGTTTTTTTATAATAGCAAGCATCCAGTAGGTTACTGAATCCAGAGTTTAACAACCAATCAATCAATAACATTGCATTAAATGTTCTACTTTGTGTCTTCAGTTTATTCAGTTCATTGATTCAATGGCATTGGTGCAGTTTGCATTGAAGTCCTTGGATACACTGAAAACATATAAAGGTATAAGATAGATTTTTAACATTATTTTTTTAGGAAGACCAACATCCCAATATGAAAACCCAGTCTTAATATATCAAATATGTACATTCATGGTTTCTATAGAGTCACTTTCACCATTAATTATTAACATACTGTTCACTGGCTTCAGAAAGTATTCAGACCTCATTTTGTGCATGTCATAGATTTAATTATATATTGATAATGTTTTTTATTGTTCGATTTCTTTTCCAAATGTCTTAAAAACCAAAAGCTGAAATGTCCCATTCACAAATGTATTCAGACTGTTTATGTGGCACTGCAAGCTTTGTTCAGATGCACCCTGGATGTCCATGAGTTTTGTCACATGCAGCTTGATTCACCTGAAGACCAGGTAATTCAAAAAAAAAAAAAATATTTCTGAAACTTTAATTGGTTTCCATTGTCTTCAATGATTCTGAGATGGAAAGAGTTTGGAACCACTTTGACTTTGGTCCCAATCCTGAACCTAATTATTCTAATATAAAGGGCCCATTCTAGGGTAAAGAAAACAACAATTCATAGAATTTAGATGATCACACACTAGTGAAAACATCATCACAACATTATTTTCTATTAAATGTGTGCCAATAGATCACCTAAATCTTACACACTGAAGCTTTAAGCCCATTTTCCACTGGTCGAAAAACACTGCACTTCTGGCTTCTATCTGCAGTGGGTCATATGACTGTGCAGTAAAGGATTTTTTGTTTTTTTCAGCTCCGGCTCCAGTTGGCAGTGATTAAAATGTGACACCCTAGTGAGCGTACTAATTTGGGAAGACTGTGAAGTGAGAAACTCCTTTTTGGCACGTGTGTGATGTCATACGTGATGCACTGGAAAAAAACAAACAAAGACAAACCACTCCACTGGGAATGCAAATGGAGTCAATCGGTTTTTTTGCATTTACCTGCGTTTAAAACATGTTTGCCTAACAATTTGCTGTAAATTTGGAGTGGACTCTGGAGAGCTTGAAGGTGAAGGTTATCTGGTCCGATTAAACAAAAACTTGACCTCTTGTGCAGAACTCCAAACACATCGGCCAGCATGGTTGTTGTATGGGGGGGGCTTGCAAGAAGCGTTGTCAAAATTTAGGGAAGGGTGAGTGCAAGGAACTACAGAGGGTGCCTACGACCTGAGAGTGAGGCAATGGTTCACTTTTCCGCCCAACAATGATCCAAGAACATAAAGATTTGACAATGCTGTAGTGATTTCAGGACAAGTCTCTGACTGGCCTTGAGTAGCACAGTCAAAGCCCAAACTTAAACCCCACAGAATATCTATGGACAGATCTGAAGATCTCAGTTCATAGATGCTTCCATCCAGTTTGATGGGGCTCGAGATGATCCGCCAAGAAGAATGACATAAACTACTCAAATCCAGGTGTACAAAGAATGCACATACCCAACAAGACTCAAAGCTGTAACCGCTGCCACTGAGGCTATCTACGAGGCCCTGCAGTAAGGGTCTAAATACTTGTGTACTTTTTCTTTCATCATATAATTGCAAAGAATATTTTTACGTTGTCATTATGGGTTAAGTTTAATATACAAATATATAAAAATAAAGTTTGAGTTTATATTGAGGGCCAAAATTGCTATTGTATCACAATACATTTTATAACTGTAAAGTGTGGAAAAAATTAAGGGGTCTGGATACTTTCTGGGATCACCACGACGATCATTAATGTGGAAAATAACATCATACAAACTACTTAAATTGAGCTTCATAAATAAACTGAAGCATTATCCATTATTTACAATAAATCAGTTTAACAGAGGTTTCCCTCTTCAGAAAACTTTATTTTTAACTACTTTAATTGAGAGTAATGCTCAGAGCCGACCATCATCATCCTCTGCAATAGAAATCATTTTACAGTGGTTTATAAATAGATGATATCTATTTTTAACCAAGTTAAAGTCTAATCTCCAAAATAGGACAGACCACAGTGGTTTCCACTCACTCACCTGTCAGTGAAAGGAATATTCATAATAATATTATGCACAAAAACACACAAACACACACAAAGATCTTACACTGGGTGCTCTGACATTTTATTTATGTACCAACCTTACCTAAGAAAGATAAAATGGGCTCCTCAGCTAACCACACATTAAATAAGGGTGCAGAGAAATGTTCTCATCATATCCAACTGCAGTCTGGGTGCTGGGCGATAGCACTCAGGGCAGGACAAGCTGGTGACAATAACAGAAATCCTCTTTAGACCACTTAGTCTCATTTCAGCCCAGCCTCCGCAGTCTACAAGGCCCACAAAGACTGCGTCCTTGAGTTGGGACACAGCTAGTGTCTGGCACAGCTTGTTAAATGTAGCTCCTTGTTCTTTAAGGTTTATCAGACTATTCAATAGCAGCTTGGTGCTTGTTGAGCATTATTTAATCAGGAGTAACCACAGTGGGTCAAGAATGCATAAATGTGTTTTTGTTCAGTCTGCGAGCAGTTGAGGAGGATGTTCTTGATCTATAGGTTAGTGCAGACTCTGCTCTACTGACAAAGCTGATGTAATCACATTGGTTTTAAAGCATTAATATGGAGCTACATGTATCTTCTAATTTTAATTTATTTGTTTGAGTTAATCTATAAATTGAATCTGTCACTTTAATCTATAGATTCAGTTTTTCAGAGGCTGCTGGTGAATTTCTGTCAATGAGTGTTATTGTTATTGTGTTAAGAACAGACATGGTCATTGGTTGTCTAATCAGTGAGCAACACCAGGTTTCTAAACGTGCAATTTAATTCCATACAAAGTACATGGAAACAGGATTGTTTTGTTTCTTAACAGTTTAACAGCCATATAATTAATTACATTGATGCCTGGAGAAAATCAAAACAACAGGTAGTTTTATGAGCTTCAGGGTGTTGCCCATGGTGACTTAAGGTTGAACACAAGATGTGAGTGGAATTAAGTTGCTTAGACCAATTCCTGCTCCATTCTTTTTGTCACCCTCACCACCAAACCTTTCTCATTGCACCAGATTTCAAATCAATGACTACTCTGACCTTTGTGGATTAATTGGGAATAGTATGAATGATTCCACTGTGCTTTAACTTTACTTATATACATGCATCATGTCAACTAGCACATGTGAAAATGTATTTAGTGTGGAAGCATAAAAACTTTATCTTGGCCTCTGTAGTGCTGGTTTAATTACATCAAACTGTAGCAGGTTAGAACAGCAGTTTGACTATTCACTGTGAAATCATTTTGTAAATAGTTTTGATCATACAGCTATATTGTTTAAATGGCTATAATCATGTGTCAATAGATGGCTCATATATGGAGTCGATTTGATAACATATACAGTTATTTGTCTTTTATTCACGATATGTTGCCGATGAATAAGTTTAATAAGTTTGACAGCTCTACTCAACAGACATTAACAGAATGATGTTATTAACATACATTATACATGAGAAAAAGTGTATCTGGAGCTTTACTTCCAAACAGGACTGCATTGTCAGATCACATTAACAGAAGAAGGTCTTTGTTTGACTGAACAGTCCAAAGTAGAGCAGCCTGTTTATTTAATTTATGAGGTCGCCTGACAAAGTAACAGTACATCTCACTGACAGAAATCTAGCCCAATAGCTTTCTAGTGTCTGCAGTGTTGCACTTACACTCACAAAAATAAACACACCCAACATCTACATTCTAAATAAAGATCTGTTGGAATAGAAAATAACCTGGCTGTACTTTCCCCAGTGAAGACAGTGAATCGGTTCATTTGTTATTTAACTCTCATTTTTAACAGAAATGGAACTGACTTTAGACTTAGGCACAGTGTGCATTTTTTTTTTCTCTCAAATGCATGTGTCATGTCAACCCAGTAAGAGCAGAATCCATCCTGTCTCCACTTCCAGAGACATGTGGTGAGAACACCTCAGGGACAAATACCCACTGCAGCTACCTACGCAGTTAGACCTGCAAAATACACAGTATCTTCTGTTCCACGTTAAAATTAATGAGCAAAGGAACGAGGGTTTTCACTTTAGTGAGTGGTATTTATTTATGGCTTAGCAAGGGTAAGCAGCTTTAAAACCTGTTCTACATTGGGTGGTTTTCTAGGGAGAAATGGAGGAAGGTGAAAGAGATAAAAAGAACAGAAGAGAATTTATTTTTAGTTGAGCATCTAAACTGAGTTGTGCTCCGATGTTGTCGCCTGTGTTACCATTGCATGCATTGATATGATTCGATCCCTGTACAGTACAAGTTCTGTTTAAATTGTTAATCTATAAAATAGCTATTTTCTTTCTGCTTGGCCAGTTAGTGGCAATGAAATGCTAATGGGCTGATGGGGGAGAGTGTCTCTCATCTTATCTGGATCTACTGAGGAGTCGAACCAGAGCCTGCAGTCACAAACATTCATACAGGCTCAGATTTTTCTTGTAGCAAACTGACATGTGGCTGGTCTGTTATATGTCCTTGTCAGTGGTGTAGATTGTCCTCAGGGTGTAGACGATGATATCTTTCATTTCACTGGGCTGTACCAAAGTCCAGCAGGTTAGCCATATCCTTCTCATGATGACATCTTCTCTGCCTCACAGGCCTGATAGAGTTGGTCGTGAGTACCTTCTCGGAGGCTGCAGTGGTGTACCTGGACGAAGACTGGCATGCCACAAGGAGGATCGGCCATCTTGTGTTAAAAGCTCTTCTGGAACTGCTTCACAACACACTAAAACAAACATCACATGTCGTCCGCTCTGCACTGAAGGTATAAGCACTCAAGCATAGTTAAATAAACTCATCACCCTCTTTTCAACAATGGTCACTAAGCTGCAGATCAGAAAACAAGAACTAACCTCCAGTGTGATCTTTCACTGCAAGCAGTGTATTTCAAATTAGCCCCAGTGTCAGGGATTATGGTCGGCCACTTGCACAAAATAATTTTCCAGAAGCATCAATAAAAACCTTAAATTAAAAAATAGTATTTAAAGATTTCTACTCAACAAACTAAATTTAATTACGTTTTTTTTCCCCCATACTCATGTCTGTGAAGAAAACCTTGCTGTCAAGGCACATACATTACTATTAATTGTAATATTAATTATTCATTAGCTATTAATATGAATTATCTTTTGAGAAAATATAGATATTTTGCGAAGTACGCCCTCAAGTTACAAACCAATATCCTTACAAATGTATAACTACAACTCTGTCCTCTTGCATTGCAACAGTCCTTGCTAAGAAATGGGCTCTTGTTTTTTAGAATATTTTTCATGATTGTTAGCTGTGTTTCAGTTGTTTTGCTGTATCATGTAGTATTGGTCCTCATAGTCTGGTGTATTTCCCACATTGATTCACTACTATTTATCAGTTTCATCTCTGCTGAGCACAGAATCACAAAGCAAAGTCAGCTCCCTAAAAATGATGTCCTTGTATCGTGTCCCTGAAGGCAGGTGTGTCTGTGTGTGTTTGTTTGTGAGTGTGTGTCCATTGATGTGTGCAGTGGAGGGTAGCAGGTTTAAGCAACTGCAATATTGAAGTTGTGAACTCAGGAGGAGGCAGATAGGGTCCCGAGTCACTGGGACACACGTGTGCACGTGCACACACACATACTCATACTTACAGGCGTTCGTAGAGGGGCCTGTCTGGCTATGTCCCTGCGGCCTCATTATCACCACTGGCTTTGTCCTCAGCTTCCCTCCCTACACACAGATGCACACACACTCACATATGCTCACATACACACACCAGACCCCATCTCCCCATAGTGTGCACCCCAGCCCAACGCATACATATTAATGCTAAGACAGGGGGGGCTAAAGGGGAGGCAGGGTAAAAGACTGGGTGGAAGAGAGAAGGACAGAAGAGGGAAGCATGGAGAGTTAGCAGAGACATAGATGGAAAAGGGAGCAAGGAAAATGTTGAGCGGAAATCAATTCTGTGAGAAATGCAAAGCTCATTAAAAAGAAAACTTTTGCCCAAACCAAATTCATTTGGGTAATAAGGTCTGATAAGGAGAGAGGACGTGACTAGACCACTCTCCCCAAACTATTACTCTGTTGGTCAAGAGAGAGTGAGAGAGATTATATATACTTCAGAAAAAAAGAAAAAAAAGCATAACAGAGAAGGAGTGACTGTGGGAGAGAGAGAACGTGTGCCAATATTAATCTTATTCCACTGCTAATTGGTCTGAAGTTCCACTGTAGCCATGAACTGAACTAAAATAAGCCAAAGTGAGGGACAGAGGGGCTAAAGGAGCAGTGAGGGTGGGGTGAGAATAAACGGAAGACTGAGAGGACTTCAAGTTTATTAGCTCATTTTTACAAAGCCTGTTCAATGTGGGAATGATGAACCTTAGTTACATGTTTCTGTTTAGAAGGTACAAACACAGAAGTGGGGGAGGATTGTTGAGCCTCTTGATGTCAACAGTGGAGGTGATCACAAAATTGGAATGAGGTCTGTGGAAATACTGATGCTGTTGTGTTACACATCACGCCTCTGATTGATAATACGCCAACTCGTTCAGTCCAGTGTAAATACACAAAGAAGGTGACAAACATGATAAACAGATGAACGTGTGTTTTCCTTAACAAGGGTTAAAATAATAATCCCTTGGTCCATCTATCAGTGTGTCTTTCTGTGTCTGTCTCAGTCTGTCAGAATCTGTCTTGGCAGGTCTCTGGATCCATCATTATTGACTGTCAAATCTCTATGAATGATTTAACGTGTGTGTGTATGTATCGGTGTCTGTGTGTGTGTCTGTGTGTGTGTGTGTGTAGAGCCAGAGGCTATCTTGTCCAGCAGTAGACATGGAGGCAGCAGAGAATCTGCTCCAAGCCAACAGACCCCTGAGCCAACTCAGCACACACCTCATTCACATGGTGAGACCAACACTCAAAGAGCTGTGTGTGTGTGTGTGTGTGTGTGTGTGTGTGTGTGTGTGTGTGTGTGTGTGTGTGTGTGTGTGTGTGTGTGTGTGTGGTTTTAGACTGTATGTCTAAATGTGTGCCTGGTACAGTTAGACAGACTGTGGATACATCCTTATTCATGTGGGGAAATGTGAGTATACATGTGTCTAAGAGAGAGAAGACAACACAACAGTATTCATGAAATATGATCTACTTCAACAAGTTCAAATCAACTGCTCTGATTGAAAGTAATACCTGAAGAAGCACTGTTCACCAAACACTAATGTCCACCACAGTCACTTTCATGTGTACTTGTGAGTGTAAATCTTAAGCTGCGGTCATATTACAAAATATTTTAGACTGTTAAGACCAGAGTCATAAATCCTTGCTGTGTCGTGACTGTGATACATGACAGACTACATGTTCCTCCCTGTCCACAGTTTGCCATTTTCACTGTGTCTAATGTTTTTTTCTTCATTCTGTCGAGATAATTCTTTGAGGAACTAGAATGGCACTTCGCCATAACCAAATGTATCACACTCATAGATAGTATTCCCCTGAATATGCATAAATTTTTGTATTCGCTGGGAAAAATGTTAAAATATCAAAAAAAATGTCTTATCTCACAAGGGTTGAAGAAAGTAATAAAAAACAACACAAATCCAGGATCCCCTGGTCTGGATCCCTTTCGTAGTTTCTTGCGCAATCTTGCTTACAAAGAAACAAATCAACAAACACATGGACGGGGTGAAAACATAACCTGCTTGGTGGAGGTAAATACAAATAAATCTGGGGTGTTGTTGCCACAGCTCGACAAACCTTACTTGTTTCACAGCTCCATCTTCCAACACCATCATTCTTTTTCATCCCATGTTTGCATTTATCAACAGCTTCATTGTTCCCAGCAGAACACCATCATCTGTGTTCCTATTGGTTAACATCGCAGAGGTGATTAAACCTGTCAAAAAAAAAGAGTCTGCAAGTCTTTCTGTTTCCCAGAAAGGCTTCCATGATGCAGCATCAGTTGTCGTCCATTACGTGCATCGCCCGTGATCAAATGAAATCGATTGTTGCACCCATGGATCTTTTCCGAACCCTACATCTTCCAGTTCGGGCTGTTTTTCATGTAGTCTGATCCCATGAAAACTTCTGACTGAGTTTGGTTCTTCCTTCATTAGCTGTACTCTGAAGGTGTGTGCATGTCTGTAATGAAATGAATCAAGCAGCACTACAGAATAGTATTTTTCATGTCCAACTCCAGCTGTTTACTTTCCCCTCATACTATTCGCTTTGTTGCTCAAAATTAAGTATTCAAGAGGTTTGTCATGAAAAGAATCCCCTCAACACCTAAAAATGACTGAGATGTAACTGTTCATCTTTCTTCATCATTTTATGAGTGGGATCTATGAATATGCTTACTCCAGGTTGAGTAGCCTTTTCCAGCTAACGAGCCCCCTCACACGTTGGCATGGGTGGTTTCATTAAGGTGTGGGACATCACCCTGGTGGTTTTAATCCCTATTTTTCAGACTGGTATTTGTTTAGTGTACTGCAGTAATTTGTCTGCAGTTATTACAAATATTAAACCCATAAATCTACAGAAAAGAGTCTTATATCAACACAACACAGAGACTGATGCAATCTGAAAACAGGAAGATAAGAGTGGGTAAAATCATGGCTTTTCTGCTGAGAGAAATGTTTTCACAGTAGCTATTCAAACATCCACACATTCTGCCACACTATATATGCTTTATTGAGGATTCAATAATTGGATAAAGAATAAATGTGATGCAGAATAAATCCCTCTTCTATCTGCGCTCAAAATCTTAGAACAGTGATTTCAGTACAACGATAGTGTTCAAATCTAATTCAGCAATTGACGAATGATGGCATTTGTGTCTTCTGTCACTTTTTACGTAGAAACAAAATAAACATGATTTCTCAACTTAATGAATAAATGGATATAGTGGAGAAAAGAAGGTAACGAGCGAAAGACATATGGGGTAGATGATGAAATGACATGTAAAGATGGAAAGAATCCATTCAAAAGAGAGAGGGTGCTGTGAAGCATCCTGGGAAGTTGAGGAGGTAAAGGAGGGAAGGGAAAAGAAAGGCGAGTGGGAGGAGGAGAGGATTGGGTCTCGAGGGACACAATAGAGGTTTTTACTTATACTTGACACAGCGAGTGTGAGCCGTGTGTGTGAGTGTGTGTGAGTGTGTGTGTGTGTGTGTGTGTGTGTGTGTGTGTCTGATTGTGGAGGAGAGGGTTAAGGGGGCAGCTGACACACCCCCAGCCTCTGCACAGGGCTTTTGCCCCATGGGGTATTATGGAATAGAGAGAGCAGAAGTGTCAATATGAGTCTCATTTCATCAGTAAAAGCAGTTCTGTAGAGTAGTGGAGCAGTTACTGATGCATGGTGAATTATTATGATTTACTGAGTGCAGTAATGCTTTTCTACAGTCAGTTACAGACTAATCTTATTCACATGGTAGAAGGAAGGGGGATCCTGGATGATTGGATGTTCCATTTTTGATATTTACTTTATATAGTCTTCAAATAAATCAATGTTTTCATCAAATATTTCATTCATGGTATGTACTGTAAGTACACCTGGAAGAGAAGGTGAATTAAATCACTATTTTATGACCAGAGTATTATATATATATACACACACAGGAGAGTTGTTTTTTATAAACAGATTTTCTCTTTGTGTAGCTGTCCACTGAAAACCAAGAAGTGTGGGAGGAATCTATTCAATGTCTGTCCCTATTGGCTCAGCTGTACGGTGGAGAGGGTCATGACTGCCTGTCACCTTCGTGCTTGCAAAGCTTCTCTCACGTGCTCTGCACACACATGCACACCATGACCCCCAAAATACAGCGCACAACCCTGAGGATCATCAAACGGCTGGTGAGTACAGTGCACACATTGAATGACACGCACACACAAACATAAACTGGCATCTGCAAATGAAAACACATAGAAAATATCATATGTATGTCAACAGTGGTTGTGACGTTTAACTGATATTTGTCTGTGCTCAGAGTGTGTTCCTAGTACTGGTCAAAACACAACCCTAAAACATTGATTGAAGAATCTTGTGCCACTGCAGAATGAAAATATTGGAATAACGGGAACTGACTCAGACACGTGCACACACACACACACACACACACACACACACAGTCAGGCCTTCTGTGCTGCTGTTCTGAAAATAGAGTGTAGTTTCACCACGATGTGACTGACAGAGGGAGCAAGACAGAGAGGGAGAAAAAGCGTTGGTTTGTATCAGACTGTCACTCTGTGTTTCGAGTGCCTGTCCAATTTTGTCTGATAGTCAAAATGATTTGTAGTACAGGCCAAAGACGGCTGACTTCTACAGTCTACTGTAGTGAAGCAGGTGGAGATTCAGTGAGGCGTCTATCCTCCCATTTTCAATAACATTATCTGAATCTGGAAACATGAACGGATACTGCTGCAGCACCAGTCACCAGCATTAGACAGGTTTTAACTAGGAGGCAATCTCTTGTCCTGACAGACACCACATTAAAATCACACCATTCAGTACACAAATTAAAAACCCTATGAGACAGTTGAGTAAACTGCCAGTAAAATTGCGAGCAGACACTCAAACCACATCAGACAAATCCTGTTGTGAAGCACTCAGAACACAAGTTTGGTATAAATTCTGTAGCTTTCCAAAGAAAATAAATTCATATTGGATGATTCTGCAGTACAAGATTCACAGTCAGTGCCAACACTCAGTGGCAATGTAGAAAGATATGACTGTGCCATCTGGACAAGTTAGCAACTTCCTTACTTGAACACCAAATACCAGGGTTTGCATGCTTTCTCAGGACAGCAATTGAGACTTCATTTTTAAACCATGATGGTAGCATTTCTCTAAACTAAAACGAGAAGATTTGGTTACCTAAACATAACCATTCTTATGTAACAAATTATTCAGGAATAAGTTCTTTAAACAGGTTTGATATTGGATGCCTAAAAATGTAGCCATTAAGAATAATCCAAGGTTTTGCTGAATCGTACAAGATCAGTTTGAACTGTCAGGTAAGAGAAAGGACAGGAAGGGTTGGAGGGGACAGTCCAGTGAAACTACATCTCAAAATCAATATGACCAAGTTTGGAAAAATGGATGATTTTGCTGTCGAAAACTTATGAATAATGTAAAATACATTCTTAATGTTCTGACATGGCTGCAGGGTCATGGAATAGTAGCTGTACTTTGGACACAAGGTCAGCTGTCACCCAGAGATCATATGGTCTGACTTTGTCTGGAGGCTACCTAATATCTGTAGGGTGTGAGGGTGAGTGAGAGAGTGTGTGTGTGGGTGTGTGGGTTTGTGGGTGAGGGTGAGTGAGTGTGTGTGTGTGTGTGTGTGTGCAAGAGTGCATGTGTATATTTTTGATTCCTCTCACCAATTAGATCGAGCCACCTGAACCACCCACACACTAACTCCCTCTATCACACAAGCTCACAGATTTACCTCTTTCTCAATGTTAAAGTTTTACTCTCCCTCAGTGTACTGCAGCAACACTGTTCTCCCACCTAGCACTTTTTTTCCCACTGGAGTCCAGTAGCTAAACATAAAACAATTTAAAAAAAAACCTCTAATCATTTGCTAAATTTAATTTTCTTGAATCTCATTGTCAGTCAGTCAGCAGAGAGCAATGTGCAGCTTTGAAAGAAAGCAACAGACATTCCTTATCCTCAACACACACTTTTTCACAGCTGCACCGTCCCTGAAACACAATGACTCACATATTCTGTCTCAAACACACACCTACACACGCAGACGAGTGCCTGCCCTTCAACAAAGGCTTTTTAATTATCTCTCATTGATTTCAGGGCTCTGTTAATCTCAATCAAAGATCCCACTAATAGCTTGGAAACTGTCGGGGAGGAGTGAGGGAGAATAAATCGAGTGAATAAGTAAAATTTACTTTTACTTTTTTTTTCGAGTCAACTTGGAAGCGGAATACAAATTTAATGAAACAGGCTTCAGAGGAAGCTTGTGGAGCAAGAAGCACATGTATGTAGCATAGGTTAATATGTATGTAACGGAGGTCCTCTCAGTCTCTGTCACGTTTCTGTGTCACTTCCGGATTAGCAAAGTATATTTGCACAGAATGGAATATTTGCACTGAAAAACAGTGTATTTGTAAATAATTGCACATTAAATAATGAGGACAGATAGAGAATATATTTCAGGCTTTTATTGTGGCAGTTTTTTGTAATGGTTGTCTGTGTGTATTGTAGTGTGGTTGTTCCGGACACCGGGTTGTGGGATTGGTGCATTACCTGTAAATGACAGTTCAGCAGTGTGACCAGTGGAGTGCAGACCAGCAATTCTGTGGCTCTCCTAGTCAGCAAGAAATACTACAAACTACATGCATGTATGTTTTAATGGAACAACTAGAATACAAATTCACCTGTGCTCTCCTGGCTCAAAATGCTCATGTCAAAGAGTCCCTGGGAAAACCAGCAGGGAGGGTTGGAACATACAGGTGAGGTGTAAAATAGGTCACGATGAGCACCCCTGTTGTTGGTAGCACTTAGAGGTGAAGATGTATATAAGGCTGCCCTTTATTCTAGCATGGTTGGTCAGTTATGCCCAGAGATGCCACCGAATATTTCCTTGATGCATCTGACTTTGGTCTGTGAATAAATCTGCATTCCATTGCTTTGTATTTGTGACACGTGCAATGACAATAAAGTTGAATCTAATCAAATCTAAATCTACATTTGGGGTCGGTCAAATCTCTGGTCTCTGCCTCTTACAAGGTCATCCTAACAATGTCCAGTCTTCCTCACTCATGTTAACCTGTCCAGCAGTAAAAATGTTCATTACTCTTTTTGTGTGAATGTTGTCACAGACAATATGTTGACAGGGTTGGATGTATGAGGGAAGGCACACTGCTGTTGTCGACATTGTCCTGTCTCACTGCTTGTTAATCTCACACTTATGTCGAGAAGCTTCCTCGTCTCTCATCTCCATAGGCTGAAATATCTCAGCATAGTCCCAAAAATGTCAAAGCAGACGTCCAATTATTGTGACCTGTTCCATGTTTGAGCTGGAAACATGAACATTAATTTATTTATTTATTTATCCATCAGTCCCACAGTTATAGTGCTTCCTTTCTCTGCCAGGGGCTCAATCAAACTCACCTGACTGTTTTTCTATATCAAGTCTCGACAAGTGGCATGAATTAAACTGAATATACATTATTTTATTATTATTATTATACAAAACATTTGTGTTCACCATGTTTTCAGTTTCATCAAGGTATTTTCCTCTCACCTGTCTAAGTTGTACAGATAGAAAAATGTTGAATGGTTAATTATAAATTTGGGTCATTTTGAGGCATTCATATTGACCATGATGATTATTAAAATCAACTCTCATTATAATATTTTCATGGACAGTGAAACCTAATGTCTGCACAGGACGTGAAAATGGCCCCAGACAGTCTCCAGTGTTGGTAAATATCTCTGGAAGAACTCACTTACCTGTTATCCACTAAACAATCATTCCTCAGTAATCTCACTCACATTGACTTATTGATGTATGAATGTACCACTCTCTCTCTCTCTCTGTTGTCCGATGCACTCTTACTATTATGACAGCCCTATCCTCTTTCATGATCCTCTTTCTAAGAGGCATCATGTCCGTCCATCCTTCTGTCAGTATTTCAGAGTTCAGTATTAGAATCAGGTGTTGATCTGGTAGAAAGGGAGAATCAAAGAGGTGGACAGTGAGGGTGGAGATGGGATGATAAGAAAGGGTGCGTGTGTGCGTTCAAGCGAGCGAGGGGTGCATCACTGGCTCCTCCTAACTCCGTTGCCCAGCAACAACCATGCTGTGTCACCACAGAGACAGAGGTGATGATGCCACTGGAGATCAGAGAGAACACATTCACAAAACATTGACTAGCACGCACAAAAACACACACACACCTACACACCTTGAACAGTGCTTAAAGAAACATAAGCAAACTGATTTATTACAAGAGGTTTTATTGATAGTAAATTGCTCTATAGGTTTTACACTGTCACTGTAATATTAAATCATATCTTTACCTTCACTTCTAGCTGCTAGTTCTAGCTGCTAGTTCAAACAGTGTAATTGCACTTTTGTTAGCGAGAACCATTGTGAACACACACTCAGACACACAGCAGTGGGAGGACCAGGTGTGTAGCCTTGACATCAAGGTGTGGAGAGACGTGTCAGGACAAGTGAAAAGAATGTTTGATTCAGTGAAGGAGGAGAGCTAAGGACTTTCATCCAGAATGTTTTACAGCTTCAGTCAGAGAATCTGAATAAAGAAATGGATCAACACAGTTATGGTGGCGTTGTTACAAAGAAACGAAGAGTAGAAATAGAAATAACAGCAGTTAAGTAAATCATTCATACAGATGTAGGATAAACACAAAGTTGTCTAACTTCACTCTGCACCATAGAGTGTTTATAAAAAAGCTCTGCACACAACGTCCAGCAAACACATAATAAAAAGTGACAGTATTAGTGGATTTGTTTGACTCACTAACAAGGAATAATTCTGAAGTATCTCCCGAGCTTTATCACAGGACAAGCGAACAGTCAGGTTTAAAATGGACCCTGCTCTAGTATAAAGAAAGAAAATAACAGAGTGTGCGTGCATGTATGTGTTTGTGCATTTGGCACATTAGCTCTTAGATCAATCTCCTTTGAAATGGTATTGACCAATTACTGGGATGTCACTCAGCAGTTGTTCTTGCTAACATGCAGGATGATTGTGTGATGATAAAACAGACTGATGTGTTGTATATGCCGTGATCAACACAGTTCTGTGAAAAGATGAAGAGCGTGAATATTGGGGCCGTAATATGTATCACTGGTTTTTTTATCATTAGTGAAACACTGGTTACTGCTGCTTGGCTTCCTGCTGAAGTCCTCAGAAGCCTGATAAAAAAAACATTTTGCATGTTTGCAGACCATCATGACTGGTGTTATTTTGAAAGATGAAAGTAAGAAGCATCACTTATAGACAGTTCAGTTATATCAGCCCTGTTCATAAGGCCTGGGGGAAGAAATTATACAAAGCCACACTGAGGATTCATGTTTTTGAATCAAAAGTAATGTTGACTTTTGGGCTTGTTAGCTTGTATCATGGCCCAAGGTGGTAAGTTTTGTTTTTGTTAAACTAGTAAAACAGGCAAAAAGGGAAAAACAGATTCAAATTCTGAATTCATTTTTCAGAAAGTGATTTTCAGTGCGGTTTTGCAGAATTGCAGGTCTAAGTTCACATGAGGTCAGCTTTGACTGGTCATATCTGTTTTGTACAATCCTGTGGCAGTGCTGCTCTTATACACTGGGTTAGCGCTCAGTATTTGTTATGTACATCACGTCCTTTGTTGAGTGTGGTCTGCTGCCATTTAACTAAAAGTAACAGTGTGTTATTTCTCTTTTATCAATAATTTGTCCTTCCTCTCTCCCTATGTCTTCAGGTGCAGACTACAGACAGATCTGATTGGTTAGAATGCCCTGAAGGGGAGGAGTTAGCGAGGCTAATACAGGATATAACCACGTCTAAGAGGTGAGTGTCTCTGCTGCTTGTGTATGTCTTTAGCCGTTTTCAGACATGACTTCTAGCTGAAGTCTGGAGAATTGGGTCCAGACTAACGCAGTTAGCACTTTCGTATAAATTAATTCCACTGTGGAGATCACGCGATTATTTTTTTTAACAGCATTTCAAAAATGGTGTCTTCTATGTGTGTGGTTTTGCTTTTTTCACCCAGAGATATTTGTTTTCATTTTTGCGTCTGTCACTCATTAGAAGCGTCATCAACCCCCTTCATTAGCTGGCTGTGAATCCAGCGGGGGATAATCCCGAGGCTCTCACTCAGATATTTGTGTTCACACATGCACCTCCTCCGCAGAAAGTTCAGAGAGTCTCCATAGTTCAGTGCATGTCTGAAAGCATTTCCTGTGTTTCATAAACAATATCCATTTTTAGGGAATATTCCCTCTTCAATTTGGTAGAATATATGTTTTGCATAGATCACTGAAGCTGCTTTCATGTGTGATGTGAGCTGCGGACAGGTGCAGGGTCTCAGTTAAAGCTCTCAAACAGCTGAGAGGTTAAATATCTATTTATTGAACACAAGACTTTGTTTCTGTTTGGGAGCCTCTAGCTCTCTCACATCAGTGGCAGGGAACATGACCTGCATCTCTCCAGACACTCGTCAACGTAACCTCTTCCTTCCAACAAATAGGAGTTTTAGAAATGTGATGTATCCGCGGGGACTGTACATGAAAATCAGTACAATGTCTGACACTAACAATGAACAGGAAACACAAGGTAGAGTTGATAAGTTGTTTCTGAAAGTTTGTATTTGATGAAATTGATTCACATTCCAATAGACATTAATAAATTAAGGTTTTTGTTAATAAAGAATAAAAAAGCCACAGTCTGTGGCTCTTGCAGGGCTGTAATAAACACAACCAATCATTTCATTTGGACTAAAGTGATTTGCTGGTGTACCTGTCTGTCACTAAGCAACCTGCCTGCCTGCCTGCCTGCCTGCCTGCGGAAGAGTTGTATTCTTACAGTTGTCAATCAGTTTACGTTCAATTGTTTTGGGGCTTAGCGTTGAGGAGAGGGCTGATGGGAGGGATGTAAAAGTATAGCCTACTAGATTTTCCAGGATTACCAATCCTAGCTTTAACTGTGAATCTTTAATGACTATCTGCAGGTTATGTCTGAAAATAGCTTTAGAGTCTGGACAGGTGGGTCCAAACTTAACCCATAGTTTGCTTTTCCACACAAACACAACTTAGCAGGAGGTTCTCTGCACAGACGCGTTCACAAAAGCAACAAGTCCTTCGCATTATTCAGGTGCTGGTGCAGCAGGCAGAGGCAGGAAGTAACATATTAACTCCGCTGCAGAGATTTCATGATTTTCTTGACAACACACAGCACCGGCTGTTATCACCACAAACTATCTAGACATCTTCCTCTGTGTCTTCTACTTGTATGACAATGATTCTTCACCGGGAAATATTGATTTCCATTTAGTTTTTTTCATATTTGCATCTGTCGCTTGATAGAAACATCATCAACCCCCCCACTCACTGGCTGTGAAACTAACAGGGGAACTCCTGCTGTGAACTGACATAGGATTCTCCTGACTTTCTGCAGAGGGGCCAGACGGAGAAAGTCCGCAGATAATCCTGAGGCTCTCACTCGGACATTTGAGTTCATACATGCACCTCTTCCGGACAAAGTGGATGTCTAAAAGGGATAGTTCACCCAATAAATGAAAATTTACTCACCACTATGCCATTGAAGTAACTGTTAACAACATTTAAAAAAAAACATAAAATACTTAATTAAGTAAACATGAAATAATCAGATTTTGAGTAATGCACATATTTGTACATATCCTGGTACATTTCTTCTTATTTAAAAGTAAAGGATTTCACTTCTCTACTCCATTTACAAAAACTCAATCACTTTTTTTTGGCATAAGTGAGATCTATTGCAAAGCGGCAGAGTGCAATAAAGACAATGACATCTCAAACACACATCCATTTAATATCACTGAGCTGTGTAATGAAGCAAATTTAGATGCTTTAACGTGTGTGTGTGTGTGTCTGTGTGTGTGTATGTGTATGTGTGTATGGATGGATGGATGGATCTTTTCTGAGTATCTCGGCTGAATATGTTTTCCTTCTTTGAGCCAAGGGTTTTGTCACCGTAGCGACCGACCATGCTGTCTTTGATCTATGAGACTAGCTTCCTGTCTCTCTCCCGCTCTCAAACACACACACACACACACACACACACACACACACACACACACAGACCTTTAGTGTATACACACACACACACTCTTTCACACCCTTCTTTATACAAATTCACTCAATCACACACACAACCTGTCAGATCAATAATAAAGGTGTATTGTTATCCTGCTATAGAGGCCTCTGCTACCCTCTTCCCCTCCCCCCTTTCTCCTTGGTCCCTTTTTTGCCTTTTTGTCACCCTATACCCATTTTAACTCCTCTCTCCTCGTCCATTTTCTTTCTATTTTCCTCATTTTTTTTCTTCGACCCCCACCCTCTCGTGTTTTCCCTCTCCCACTTCTGCTCTCCTCTCCCCTCGTCTCCTCTCTCTCCTCTCTGGCACATGAAAGCAGAGATCAGCTCGAGCTTTGAAGTAGCGGAGACTGGCACACTCCCACTGGTTTAGTGGTAGGAGGAGGGGAGCAGAGGTTTTCGGAGAAAGGGCAGGAGATGAGAGGAGTTATGAGGAGAGAGAGAAGAGGAGAAGAAGGGAGGGGGGAGGGGTGGAGATTGGTTTTAATTGAGAGGAGGAGGAGGAGGTGGGCCAGAAAGTGAAGATGGAAGAAAGTGGGAAGGAGAGGGGAGGTCTGGGCTGAGATCCTAACCTAAATGATGTCATTCAGCCTTCACCATGGCAACCTGAGGAATGCTTTTTCAAAACCTCTAGCCTGAACAAGTGTGGTGGTGGGGGGGGTGGCCATGAGGCCCAAAACCTGATCCCTAATTTATTGTTGCAGTCAGTCATACACCGGCACTGCTGAAGCCGTCAGCAGTGCCGAGCACTAATGTGTGCTCAGGCTGCAGAGCTACAAAACTGCTCTAAAAGCTTTAGCTGCAGTTTGTGAAGACTTTTACCAAAGCCACCTTAAATCTGCCGAAACATCCTGAGCTGCAGCACAACAGCACTGTGGTGGTCTTCCTAATCTTTTTAATATAAATCATTGTCTCGCCATATTTCTCCACATTGTGAGGGCAGTGATTTCTTACTAGAGCAAACCAGAAAGTATAATCTATATCGAGCGTGACGAGAAGAGCTGATGGTTTGAGACAAAGGTTGAAGCCACCGGTTTAAGGAACATAACATTGGTACATTTCATGACAGTTAAAACCATGCTGAAGGACTGAGACTAATCCACAGAGTGAATTAACCAATCTACTGTATTAGTGTGAGCAGAGATGAAGAATGTAAATTAATGAAACCGCGTGAAGAAACTCCCATTTACCTGCTTTTATCTGAAATAGTGGGAAACACATGTAGTGTAAACTGATGCTAATGTGCTGCTGCAGCCGTCATTCACTGCAATCTTAAACCAACTGTTTCTTTTTCCACTGTCCTCTGTGGAGCTGCTGGCTGTCAGTGTGGGACTGTGGAAGTTTAATGAGTCACCAAACTAAATTTTGGGCTAAAACTTTATGTATCAAATTGATTTAATAGTTTATTTTTCAAATCCACAAACTTTCAAGGGGTTCTGAGGCCTCTGGGAGATATATTCATTAGCTTAATTATATAGAGTTTTAATTAACTAGGGGGAGTTAGTGGGTTCTTCTGCTGGCTTGGCCCTCACAGACACCTGGGAGGAAGCTAAGATGGCAGGGGGGGGGGGGGATCATAGACAGCCCTGAGGGGGTCTGAGTATATTTTTAGTAAACCATAACAATTATGTAAAGTCAAGAATAATCCAACCTATGTGAAATCAAATATGGCATAAGAAACTGCTAACATTCTACATAACAGTAATTTAAAGACAACAACTCACATTTAAAAAGAACCGGCACACAGAATAAGAACGAAACCACAGCAAACACGACCAGTGAGAAAAAGCAGCAGCTCAGAGACTCAGTCTAGAAACTGTAACTGTCCACAGAGTCTATTCATTCAGTGCACTCAGCAACACAATCCACCTGAACACAACCTTGATTCCTTTCATTGTCATTTTCAACCACAAGCTTCCACTTACAACACACACCTCCAGCAGTTTACATCATCCCCCCCCCCCCCCCCCCCCCCCACTCCCCACCTCAGTGCCTCTTCCCCAGTGTCTGACTTAAAATAAAAATAGATCACATAGTCATCAGTTGATCATTCTGTGAGGTTCTTCCTCTTCAAACCCTGTTTTTGAATGAGCTCAAATTGGTTTCCTCGTGGTAGATCCTATATATTTTTATCACTTGAGTGCACTTGTAGTATTGTTTGATATGTTTACCTAACTGCTGCATTTTAATATCTGTTATATTGTGGACTCATCTCCTCTTTCTGCACCATTCTTACAACAATAGTGGTATTGATGGCCAGCAGGGGACTTCCTCCATTTTGTTCATTGTGTCATGCCCCTAGAGGCCAGGTACAATACTGCATGTCCTCACCCTGCACACCTGTAGGGTCTGTCAGTACATCCTGATGAAGGCATAAGCCAATATGTTTGAGATACGTTTTCCTCCAATTTTTTAAGCCACAAGACTTATTGTGCTTTCAAGTGTTGTCGGTATAATTTCAAAATTAGTTCCCCACTGGGAAAATTGACATGAACGCTATCTCATGTCAGTTTCATGAGTTGCCATGTTGCTGATATCATCACGTATAATGCAATTAACATAATCAACATTGGAACAATGGGAAATGGGACCTTCCAGGGAGCATGTGAATGCACATTTATTTTAGGTGGTGTTAATAGAGTTATTAGGTAAAATCTTGGGTGTATTAATTCTGCCAGATATTACAATATTGGAGTCGCAGTTGAATTTTCCAGACTGAAACCTTTGACCTGTGGGTTTGTGTAATGTTTACATCCACTGTGTGTATGTCAGGCAACACAATTTCTAACAAATACTGATTAATGATATCATGAGGAGCTGTTTTTTGTCTAGAAAACACAGCAATGGATTTCAAATGTTAAAGAATACAGTATACCTACTGATACATGATGTACATTATGTGATATTGTTATGATTTGGACATTTTAAAGAAAGACTGGGTAAACAACGTAATTGCAATATGGTGAATAAAAAATAAAATGTCTAATTCTGTCCCAGGTGTCACGGTGATGTGGTTCTGCTGGCTGCTGAAATCCTCCAGGAGATCACTGGATCCTAGAAGCTTCTCATCTTCACCGACGGTCCGCAGTGTGCAACTCTTTACCACCACAACTTCAGAAGATCCTGATGATAAGCTAGTTATTAGATATTTCACTTCTTCAAATAACTTGTGTCTTCAATTAATCTTTCAGTAGATATGTTTGTTCTTTGGAGATGTCAGTTTTGGATTAAAAATGACGTTGGATATGAACTTTTTTTTGATAAGTTAACTATTTAGATATCAGTTACTTATTTATCACATCTGTGGTCCACACAGCCTTGATAGAAACTGTACTGTAGTTGGTTTGATTCTGAGACAGGCCCCTGTGAGCTGTGAGACACGAGTGAATCTGTCCGTGTGCTATCAGAGCGTTCACTCAACTCTACATGACTCTCATTACATTTGCAAATTGGATCAATGACAGTAATAAATATTGCCCTGTCACAAAAATAATTAGACAGCTCCATCAAAACATCCATCCAGTGTCCGTCAGACTGTAGAGGATTACAGTGAGGGTGTTAATTCGGCCTGTCAGAGGCATCACAGCTCTGGCCTCTGGGTTTGCCTGGTCTCATCCACTCAGTATTGGAGGCAGAGAGTCTGAGGCTGCAGCTGTGAACAACACACTTTTCAACTGCTGCCAGCTTTCCTCCTTTCCTGTGTGCATCCCACACTGAGACCGGATGTGATCAGGAGTTAAGATACCACACAAATGAAGCAGGCTGACAACAGGGAGCAGAGCTGCCAGTATAAAGACTGAGGGAGTTGTCTACAAGGACCGGTCAGGCAACTTTTATGTTCCTGCGAAATCAGGTCATCGTCGGGTCTGTTGAGAGTGCATGAGATGATGCATTTGATTTCTGATGCAGCATTGCAGCAATGAGTGTCTGTGAGAAGAGAGGTGTCCCAGTAGTGGCAGCCTCTCCCTCCTCCAGACGCTGTAGCTGCTCTGTTGGGCTCATTAATTACACTTTCAATGTACAACGTAGCTTTCTTCCATATCTATCAGATAACTGTCTTGTAGTTGCTCTACAGCTTGAATTCCACCAGGATGGTTTTAATTCGCTGGCTCTCGATCCAACTGCACAGAAAAATGCAGAGGTGCTTGTTGTACTTCGAGCACACCGTCAGTCATCTGGCAGACTTTTTATCATGGTCCAGGCAACAGAGGGAAATTAAACATTGCTCTTCTTTATATACTGTATTATTGATATTGTAACAATACAAAGCTGGTTGAAAATCAGTTTAAGACACTGACTAAGAAACGTGTGTCCTCTAGGTGACATCACGTCCTCTGAGAAAACCAAAATCCTGGACACAGTCATGGTCACCAACGGCAGAGCTTTTACTTCTTTACTCCGGGTTCTAATTTCATATGCAAATCTGTCTAATCTCACGAAAGCTCCAGCAAACACAACTAAGATCATCCACCAAGTTTTACCAACTGAAAGTTAGGACTCAGTCTCATACAGGGGACGATGACCTGAACTGACTTCCTGCCAAACAGCCGGTGGATGTGGACGTTTGTTTTCCACACCATGCTACCCAGCTGTTTGTAAAACTGAGGAGGGAACCTGGGTTGAAATGGTCCTCTGCTGTCTGATCCTGCCTTGTTATAGCAGAGAGCCTGAATGAAATTTTACCCAGAGAGCCATATACACTATACTGTTGTGCATGTTTGGCTGCTTTCCAATCTGAGACAGTTTTTAGTTGAGACACAACTAAATACTAGTCCTCTGTGGTCAAACCATAGACTGTAAATAAAGACATCCCCAAAGTGAAGCTACAGCATATCCATCACCCCCTGTTGGCTGACTGCAGTATAGGTCATAAATTCAGCCTCCATGTTATTGGAGGGGACATGGGCCAAAATTAAAAACTTGCCTATTAAACAAAATGTTTTTGTCATTGTTGGTAGTTCTTATCACACCGATGTATTTTATTATATGTTTTCATAGTTTGATTTTGATTAGTTATTTACTATTATCTTAATTCACATGTGATGTTTCCCGGTCCGATCTCCGGCTGTAGTGCTGTGTGCCTTGATGAAATTGTGGATTTCAGATGGTGGAATAGATTTAACATGATGCAAAACAGTTTGTCTTTGGTCAGTGTATGCTAATGTTAGCTAGATAGACTAAGTTGGGCAGTACAGAAGCAATAACTTTGTGAAGACTGAAATGAAGTTGGTTGGAAAAATATCTTAAATGAATCTAGTTCTCTTGTTCCTAAATGATCCCTCACTAAACGGTTCTGCTGGTGTTTGCTTGCAACTTTAAGATTTGGACCAGGATATGGATATGTCACACTGAACAAGCAGATTGGCACCAGTCATTGGGCGAGCATGGGTATCAGTGGGACCTTACTATCGTGAAGACTTGTCCAAATGATGCCCATGGTGCAAGATGGCAACGTTTGCCTCCAGGATATTTTGGTTTCTTCTCTGGATATTGGAAGGAAGTGTCGTCCATATTTTTTATAGTTAGACTCATCTGACTTGGTCAGAATTAAACAGAAACAGATATGACCATTCATAATTGCTTTTCTACCATAAGCCATGATCTCTGCTGTGGACTCACTTAGGGCTGTAGGATTTAGTCAAAAGATCAGTAGATAGGGTGTAGGTGAAATGAGACGTGGAGGCGTCCAGGTGAAATGACAGTCCATTTTATTGTTTCAGAACACAGCAGGCTACAGCAACCAGCTCCTCCCACTACCCCTCCCCTTAGCAGACCAGTAAAAGCCCTCCTCCACCCCTCCAGCTTTAGTCAGCTACACCCCCTTTGGAACAGCAGAGACACATCAGTGTCCACCTTTAAAGCAAGAAAATAGCTTGATATTTGGACCATGATTTCCAATTCATGTGTTTTTTATACAAAAGCTACACAATGTTACACTTGATCATCAGAATACAATTCAACTGATTAACTTTAGTGTTTGGACACCATTTAAAATGTGATCAGATTCTTTACTTTAATGGAGCATTACCACTAAAAAAACTCAACACTATCAGACTTAAAATACAAGGGACTGCAAAAACAAGAGATGAGTATCATAATTCAGAAAAATGAAAAAAAGCAAACTAGAATCAGTTTGTACAATTACAGACTTGAGGAAAACAATAAAGTAAAACAAGTGAAAGAAGTAAAAATGAAAAACAAAATACATAAAAAGGGTTTTTTGAAAATCAATTGTTGAGATCAGAATCCATGTGTCATGTCACGATTTGATGTCAGCCCCCGTCAGGCTGAGAGACCAGAACAGAACCGCACTTAAAATCTTGTTTGTCCCAATGGAGTTCCCATAGACAGGAAACTCTGCTTGCTGTTGTTGAGTCATCTTCAGGCACTTTCTGAAACCCCGCCTCCTCCATGTGGGCGAATCACAATGCAGGTTCATCCAGATCACATGATACAGCTGCAAGAGGGAGGAGAGGCGTGAGTGTAACAGACAAGAAGGAATGAGGGGAAAACCAGAGGTGAGAGGAAGGAGACAGAGCGCAGACTCGGTAAAGACCACACACACAGATCAGAACACCCCAGTAACATCACACACACCACATCACACAGCTTTGCAATTAGGAGTAGTGTGACCATGCAGCAGCCTCCGTGAGTAAATCCACTCTCCACCCCCCTCAGCCATTTTATCCAGACACTAAACCTCCCTCCTATGCCTCTACTTAATCTGCACAGGAAATGGCTACCACTCATGTCAGCTAACACAGGGCCACAGAGGGACTGTAGATATTCTTACCTAGTAGAAAGAGTAGTTTAATGTTGGTCTTGGTATTTACAGGTCGGTATCAAACCAGGCCAGTTGGTTGGAGTCGCCGGGTGGCAGGCCCTCTATCAGTTCCTGGGCGTGTCCCAGGTCAGGCAGCCCCTCAACTGGGGCATAGTCCTGACCCGGGTGGTGCCCTCCACCCAGATCATGGTCCATCATGGGCTCCATGCCCATCGTGTCCCCTCCGTAACCCCCTGAATGGAAGGAACGGTAGCTTGGGTCTGGGGGAGGAGTGGATGGAGGAGAGGCAGGGGAAGCAGAGCAGTTGTTAGAAGCATGTTAACAAACCAAGCTGTCACACAGTAGTATGATCATTCAACACAACACAGCAACACA
Organism: Paralichthys olivaceus; assembly: GCF_024713975.1. Lineage (NCBI taxonomy): Eukaryota > Metazoa > Chordata > Actinopteri > Pleuronectiformes > Paralichthyidae > Paralichthys > Paralichthys olivaceus. Next base: position 19,756,831 of record NC_091105.1, on the reverse strand, counting down.
GCACACCACCCTTCCTCTGATCTACTGCTCAACTCAGTTCAAAAAGACTTTGAACTGAAGTTGGCTGAACTTGTGGTCTAGTTCACCACGTTTCCTTTGGTTCCACAGACAGAAAAACATCTGCAGTGACCAGGTCATTCTCTGACTCATCTACAAGTCTTTGCTTTCATTAGTTGGACTGAGTGCCAATTAAAGCCATTAGTGCTGAGAGAGTGCTGTAAATTACGAGCTAACACAGGCCTCTCGGCTTCTTGACTAGTACACAGTCCAAGGTTCTGCTACACTGACTGGGATAACTAGAAGCTGCAGTATTGCATTTGTTAGAGCCATCTGTGTTGTGCTGACTGACCACAGGGAGAAAATAAGTATTACTGCTCTTCATCACTGTATCAGGTTTTCTGTCTATCATGAACTTTTACAACCTGTTATCTGCAGTGATAACAAGGGACAGAAAGAGCTCTGTCAGTGGACTGACAAAATTAGTTGAACAGATATAAAGGGGAATAAGAGTTCTGTGGGTTTATGGAAACTCATTGGACAGAATCAGCCAGAATACAAAGGCAATAACTGTTTGGTCATTAAATGTTCCATTTGGTTACTGACATTCCTGACTTGTCCCTCACATGTTAGAGCGCCCCCCCCAGCCAGAGGTGAGATGACTTACCTTCCTGTCTGTAGCCCAGATGCTCTCCCTGTGCTCCGATGTCCAAACCCAGGTCTCCAGTCTACAGAGAAACAGACACACACACACAAAGATGAGCAGGAGGCAACCATTGTAATAGTGCACAGACACTTCTGCACAAAGTTAACTTTAAATATAAATATCTGAGCATTTTGGGCACAATCATCCTGCTAAAGACCAGAAGTGATTTTGAGCGTGTCGCACCTCGTTCCAGGCCATTGGTTCTGTCCTGAAGAGCGAGCTGGTGAGTTCTACAGAGAGGCGTTTCTTGTAGTCCTGGGGTTTGTCCTCAGACATACGGAACAAAACTGCTGCAGCGTAGGTGGCTGAAGGAAGACGAGGGGTTTATAGATTAGTCACATTTCTGGGGCATGTCAAAAATAGGCTTGCTACAAATAAAGAAATAATGCAGCCATCATAGGGAGAACTGCCATGAGTCCAGAACAGTTGTTTCTAAGTGACCTCGTTTTATACAAACATAACCAGTCATTTCTCAGTTGGACTCACTCCTCTGTGGAGTTCAAGAGTAGCCATTATGTGAATGATTGCAGTATGTAAATTTACTGTTGACATACCAACTCCTTCGTTGCGGCTGTGCAAGAGCTCTGTGAGTGGGGCAGTGGCTCCCTCAGCCTCGATGGCCTCAGCAGCCTCTTTGTCCTGAGCCAGCTCACACAGGACGCCTGCTGCTACACGCTGGATGTTCTCAATGGGAGAATACAGCAGCTGCAAACAAATACAGACAGGATGCTCAGCAAAACTCATACAACAATGAGTGTGATGACACAGCAGACAGCACAGGAAATTGCTCTTTACTGACCATGGAGGAATTAAAACTACCCCAATGTTACAAATATTCAGATTATTTTACCTCTAACAACTTTATAACATCTTGAAATCCTCAGAGCAGTTCAATTTCCTCATTCTCAATGATATTTGGGTTGACTGTGTGAATACAGCTTTATTGTACCTGTACAAAGAGTGGAATGGTGTTTAGTCCTCTGATGACTATTCTGTTGTGGACGTCTCTGGCCAGGATGTGAAGGGCTCCTGTGCAGCCCTCCACTATCTCCTCCATACGAACTCCCTCCTACAACACAATAAGTCAAGTTCAAACTGTAGGAAACACTTTGATGAAACATGGCAGCACTAGACTATATGTTCTTTTATGCCATGCTGGTTTAGTTATGGACGTGTGTATTAGTGTGAGCTCTCACCACAAACTGCTGCTGTGTGCCTCCCATGCTGGTGCGTCTCTGTGTGTCTTGGTGTGCTCTGACCAGCAGCTGAACCAGTCTGGGGATGGCTCCCTGCTCCCTCAGAGGAGCGTGGTTTGCAGGGCACAGAGCCAGATTACGGATCAGACCAACTGTCGCCTGATGGAGAAACAGTTAGTTTTTAGTTATTTGAATGCCAACTTAAGGTAGTTAAAGTTACAGCTGATCAGAACACAGTAAAAAGCTCAGGTGCACTTTGTAGTCTCTACATTGGACTGGGCACAAAACAAGCAGAGATTTGCAACTTACAGCAGAAAGGCAGTGCCTTTCTATTGCACAAAACATTCAACCCTGAGAGGCCCAAAGGAGATCTGCTGCCAACATGGGTCAGTAGCCAGCTCCACTACAATACTGTGCTTTTAAATCCAGGTTTGGCCCATTATTTTGGCTTCAATGTTTGGTTAAGTGTAAAATGCTTCAGTGCACTAAAAGTACAGCCAAATAACTGGCTGACAGTATGAAGAACAGCTTATGTGGCAGACTGCTGCTGGCAAGGCTGTGCGCGTCTGTGTGTGTACCTTAATGAGTGGCCAGTGTGACGGCGGATGTAGTAATTTGACAACCACAGGCAGACCGTAGTGCAGTCTCACAGCATTCTGTGCCATCTCAGCATCCTGGTGTCGAGATGTGAGGTGACGCAGGGCACAAATAGCTGGCTCGGTGATGTCTTCTCTGTCTCCTGCCCGAAGCACTGTGCGCACCAACGCCTCAATACCTCCAACCTACAGAGAGACAGATTAATGATAAATCTAAAATCTAAACTTAAGAACATAAAATCTTGAACATTAAAACCATCACCGTAAACTTTTGGTTTAGTAAATAATTAGCAGTAATTTTACATTTGATTTGACTGTACATAAAGTATGAGTGCTGTGTGTCAACTCACCTGACAGACCATCATCTTGTTCTTGTAGTTGTTACAGGTCAGGTTAGACAGAATACCAGCAGCACAGGTCACCACATTAATGTCATCACTGCCGAGCAGCTGGACCAGTGTTCCCAGCAGACCCTCCATTCCCTCCTACAGAGATACACAGTTAAGTTAACATGGAAAGAAAGACTGGGAAGTTGTCTGTACATGTGTCTGCTCAGCATTGCTGCCTGATACCCCACATAATGAAACTGGGCCCCTGAGTCTACTAAATAAATGTTACTACAGCTAACTGTCTTTTCACTGACTTCTGCTTCAGTGTTGGTACAAGAGACAGTTCTCATCACCTGTTTGGTGGCAGCATCTGATAAGTTCCTGAGAGTCCAGAGACAGTTCTGGACCAGTCTCTGGCTGGGGTCTGTCAGGTGGAGTCCCAGAGCCTGCATGCCTCCTGAAACATGGAGAGAATTTGTTACCAAATAGTAACATGTTAGCATTGTCACAAATCAATATATTTTCTGTTATAGTTGTTTGCTGCAGCGGCTGAGATCATAAAGACATTTGAAAAAAGCCAAAAGCAAAATCTCATGAATGTACACGCAAAATAAATCTGTAATAACAGTATCATGATATTCTCTTGAATGCTTGAGACGTACCAGCTTCTACAATGGCAGGCTTGTTACTGGAGCAGACTGACAGCACTTTGAGAACTCGGCTTGTGGTCCACAGCAGCTTCTCATAGGTGTAGGTCCGCATGATGTTGACCAATGCCTGAGGGCCACCACTGGCCAGGATTATCAACTACACAAACAGAACACATGTAAAACATTAGGGGTTTAAATGTCCTTATGATGGACACTGTGAAGAGCTGTTGTCTTTAAGTTTCAAAGTCCTACTACTCACCTTGCTTTCCTGGTTGCCGTAGGCCAGTATCTGGAGACAGTCGGTGGTGATGGCCAGGAATTTGACATTGGTCTTGTTGAGTAGAGCCACCATTTTCTGTAGACCTCCAGCTAGACGGACAGCCATCTTGGCACCTTCCTGGTGCAGGAGGAGGTTGTGGAGGGTGGTGATGGCGTAGAACAGGACAGAGTCCACTGGTGAACTGCGGGACATACAGATTATTAAATTAATGAGCCACTGGAAAAGATGAACAACGAAATCTCTATCACAGACAGCGGTGTCAGAGAGTAACTATTAACTAAGCTTAAGAAAAAAAACACACATTGCTTCCTGTACAGGTGAGCAATACTAAATTAAATAAAAGAAACAGACTATCCTCCCATCGTCCTTTCACATACCCAAGCATTTTAACTAGAGCTGGTATTCCTCCAGACTTGAAGATGGCCAGCAGACCCTCTCTGTGATGGGAAAGGTTGTGCAGTGTTCCCGCGGTACAGCGAGCCGTCTCTACATCGTTTGTGTTCTGCATGGTCCTGACAATAGCAGACACCATCTGTGGGGAGCGCATGATGGCGTGGCGAGAAGCCTCTTTCTTTGAAAGCTGGTGGACCATCACTGCAGCTTTGTTTACTACGACCTGGAGGAGACAGACACAAACGTTATGGGATGATAGTAGGAAAAAACAAGATAAGAGCTAAATCTGAGATACTTCCACATTGGAGACGTACCTGGTCCTCATCGTTGAGTAGTTTGGTGAGTTCTGGAATGGCTCTGGTTGCCAATTCAGCGTCATCTTGATAATTGATCAGATTGACCACAGCGTGTTTGAGCATTTGCGATGGCTCTGCCAGCCTCTGGACGTTGGTGGGGTTTGCTGCATCAAACTGTGTAGAGGGGATCTGCATGCCCTCCTCAAGTGTCTCTGGGAACATCGCTGCACGCACCCGCTGTGCACGTGTCATGGCATACTGACCATCTATATCTGGAAAAGAGGGACCATCGGTTGTTTTGTTATATTAGGTTTTAAGCTCCAAGATTTCATGTGCATTGAATAATAGTGTATAATAACTTACCTTGTACTTGTTCCTGGGAGAAGTTCTGGTTGAAGCCCTGCTCCCACTCATACATAACCTGGTTGTCGACATCGTCTTCCTCAGGGTTGCCCTTCCCACTGAGGGAGGGAGCAGTTGTGGTGGCACCTGAATGGATGCCTGAGTCCAGGTAGGACTGTTGTTGCCAGTGACTGACTGCTGCCTTACGGTCTGGCTCCATTGCCATGTCCAGCTCCATCAGATCAGCTGTACAAGACATGGAGTATTAAAAAGTGTGCATCAACAAATGGAAAGAGAGCTTGTTAAATTCATCTATCAGGGAGAAAAAGACTCTGGCTTGTTAGTCTTTAAAATAATCAAAATTATCTTGGACAGCTGCAATCTGTCTAATAGTGTCGAAGAACTGTTTTTGATGGATTCCCGGTAAAGAAATGCCACAAAAAACAGTCAGACATAGGACGACTGATCCAAATTTTTGTCCAAATTAAATTGTTTCCCATGGTGAAGGGAATTTGAAAATGATGATAGGCAGAACCAAGAAGTGGGGTAGAATGCTACACAAGACACGTAGCCAATAGTTGGCTTCATCCAATGAGCAGGGAAGCTATGTGGTTATCCACTTGAAAAACTTGTCCATGATGCAGTATGATAATAATGACATGAAGCAGAGAAACAGGTATTGTCAGCTTTATAATAACTTTGGAACCGTGTGGCTAATTGTAAAAAAACAATCTACACAAAGACTGCCAAGAAGTATAATATATTAAATCCAGATTCTAATTCTTAATTTCATCATCAAATTTAATTGCATTTGTCCTATCTTACAGCAAGTCTTCTGTAAAATGTTTGATTTCACACTAAACTGAAATCAATAACTAATTCACTTTGTCTCTAATGAGAAAAAAATCTGCACCGGGAGAAGAGGCAGTTTGGAACAGCAGCAAAGTTTAACACACTGCTTACTCTGTGTGTGTGTGTGTGTGTGTGTGTGTGTGTGTGTGTGTGTGTGTGTGTGTGTGTGTGTGTGTGTGTGTGTGTGTGTGTGTGTGTGTGTGTGTGTGAGTGATGCAGAGAAATGATTAAACAGAAGCTAGAGTGCAAAGGGGTCATTTCTGAAAAATATTAACTCACCCTGGGAAGCCATGTTCCGTTCTCAAACCGCGACCAACACAGCTTCCTGATCTGAAACAGAGAAAAAATGCAATTAGGGCAACTACCCCAGTCACAGCTCGCCTTCACTCTCTACACTGCCAATCTACTTTCCTTCCAATCAAACATGAGCCATTTTATTTTAAAACAAAGTGATCACAGCAGAGATGAAGGAGGAAAAGAGTTTCAAGAGTTTCCTGGGCCTTCTTTCCTTTCCTGCCTCCTCCCTTTCTTGGATTTCCTCCTCTGTTCACACCAGCCATCCAAACAGCAGCAGCTCGCACACAAAGCCTCCATTAAGTTTAGCAGCTAGCTACTATTTAGGTGAGGAAGGACGGGGGCAGGAGGGGGGAGGAGGCTATACGCATTCCTGCACTGGCTTTGAAGCTGAAACCACACTCTGCAGGAAAGTAAACACTGGCAATGGCAGCAGAGAGGCAGAGCAAGCAGGAGAGGATAAAGTCAGAAAGAACACATTTTCAATTCACACTCAGAGATATATGTCATGACATTACACATATAAAACGCTAGGAAAATAACTCAAATGAGAGAAAGTGGGGCTGTGGTCCCTGAGTCAGAAAGTCAGACCCTTTTAAGAGTATCTGGAGTTACTCAAAGAGTCCTCCATGATGAATGATGAATGTAGAACAAACCCCTTTCAGTCACGGCATACCAGTTTGGACATGTTGTAAGCATTAAGAGGAAAGTGGTGGAAAATAAGAGTATGGTTAAAAAAGAGAGGATTTCTAACCCACTAGAGAGAGAAAAATAGACAGTGAGACAGTTTTCCTGCAGCTAAAACTACAGACCCCCTGTCACAGTAGACTTCTACTTGCTTTACAATTCACAAATATATACAAGAGCTCTACGTCCTCCAATTGAGAATTGACTGCAGCGATTACCCACAGTTCGCCTTTCACACATGCACAACACAGCGGGTTGTTTCCCTGCACAGACGCATTCACAGCAACAAATCCTCTGCATTATTCAGGTGAAAGGTGGACTAGTTAGGTACAGCAGGCAGAGACAGGAAGCGACGTATTAACTCTGCTGTGTAGATCATGTGGTTTTATTCATATCACACAGACATTGGCTCCAGTTTTTGGTTTACTCATTTTTGCGTCCGTCGCGTTAGAAGTGTCAACCCCCACACTCTCTTAGTGAATCCAGCAGGGAATCCCCGCTGTGTTCACACATTCACCTCCTCCGGAGAAGATACGGAGGAGCTGCGGAGTTCATTGCATGTCTAAAGCAGCTTAAGAGATTCACATTCTGAGCAGCCACTTTTTGCCCCAAGGCTCAATGCAGCTGTGTTAGTGCACTGAGGTCAGATGTAGTTAGCGACAGCAGCAACTCTGATGTCAGTATCTGTTACATAAAAAAGGTGTAAAAATTGCTGTGAGAAATATTATTTCAGTCAGGTAACTCTGGTCTGCAGAACTGTGACAGTCAGGGTATTATTCCTGTTTTTGGAGTGTGTAGTAGAATATAATACAACACACCTATCCCCTGTGATAGATAGTTACATGTATTTACTAATACAAAGTAACATGCATAGTTCTGATGGATGAATGATTACATCCCCCAGAGACAGTGTCTACACACCAGTCAATGACAATTAGCAAAAACTGATTGTATTTAGTTCTTTAGATTAAAACATATTTATCTGCCTGTGGTGAATGTCATAATAATGCCTAACAATGTTACAGTCGATATCTGAGAAGTCTATTGTCTTCAGAACGATCTACTTTTGGTCTAATATAACACGCAGCTGTGAATAGGCTGTCCAAATAAGTCATGTGATCAACTTGATCAAGAGACACCCCTCAGGTGTTCTCACATATCACATTTGTCATCAATTTGGCAATAACCGAAGTCCAATAGATATCGAAACACTTATCACAGTGAGGAGGTATAACACAAAATTGATCTACCTTAGCTTTGTAAAATGATCGTTGCTCTGCTCATAAACCCCCAAAACTATCTTTAAACTTAAAAGTAACAATGGGACATTTATAGTGATAATTATCGATATTGACAGACAACCTTTTATTGTGATATAATTTTTAATTTTATCTTCTGTGTAGGGCTGAGCAAATGACTTCAAATCAATATCAGATTTTTTTCAAGCTTTTACCTCAATTACGATTATTATAGTTTTGTGTTTCGTGCGTGCAAAAAATGTTGGACTTTTTTTCAATGTGTTTCAATATGTGTCTCCTTAACTTTAGAATCAATCAAACACAGGTAAACTTCAAGTCCTTCAGCCTGCGTATCCTTATAACTTCTGATAAGTGTTGGTGTTTATTGTTAACATGTAATGTGAGCACGAGCGGAAACAGCTCGTACTTGGGAAAGTATTAACCGACATGAGCAAAATTAGGACTGTTAGAGGTTTTAATATTTGTTTCAATATATTTCATTAAATAGCCCAGCCATGCTTCTTTGCATTAAAAACATCAATTTAGATGTTAAATTGAATCATCAGACAGCCTTACTAATTTAGCATGCTGAGAACTGAATTCAACTTCCAACACAAAAAACTTCTCCATTGGAGGTTTTTTTGGGGATCACATGTTTCTACATTTTAAGAATCTGGGTGATGTCTCAATCAGTGCTTTCGCATTAGTGTTCTTTCCTCAGTTTTCTATCCCTTATTGGCTTTTAGCTTTGTTTTGACCAGTTCTTTAAAGTTTTTAAGACTAAAATCCAACCAGACACCCGCCTCTAGGCTTTCTGATGGCTCCAGTGAGCTACGACCACCCTGTTTGTCTTGTTGCGCAAGACGACTGACTGAGTGGGACTAATGATAGTAAAGCATTAAAGACTGTAACAGTCATACATTTTAAAATGTCTAACTCAGGATTTGATGAGTCAGTATCCGATACAGTTAAATGAGGATCAATTTAAATCTTTATAGTTTTTTTTTAATAGAGCCCTACTAACCCCTTCAGATTCAAATAAATCTTTCATGTTCTTTAATCTCTGCTTAAGATCAAATGTGATTTGGTGTTTGAGCTATACGCCAATATTTAACAGTCTTAAAGATGTTTCTGAGTATATGATCCAAAAGCAAACAGCCAACAAATGGTTATGTAGACACAATAGTTGGTGATTTAACGGTTTCAATTTTGTTTTCTTGAGACTACTTATTTCAACTATAAAATGCTCTATACTGTATGTACAATATATTTTGTCTGAAACAAGAATTGATGGAATCAAATAAAAAATTATAAAGTCCAAAAAGAATACTGAGAAACAAACACAGATGTCTAGCACATAATAGTACAAATCAGTCTGGCATGAGGAAAATTCGATGTGGAGGAGTTAATGGTATTAAATGATCATCAATATGCAGATTCATTCAAGGACAACTGAACCACTGCTCTGAATTACTTCCCTCCTCTCACACCCACACCACTCGGCTCGGCTGTGTCATTAAAACACTATCTTGAGTCAGGCTCCAGAACTGCTGCTTCCAACCACAAACACACCAACTCAAACTCACTGTTCACACGCCATCCTCCGGAGCTGTGCAGGCCTGCCCTCACATAACCCAGCCCTGCCCTAATGGGAGCCATATGTCCCATACAAGGCTGCACAAAAATCAAACATACAATCAAAGTGCACAGTGGAACCATTTATCATTCAGACTGGTGGAAAATGTGGTCTTTTACATCTGGCTTTTGAAACTCAGCCGATGATAGTTTTTTTTGAAGACCGAACGAGAAAAGTCTGGTCTTCAATTGAGAGTCACAAATGGCTGCCTTACCCTAAAGTCAAGAATCTGACTCTTAAAAGAAAAAAGTCATTACAGAAAGAGTGTTCCTAGATATCGGGCTCGCAGCCGAACCACAAACATCTAAAAAAAGAGGTTTCTTTGAAGCCACATGTGAAATCCAATATGCAGAGTTGTGTGCCTGATCCAGTTTCACCCATATGACTCAAACCAGATGAGTAATAAGTGGCATACCAGTCACAAGAGTCAATCTTGACTTATGCAGTATTGATTTTAAGTACAAGTACCAAATGGGAGCTGAGGCAGCCAGAGCTAATAGATGTCATTGCTAAACATGAAAACTTAACCAGATAAAAAATTTTGTGCAGATTGGTTTTAATATGATCCAAAAGAACAGAAATGGGTACCAGACAGAAATTTGCTCTAAATATTTAAAAAGTAAGAAAATAAAAAATCTTTATTTCCCCTCACAGACTAGAGCAAACTTGGCTCTTTGAACCATCAGGATTTCCCACATGTGGCTCTTGCTTAATTGCACAGAGGTCATCTCTGTCAAGATTAGGCACTAAGTCAAATGACTGAGAACTATCATTAGACAACTTAATTTAAAAAAATTGTAGGGCACCAGCTCATTATTACAGGTCGACAATACTCCTACAAAGTCTAAAACGTCTTTAGAGTTTAAATATCTAAAAACATCAGCAGCTAGCTAAGCACAAATTTTAAAAAAAAGTATATGAGCTGTAAGTTACATTTTCAATTCTTGAACACCTCCAGGCACAAGAAGAAAAAAGACAGATGCTGTAACACAAATAAAAAAATCCTCATCCTCTGGTGCCCTGTGAGCATTGTCTCTCTTTTCCTTTTTTAATTTGTGGGAACTTTAAATAGACCGATCCTGGGAGTGTTGGAAACCATATTTATTCAGAGCTGGCAATCAAAACAGCTAAGCACATCTAAACGCCCCAATCCTATTTCCGCTTTCTTAACTGAAAGATAGCCATTCTGTCAGCATATTTGAGCTTGGCAATCACAAAATGAGTTTGGTTAGGTTTCCATATTTACCTTTTGCAGAGAGGACAGTATTCTATTCCAATTTCAAAAAAATAAATCACTCATTTGGCCTGCAGACATTAGGGACTCAATTTTATCATTCAAGTGTGAGTGGCATTTAAATAATTTATGCAAAATTAATTTGTTAGGAGTAACATAAAGTCCTTGAGTTAAAAAAAATGAGAACAGGACTTCAAAAGAGTTTCATATAAATCTCATCTAAACTCCTGCACAGCCTATTTTATCTCCAGTGACAAAACACACACAGAGTGGTTTCAATACATCCACACAGAATAATGACCCAAACAAGCTGTATTATCAGCACAAGCAGGGAGACGGAGCTGCACCAGGATTCACTGTGAGCCACGTAATGTGCAGGGTCAGCAGCACTCACTGCTGGCTGCCAACAACACAATGAGCTCAATGCCTGCAGCCGCTGCAGTGTTTGGTCTGTGTCTCCACTGCACAACAACACATGCCCATGGAGAAACAGGAGCCCCTGGAAACATGCAAACAGCTTCCACAGTTTGAGGATGTCTTGTTCTACTCAATAACTGTTGAGCCATTTAAGATGGAAAAATAAGGGTGGAATGGATTTATTATATATTGATAGAAATATAAAACAGGAAGAATTTTGATGATGTATTCTCCTAAGGAAAATCTAATCACCAGTTTAAACTGAACTTTAATTAATACAAATGGATCAACACTTATCTCTGAATGGGGACATAAGAGATTTATTAACTGATAATAATTTCTAATTTGCTTGTATATTTAAAAATGTGCCTCAGAAATACAAGTATAACAAATGACCACAAAGGTGAATTCAGGAGACAGAGATTATAAGGAAATGGCAAGACCACTCAAGATGTTCATGATAACAGTCTCCTTGCAAGTGGATCACCTCAAAACAAACCACTACCGTCTGTGATGTAGACTACACCCACGCTTCCGTCTTTAAAAAATGTAATGCACTGTTTGAAGACATTTTTGCTGACAAGATGATGTTTGTCAGTTTTTGTTCCACAGTGTAATCTAATTGGAGGATTTTAAAACCATGTTGGAGGGCAGACCTACAGTCAAAGACGTGGTTCTGTGCTGTGATATTGGTGTTATTGGTCCAGGAAATGTAAGAAAAAAAATGATCCGTCTCTGTCCTCATCTAAAATAATCTTGTTTTGTTTCAGGGTTTAAGCCATTTTAACAAATCTGGAGCCGCCCGATGAGATGTCATCATCCACGCTGATAAACCCCCGTGTTCCATTCGAAATCATCATTTCCGATGTAAGTAAAACACAATCACTAACGTGTGAGAAAATAACCCAAACCCTCAGCGTCATATAACCACATAAACATTCAGGTTTTTCCACAGAAGCACACGACCGCTTGTTTTCTGTATCGACAGGACGGCGAGGAGCAGCGAGGTTTCCAACTTTCCTCCGTGGTGACCCGCCGGTCCGTCCCCAGCTGCTCAACACACACACATCTGGATGTGCAGCTGGAGCTAACGTGAGGAAATCAACCAAACACCCAAACACAACAGATCGACACATATCATCCACACAATGAATGAATGTACGCGTGGTTCGCCCCTGCTCCTCCACAGCTGTCCCGGACTTTCTTTACTCCAACACCACCGACTCAAATTTCACACCGTGGCTCCTCCTCGTCTTCCCCAGGCTCTGTGAGGAATGTGTCGGTCTTTGTTTAAAAGGACGAATGGAAAACACACTCACCAACAATTCCCTAAAAACTCACTTACGTGCGATCGTTTACTGAACATTTAAACCCACTCCTCCAGCAGCGAGCTTCATTTAAACTCAAGAGTTTGGAGCAGTTTTTATACAAGTTCAAACTCCACTGAAGTAAATGTTTGCGTTCAGGTCGACCCACCACTGCTTTGTCCAACTTGACTAAATGAGTTTGTAAAGGTGAACACATGGCCCCCGCAGACTGAGCTTAACAAGCGGGTATCTCTCGAGTTGACGTGTGTTGAACTGAACCAGCTGCAAAAACAACCCGAGCCCGAACAGACCAGCAGCACAACTGGGCTAATGTTGGTTAAGCTAACTAACCCGGGCTAACGTTAGCCAACTAGTGAAACAAGCGAGGACCCAACATGTTGAGTTTACTCACAAACCTCCTTAAAGGTTTAGAATAACCCGCGAGGCAGTAAAAACTACTGCACACATCTCCCTATTGTCTGTTCTACCACAGCTTTGATAAAGTCAACGAATATCGTCAGTAAAATGTGTATGTTCCCTTTAGGCGGTGGCCGCCGGCAGATCCCAAATATCTGCCGGGAGAGGGTCGCTAGCGGCGGCAGCATCATCCCCGGCCGGCCCGCACACAACCACCCGTCCGTCCCCGTCCCCGCTGCCGTTCACCGGCAAGACAAGAGGCAGAAAGTGAGCGGAGCCGAACGGCTGAAGAATGGTGAAGCCTACCCTTGTCAACAAAAGCAACTCCGTCCACTCGGGTCCTGGAGGGTAAAAACCAGCGAGAAATGGAGAATGAAAGTCGAGCGTCAGCGGGGAGCCCACGTCCACTCCCTCCTCAGTCAGACTCACACCAGCCCGGAACAGCAGAGACTGGGAAAGGTAAGATGGCGGCGCATTTATATAGACCGAACAACACCCCCCGGTTGTCGCATATCCAGCCCTGCGTTCTAATAAAATAGAAACCCAAATGAAAATAAATCTTTACATTCGCATCGCTATTACGCGTTCATACACATGTATCACCCAACATGAAACCACACGGCTGGGGTATGAGTTTTATTTCATTCAAACAACGGGAAGCAAACGAAAACATACCACAGCCTGCAGCAGAGTAGGAATACACAATTGAATGAAGTTCCGGCAGAGTAGAAATGGGGAAATCCGATTCCAAGTAAAACTTGATGAGCTGAAAGATTCTCCACCTGTGAACAGTGACCCCTCCACATGCAGTCACATTGAAGAGGTGCTTTCACTGTTTCTCAGCAGAATAACTAATACCCCACACATTCAAAAGTAGTCCACAGTATTAGTTGTATGCACAATAATGAAAAAACAGGAAAAAGTTTTATTAGAGCTCCCAAACAATGAGATCACCTTCTTAAAAGAAGTGTCACCAAAGGTCAAACTATGACGCAACCTCTTAAAACCTGTTCTTCTCCCAGGTGAACATTAAAAAGTTACATGCCTGCAATTATCAGTGTATCTCTGCAGCTACAGGGTCTGGATGAATAATCTTGATATCTGTAGAAGGGTTTGTTTTAATATAAAGATGTCTGCAGAGGTGTACCCATCAGAATATGTGTTACTAGACCAGAGAAAATGAAGATGAACAACATAAATGAAAGTAACCCCAGTGACAGCACACAATAATAAACTCTGAAAACAACAAGCAGGTTTTTCATTATGTTGGCAGTTGATTCATGTCCACCAACCACTGTTCTGTCAGACATTCAGATTGTTCTCTTAATATATGTGTAAGCATTTCATTGCGTGTTGGACCATCCTGATGAATGTGTGACTCAGTGATTGAGTTATTGATGAATGAAAAACATTTGTCTGTGTTTTTGAGTCAAATCAAATCTCAGACATTAAGGGAAAATATAAAAGAAGTGACTCATTACTACTGTTTTTCATAGTTTGAGTGGGAGAAAATCTGAGTTCAGGCAATTAATTGTCTTATAGACTTAACTGATCAAACAATGTGTCCATTGCTAAAGGGATTATTTCTTCAAAATAGTATAGACTTAATTAATCATATTTCCTGTCTCCATTAGAAGGCAGATTCAGTCATTAGAATTATTAGTGATCTATGGGCACGGCCGAGGCCTTTTTCAGGGGAAAGTGTGATCTATCCTTTATTCTAAGATCACAGAGTTGTGGCTATTAATTTTCAGATGACTTTTTTTTATTTCGTTCCATACTAAGTGAGTCAAACCATGTAGGAAATTTAAATATGCATTACAAGTCCTCTAGTCAGTGTTCGGTCGCTTAATGTCTGTGTAATAAAAGATGGAGAGCAGTAATGTGCTGCCTTCACACTATCCCTTCATTCTACAGGTAACACTGTCATGGACAAACACAGGAGCAAGTCTCTATTCTCATCTGCCTGCAGGCGATTTCATTAACCTTTATTTACAGCGTGTGGGTGGAATAAGTTAGAGAAAGCCAAACTCTAATTCTAATAGTGCAGCAGTCGTGGGATCGAACATATGGAAATGATTACATCAACACATCACCCAGAGTGGGTCCACCTTGTGTCATTAGATTGCAACACTGACATTTACAGAAACTGCGAGTGATTCATATGATTTTGAACGGATTTCAAGCCACAGTGAGAATTACTGCTGTCACTCAGTTTAATATACAGCCATGGTTTGTGAAATCAATGCATGCAGTCACGTGATCTCTCGGAAGCGTGCTGATATAACCAGACTACGAGTGGTGGCACAGTGAGGGACTTGAGAAAACAGGATGACGTCACACCGCATGTGAGAGATTTTGATTATGTTCCAAAACACATGTCAGCAGAAAGGAAGTGCAGTGGTTTGGGGACCATGTGCTTGGTGAGGTGTGTCTCTTATATGGCTCAGGATATCTATTGTCCATGAGCAAGGCACTTAACTTCCATCTTTACTCAGTATATATTCTTCATATCAAACATGTTGCACTGTAGTTGTTGGTTCAGGTTTCTAGGATTAAAATACATTACAATGAAAAATGTATATCTGAACAGGGAGAATTGTGCACTGCCATAATGATAAAATACTTATTTCATCCAGTTACCCTGCTTGTAATAAGATGTCTTGTCAAATAGATTATTTATCAGATTATAATCTTGCACTTCTGTCTTTCTATTGGTGAATTAAAGTTGAGCTAATTTAAAAGTATTTCTAGGAATTGAACTGTGTACCCATTTATATTTCACTTTGACCTTGACAACACAAAAATCTGATAATTAAGATCATATATCAGAGAATAGGAGCATGTTGTATTTGCCAGTGTTTTTATTATATTGCATGTTGAAAACCTTTACCAGTTGGATATGTGTTGGCCTATCACAAATATAAAATGCAGATCTCTTTTACTTAAATGATTATTACAGCCTTTTCAAAATGTAACTGTGTCTCTGACAGATGTACTAGCAATCAAAACTGTGTGTTGCTCCTGTCACACAATGCAAAAGCAATGGGAATAAATAATGAAACATGAACTGCTTGAACAAAGACAGTAGAGGATTGACAAGGTTTCAACAGAGGGTGCTGCACTGCAGCTTCAGAGCTGGGTTTTAGTTACAGCAACGTTTTTAATCAGAACCACACTGTAAACATGTTGTATAATTATGTGACCACTGGTCCAGGATTAAGAACTAGGGTTTAAAATCAAAATGACTGTTTGTGTAAATTAATCCGTGACTCATTCTGCATCAATCAAAATGTCTTTGCACTCAGTGAATGTGTCAAGATGTTTCATTGAAAAACACAGTCAGCTTCTGTGTTCAATGTGTGTGATCGTACAGAAAATCAGATCACATTCATGAAATTCCATTCACATAGTTTTGTTCTGCTATCTCCACACATCTCTATACTACCTCTTTTGTTACATTACAGTTATTCCTGTATGTGAATAGTTAAATTTAGACCTGTCAATCACTTCCCCTGTCAAACTGAACTTTTTAATATTTCTACACTGCAGCCCAAAATAACAAACAGGTTATAATAAGTGAGGGAAGAGATGAGATGTTTTCAGCTGTGAATCTAGTTTCTGTTTCTCGAAAGAAAATAAACAGGAGTAATAAATACAGCAGTGTAAATCTTTTCTTCTATTAGTGTAAGAATGGAGGGGCATTAAGTCAAAGAGTTGAGGTACAAAGCTATAGCCCTTACAGTTTTTTCAATTTACAATTTTATTGTTTTAAACAAAACAATCTTAGAATTAGCTGGACAAAAAACCTGCTCAATGTTTTTTGTGTTAAGTGATAGCTCTATTTAAACACAATGAATTTGTATTTCTTTGGATGACTCACCTGAAGAAGGATGTTCACTGTACAGAGTAACTACATTTCCATCCTTTCATAGGGAGTCAGGTAATACATTTAGAAAAAATATGTGGGTCACATTCAATCCTCTCTATCCATGTTTATCAGAGGACACTCAGCTCGAGGACACGTGAGGTTAAACATCCAATTTGGTTTGATCCTGGAGAGATCCTGCCAAAGATTAATCCATAATGCCTGTGAAATGGTTCTCCATCCAACAGGCTGTGCTGAAATAACACAGATAGTTCTGTGCCCAAACACGCTGTGGCTCTCCAATGACCCGGTGTTGTGCCACTTCAGGGAGCCCACACACCTCTTGTTCTTCCAGCAGGAGAGGCCGTTTCATGCTCCATCGTGGCAGCAGGACGAGTTCGCTGGAGGATTGACACCTGCAATTTATTGATAAATGCAGAATGGTACAGACAATCAGAGAGCATATTTAATATTAAGCATAAAGTGCATTTATAATGACACATTTTTTTGAATAACTTTGCATATTGTTCATAAACACTTTGTAAAAGGTAAAACTTAATTAATGTAGCACAGTAATTATTAATCCTTAGAGGTGAAGAACAATGTGTCACATATTTGCAATGCAGGACACGTTAAGGTTGATGTTATTTATGCAGGTTGAAGTCAATTCCGCTTTAAAGTAAACAACTAATAGTGAATAAAATATGTTCACTGAGTCCATGAAGCCTTCAGCTTTCTTTATTTCTTCACATGGTGAAGTGGTCTGACGTTACAAACATTAAGAAAATTACTGTCCTCTAGAACTGAAAAAAACAACACCATGCATGTGAAAAGCAGATTAAGGATCTCGATACACACTGGCACACAACCAAACCGTAGGGGACTGCATACATTTACCAACTCGCTGTGCACAAATAAACACATACCTTGACAAAACCAACAATTATCCTGACTTGTGCACTCATCTCCCTTAATGCACGACTGGGAGGAAACTGCACGTGTGTGTGTGTGTGTGTGTGTGTGTGTGTGTGTGTGTGTGTGTGTGTGTGTGTGTGTGTGTGTGTGTGTGTGTGTGTGTGTGTGTGTGGCTTCTGCTCTCACTAAACACAGGACGAGTCCACGATAACACAATCCTCAGAATAACACTAATAACACACACCGAAGCAGGAGGGCTTTGGTTTCCCTGAGGGTTTATGTTCACAGGAGGCACAGGTCAGATCCAAGCTCTGTTTTTATTGGCTAAAGCCAACTCGGTGTGCTGGCATTAGTGTGTGTGTGTGTGTGTGCATGTGTGTGTTGCTGCATTGACATATGTGTGTGCCGCAGTCTCTAATTTATTCTACGTGGCTGTGCATGTTTTCTTTAAGACTTTTTTTATGGATATACAGCATATGGTATTTTCTCAGTCATGCATCTCTCCCTCTCTGTCTACACACACACACACACACAGACAAAACTAATTCATGGTGGGGACTGTACATGTATATATACAGTCCCCACCATGAATATTGGAAGGGCCAATGCCTTTGTTTTTGTTGGACACCAGAGACATTTGGATTGAGATCAAATGATGAATATGAAACACACAATTTCAGCTTTTATGTATTTACGACTGGATGTTTTAGAACCTAGCACCTTTTCTTCAAATCCATGCATTTTTCATGTGAGCAAAAATATTGGAACATGTCTGACTTACAGGTGATTCTTGTTGCCTCACTAGATTGATTGTTTAAACATTAAATAAAGTGAATACTCTGGATGTATATGCTTATCTTTCATACTCTTATAGCGTTTGATTTTGCCTCTGAAGACTGCATTTGTTGTTAAAAAGGTAAAACCAACATAAAGAGCACAGAGCTGTCTATGGGAGAAAAGCAACCCGTTTTGAAGCTGAGAAAAGAGGGAAAAATCGATCAGAGCCATTTCTCAAACATTGGGCAAAACCCATACAACAATTCAGAACATACTAAAAATGTTGAACTGGTCTAACAGACATCGTACAGAGAGCAGTCATCACGATACAGTCACTATGGTTTAGAGAAACACTTGAATCACAGCTGCATGGTTCAGAAGTTTCTCACCTACTAAGGGAACTGGTTGGTCAAGGTCAACAACATTGATTGAAGATGAATCTGAGAGCAGGGACATCGAAGCCAAACCACAGAATGCATCAGCAGCAACTGGGTGGTCAGAGTGGCATTTAAGAGATGAGTTAAAAAGCTTTGGTTTTCTGGACTGATGAGACCAAGATTCACCATTAAAAGTGATAGAAATGCCAAAGTGTGGAGAATGAGAGGATCTCCTCATGATCCAGAACAAACAGGTTCTGTGAAGCCAAGTGGGAGAGATGTCGTGTCTTGGGCTTGAATGGTTTCCTCTGGAGCAGACTCACTAATCCTTATTGAAGATAAGACACACGATGTTAAGAGTTGAATGAATTTAGAATATTTACAACTTGCTGCAGTAAAAGGCTGGAAAAGCATCAGAAGTGAAGAATATAATATTGCAACTAAAAGGGTTATACAACTAAAAAATAGATATAATTTACATTGCGTTACTGTGTCTTTATCTTATCATATATATTCATGAATATATATGTAAAGAGAGAGAGAGAGTGTATGTAGCTATTCCTGAGGTAACCTTAAGAGAGAGTGTTAAAGAAATCCCAAAATCCCAGGAGAGCAAAACGCCACACACACATACACTGGGCCGAGGTCTGAGGGGTGTGGTTCCTTTCTCTAGCTGTGAAAGAAAGGGGCAGGACAGAACTATAGATAGGGGCAGACAAAACAAATACCCCCTCACACACAGGAACACACGCACACTACCACATAGCACAGGTCAAAGATGTGCTATGGACAGGGAACACATAGATTCAATGTTTGTTTTGGACCGACACTTTTGTGTCAAGGGCTTTAACTTATGGCCTTATTGAAAAATGGCTTTCACAGAGCCAGACAAACCAAACATAATCTTTTTAACACACAGTGGGTACAGCACTGCACAGGTCTCAATCTGAGACCAATTTCAAATAAATGTATATTTCTTTAAGTAATGTATTCTCTTTTATGTAGGAATATGATATTTTTCAAATGAGGCCTAGTGTATTAAAATATAAAATACCCTAAATACGAATCCAAAGAAAATAGAGGTGAATTAGCTTTACATCAGCAGCACTATCACCTTTTGCTATTTCATTTAGTTTGCAACCCTGCATCTTTCAGCACACTGTGTGTTTTAAGTGTACAGGACATGTAAACATTGGATCATTTAAACATCACCTCATTCACCACTGAATGTATAGAGGTGAGATTGCTTCTTTTTTCTTTGACAGGGCAAACACGACAAGATTATAAAAGACAAAGTTACGTTGACGAAAATTCCATTTGTCATTTTTCAAACATGTTCCATTTGTAATCCAGTGTGTGAAGAGAAGGAAACAGAAATCCTAGAAAAAGGTGAGGTGACACTGCAGGGACCAGATATTTGAGTCAGGCTACAGTGGGATTACAAGGATTGACCAGTATAAGCCGATATAGGAAAACAATGTGAAGGAGACACTTGACAATATTGGCAGAGCTAACATGAAAAAAATGAAGTGGTGCTGTAATGCAATACAGGAGGCCATCTACAAACTGCTGAACAGTGACTGAATAGAAAGGATGCTGCGGTGCTGAACTAATACGAGACAATAACCTCATTTCTACAGCAGTGGGATTTTAGTGTTGACCACTCCAGACATCAAAAGCTTTCCTCGCTCACAACCGCCTGCATGACATTTCACCTGCCTTCCATGAATCCTGTATTATTACGGCGGTAGCCAAGGCTCAGTCTCTGCATCTATACTGCATTAGTGGTTGCCATGGTAAAAGTGCCCCCATCCCGCATCCATCCTGTGCAGACAGAGAGGCAACACTCATGCTGGTTACCGCTGGAGCAAATTGAGGGTCTGAGAGTCAGAAACAGCTGAAACCTAGAGACAGCTATTCACGGTTACACAGTGCAGTGGTGTAATTGTGATCTAACTGTAAAATCACGCTGAGATTTCTTGCACTGTGTCCATCACATGTTAATGGAACAGCACAATATTGCAACTAGCAGAACAAGCCTGTGGACAAGGAAGGCCGAGCACCGCATTCACAGACAGCTGCTCTTGTTTTACTCTGAGTTTTACTCCATATTGAAAGAAAAATTCAATGTCAACTCCCCCGGACAGACAGACAGACAGACAGAGAGGGAGGGAGGGAGGCCATGTGCTGGATTACAGTCAACATGACACTGTGAATGTGCGGCGGATGCACCAGAGCGATCGTACTGCTCCCTGATATTTCATTACTTATCACGATGTCATGTTCAAATTACACTCCACATGGAGAGATTCAGCAGCCGAACGGCTTAAAGCTGCTAAAAGTCATTTATCACATAGATTATCACTAACAGCTGCTCATTAAAAGCAGCCACATCTGGATTTATATGCCATTTGTGTCACATTCACTGCAGGATCCAATGACCGTCAATATTATTGTCATATGACTGTGAAGTAAGAAATCATTTTTACAAGGCATGAGGGAGCAGAAATGTTAGTTTGATGGGAAATAAGAGGGTAATGTCAAATAGTCCTTTACAGTGATTTTTATTCACAACATAACAGATGCGGTTTAGGTTGGATAAACTGGAAAACATAAACCGTTCAATGTTAAAATAATGTATTAACAGCTGTTTGAGGAGGAATAAATTGATGAAACATAAGACAAACAACAATAGTAAACTATATCACTGATTAATATTATTTAAGTAAATGATTCTCAGTTCAAGGGAATTTAAATAAGGGAATTGAAAGAGGTAATATATCCTTTTAATAATACAATTACACACAATTTTAAAATAGAATGAGATGAACTATAGTTAAAATAAACGTTACCATACATGCAGAAAATGAAGAAGGCACACACAATGTGATTTAAGTATCAGCAGGTAAAAACCTTATTTCAAAAGATGACTGATACTAGTCCTTGACTGAGACAAGGAGTGTGATTACATTTAATAAATCAATATTGAGCACATATTTACACTTCCATTGTTACGCGATAATTTAATAATCATAATCTGTTCAGCCCCAACAAATGTAAGCATTAAACCTGATATAAACAGCTGTATCACGTTTATATCAAATCATCATTTCATAGCATAACACAACATCCTGTACGGCTGGCTCCCGTCACCTTCAGCTTAATCAATTTAGGAAGCCAATTTTCTTCCGAACGTTTCACCATCGAGGAGGACAAGGTTGTCATATCCACCTTATTAGGACTGAATACTCTATCATTAGCAAATCAATTGCACTTTCTTTTCACATTTGGAATGGGTTGAACCGAGAATGAGTTGAAATGAATTGATGCCCTCCCCCTTCTGTACAAAGCCTGGTTCACACACACTAAGCTATATGTGAAGCGAGAAAGCCTTTTCTTCTACAAACTATTTGGAATTGTCCTTTAAAGTTCTCCACTCTGCCCAAAGCAGCTTATAGACAACAATGTCAAGTTGGCCCATAGACGACCTCTAGCATGACTGATCCTCCGTATGTCTGACAGACCCAGTGTGTGGGTGTGTGTGTGTGCGTGTGTGTTCATGACAGGGAGAATGTGTTACACGGATGGAAAGAGTGAGAAATGAAAAACAAAGAGAGAGAGTGTATTGTTTATTGATGCTAAACTTCAGTTTAAAAATCTGCAGCACACACACACACACACACACACACACACACACACACACACACAATCCCAGTGACACGTTTTCTATGTATGTAGGCGGTTGGACATGAATAGCCGCCTCCATCATAGGCCTCATCCAAACATAATGAATAGAGGTAATAGATTCAATGGTCAGAGGGAAATTGGCTTTACACACATTCATCTTAATGAGATACATATATAGAGAGAGAGAGACATATATGTGTGTGTGTTAGAAATTATAAAAATTATCCAAATCTTGTAATGTAGGTATATTGTCACTAAGGTTAAGTGTATAGATACAGACGTGCTGCAGATATTACATGTAGTGATGTAGAGAGCATGATAATCAATCTGATAGATGTGAGTAATTTTTACCTGTAGAGATAAGAAATGTGTAGTGCGATAATAAATATGAAAGAGGATTCACTTGAAATGATTTTGTATTAGAAGTCTGATCAAAAGCTAAAAAATCATATATCATTTACAATTTATCAATTACCGTTATAATATAATATGTGGCTTCCCTATAGTGATGCATAGCTATATATATATATATATATATATATTAGAAAGGAACATTTAGAAACACATTAAAACATTAAAATTATTAAAATCATTATAAGATCATATGTGGTCATGATAAAAAGAACTTGAGGAGTTCAAACTCTTCAGAATGAAGTCTGAGCTCAAGGTCAACACTCTTATTTAAAACAATATCATATGTTATAGAGTCCAAAAGAACAGGTTTTACATATAATTAAACAACTAGTAGTTCAGAAGATTGGCACGTCTGATGTAATATATATATATATATATATATATATATATACATAGAAAAACAAAATGAAACACAAACTGTCCCTGCACCATTTTTTTAATGGCAGGGAAACTGTATCTATCAAATAAGGTGCATTCTAGATATCAAGCCAATGAAGGAGCTATGCTGTACGAGAATTATATTTGTTTCATATGTGAGAAAATGAATTAAGCTAAGTTATAGAAAACAATAATTATAATAATCTAATAATTGTATTATTGTTTTTAACCAATTTAATTATGAAAGCATTTGACACATAACAAGTTCCTATAATTAATCATTTTCTTTCCAAATGGTAAACAATATATTAACAGTGGTAGGTAAGAGTAAAATCTAAATAAAGCTCTGTTGCTGATGGTTTATTTCATGTATTTGTACTTTTTAAATATTGAGGAGACACAACGGTGATGAAACAGATCTTAACAAGGTGTGAAAATGTTTTAATTATGTTTTTCTGAATGATAAAAATCTTTTAATGGCACTGAAAATAAGAAGTTATTATGTGGCATTCACTTAACATTTTGATTGATATTAAACTGATGTGAATATATTGTAATAATTGCACCTGAAAACATTAATTTTGTGATTATCATTGTCACTATTTTGATCACTTTGCCACTTTGCTTTTAATCTGTATAGCAGATGACTAATGTAGGTTTTTAAATTATATTATATTATAAATACAATTTCAAATCACAAATCTAACAAGGCTGAGCAGCACATTACTGGAAATTTCTTTATGAAATAGAAAATAAAATAAAGCTGCAGTTGGTATGGAAACATTTGAAATATGACAAAATAACAGTTATATTTCTTTGGATATTTATCTGACAAGAACTATTTTTTCTACAATGATGAAATATGTAATGTTCTGCTTTAAAATTAACAATTACATTCTGCATGGTGTTAGGAGTCTAGAATCAGAAATCCTGCATTTTGCATTAAAATACATGTTATGTCTGGGTATTGAATCTGATATAAAACCACAATCTGAATATAACAACCTATTACTATCAAATAAATGTAGAATCCAGTCTCACATGCAACCACATTGAGGTCGCTGTGAAGGTATAACATGTCTGCAAATATGTGAGGTGTCACTGTGCCAACTTCCATGCTTTTATCAAAAAGATTACACAACGATTTTGCACAAACTCCGTCCAGCCATTGTGAGAAAGTCTAAGACAACAAATCAGCATCGTATGGAAATGTGAAGCGACAGAGGCGACACAAGCTTGTAAACAATGGTTATGGTTGCCACTTTGGCTGTGTGTCTCACTGACCGCTCTGTTAATCCACTTAACACACAATAGACAACAGACCCACTGATCTAGTGGATCGCTACCTCGCACAACACATTCCTACCAATTTATGACGAAAATATATTTGATCTCACTGCACTGTTTTGCTGCTAATATATAAATCAGGAGTATTTGTGGTAAAATCCCTTAATTTATCGGAGCTGATGTTTGTATATGAAGAAAGCTGGTCGGGGTCATTGGGACTTGGATATGGTCTGAGTAATTTTTCACGGTGTCTTCTCCTCCGCTCTCTTCTCAGCATTACCTTAACAAAAGCCTCTCTCTCTCTCTCTCTCTCTCTCTCACAAACACACACACACACACACACACACACACACACTCGCACACGTACATCTACTCCACTAGTGTGACAGACAGAGAGACAAAATGGCTGAATAGTGATGGAGGGGCTGTGTGTTCCTTTATGTGTCGACTAACCAGCCAGCACTAACATGTGTCAACACTACACTCATTGTCCAGCACACAGAAGGAAAAACTAACACCCTTTTGATAACGGGACAAACGAATGAGGAAAAAATAAATAAAACCTCATTTATCGAGATCGATAATGAAATTCTGTATCAGGACAGTTTCTCTCACAAAGGAAATATGTTTTAAGAAATTGCAGCAGCCGGTTTCTTTTTTCAGTTATTATTCTTTTTATTAGAATCATTTCTTGTAAAGCTGTTTGTGAGCGACCAGTGGAGACTTCGTAATGGCAGCTCCAGCGTTACGGCAGAACGCTGGCTGACGGCAACCTTTTGAAGCTTGCTGCAGCAGCAGCGCCGATATTCTCCACCACATGTACACATACAGTGTCATCAGTATTCTGCAACACCCGCCTCTCTCCAGCTCTGCTGTATTTTTATTAATATAATTGACAGCTGGCATCATCCTCGAATGCATAAATAATGTTCTATAGATCCAGAGTCAAGCAGTCATTGATAAAAAACAAAAGTGTATAGATAGATGGATAGATTTCCCTAAATATTACACAAAAATGTGAGAACATTTGTGTATGATTTGAAGAAGAGAAACACAATACAGTTATTGCTATACTTGAAATTTGTATTCATAAGAAATACTTCTTTTGCTTCAAATTTTCGATTTTCTGCCATTTAAAATGTTTTTTGTGAGCCTTTAAATTTTAGTGAATCCAAAGCAAGTGAATCCTTTTCACTCAACCATTGTGCGTTAACAGAGGACAGAGAGAGACAGAGTAAAAGAGGTGGAGAGATAATGAACCTGTGTCTGCTACTGCTATAGGCAATCAGGAACTAACCTTGTGAATAATCAAGGCTTGGCAGGCTCGTGAGGGAGAGGGGGTGAGAAAGGAAGAGAAAGAGGGAAAGAGTGAATATAGCACCAGTCTCTAATCCTATCAGTCCGGTCCATGGTGTGCGTGCATGTGTGTGTACGTGTGTGAGGGTTGTTTCTTTAGGACGGCTCCCACCGCGAGCAGTGAAAAGCAACCTGAATTCAAAACCTAAATGCATCTGTGTTTGTGTTTATCGCACAATGATGCCCTCTCACCGAGGCCTTCTATACATCTGAATCATTCTGCGTCTTTTGTGCCTGTGTGTTTGTGTCTTACGTCGATGTCTTCCCCTTGAAATGGCTCTTTCACTTTAGGCAGTGGATCACTGACAACTGCGCTAAAAATGATGGTGCGTCTGCGCAGGGTAAAATCAACATGTATTAGCCCTTACACTGCTGGTTTTATAGAGTCAGGCATGGGGGGAGTTGTTATTGTCTCTGCATCCGAGTGGTATGACTCTGATTGTGTGTTTATTGAGATGGGTCAAGGAAATGGGGCTCGAAATAAGAGAGCACAGCTGATGACATAGCAACTATGACAAGTTGTGTTTTCTGTCATCCAACAGACATGATGAGCAGCTGACAGTGGTGATGAACACCTCACTGTGCACTGAGCAACAACAAACAAACAGAGAGAAAGAAAATGAATATTGGAAGCTTTACAAAAAGCATGTATAGCAGAACCATGGTATTGGAATAAATTATATTCAAATGCAGACCTGTTATTTTGCCGTGTACGTGTGTGTGTGTGTGTGTGTGTGTGTGTGTGTGTGTGTGTGTGTGTGTGCCCCTCTATATGGTAACAGTTCTCCTTTTTGACAATGGTATTGGAACAAATTACGTCTTTCGTGTGCGTGTGTGTGAGTCCATATAAGAGTCAACACAAACATGCTAACACATACCTAATGTGTGTTAAAATTAGTGGGGGATTGCGAGCTTCTGTCCACCTGTCCACATGCAGCATCAGCTGTTGTTTGTTCAGACACACACACACGCACACACACAAACACACACAATGCCTCAACTTCTAAGCTTACATAACTAAAGTGCAGAACTAGTAATTGTAGTCAATGCATTGTTCGACATCCACACACACATTAACGCCGTCCCAACACACGTACAAATAATCAGACATACACGCGTTGACGGAGAAAAAGAACAAATCGAAAACACCAAACAGCAAAGTGAAATAATCGTGTGACAGAAATCAATATGACAACAATGCTGTACAGAAACAAAAATTACAAAGCCGAGTCCTCTGTCTCCTGAAGCTGTCCAAGAAAAGCATATTTCTCGCCCTCCATCTTACAGCTGGCTGGCCGACAGGCAGACAAAGAGACACTACTGCAGTGTGAAAATACACTGACGTAGCTGGCTTCTCTGTGGCTGAGACTTTCTCTGTGTGTGTATGCGGAACGAAGTAAATATGCACGCCATATAGGGTGTGTCTATGTGCACAGATGTTTCATGTGATTTCATGTTGCACCAAGTTTGTCTTATTGTCGTAATCATCGTACGTTTGTCTTTTGAGTGTGTTTTGTTGATATGCAATCTCTGATTCTCACCATCTCAGCTCTTTCCTTCCCCCTTTCTCACTCACCCATCCCCCTCTCCTCTCTTCCTCTCCTCTCCTCTTCTCCCCACAAAACAGATAGTATATATATAATTGCAGCTCTACAATTTTAATGACAGTCTTCCCAGTAACAGTCTGGAAAGACGCACCAAGGAAAGTAAAAACAGTGGCTTCTTTGTGGGGAAACTACACATGTTCACCCAGAATACATTTAGACATGCACAAAAAAGCTTTCTTCGGCCTAACAGTGGTAAAAATACCTCTAATGAACTATACTTATACCATCACAATGTGAGGATTCTGAGCAAAGTAATAGATACCAAGCCTTTACTCCATGACTACCAATGCTAACAAGCTGATACATGTCCATCCAATAGCACATTCCTCATTATTTCCTCTTAGTATTTGAAGTAATACACAAACTACCCCATTATAGACTCCTAAGAGAAGAACACACAGCACAAGTCACAGAGCTGATTAAAAGTTGCATGTTGCAGATGCTCACCTGTCTGAGGCAGTTGCTGTCCACATGATGGAGGCCTGCCGTTCTTTTCTTCTACTTTAAGCAGACTAAATGCAAAGAATGGGCCGCCAGCTAACTTAGTTAAGCTCAACTTAACTAAGGGTGGGAAAAAGGAACCAAAATGCACCGCTGCACCCATCTTTAGTGTAAGATTCAATTAAAAAAGTATTAGAAAGTAGAGAGAAGAGGACAAAATCTAAGAAAGACAGAAAGGGGAGACATGCTCACACTTCACTGATCCAACTTTCAACTTTGTGAACAGCTAGGAGCAACAGATGCAGTGGTGGTGTATTGTGGAGGGTATTAGGATGAGGGACACCCCAAAATCTCCCCCACTGCGTGTACGCGTTTGTTTGGGTGGTGTGTGTGTGAGTGTGACAGCGGGGAGCAGCTCAGTGCAGGACGCCGCACGCAGCAAGGGGCCATTAGACATGGTGGGGTGACCCACATAAAAGACACACACACACATACACACACACACAAGCATGAACCTTTCCTTTTTGCGGCCAATGTGCCATGATAACCATAAAGCCAGGATTCTTTAGCATGGCCATTGTCACATGGTTCTCACAGTGTAGGATTTGGTGGCAACTGCTGGTTCACTGGGCCTCAGCATATTCAGTGGAAATCAAACAAACTCTTTTCACTGCTGAAACACATTCTTCCTGCTCGATTGTCTAAGTGGAAGTTTTTTCACAGTGTACGTGTTGTGCTGCACTTTGGCTTGTGGTGCTGCTCTGTGCATTAAGTCTGAACACACTCTGCACATGCTTTTGCTGTGACTGATTAGTGTGATTAGATAGGATGGGAAAGGGAGTTTGTGGTGGGCTGCACATATGCACTTTATTCTTACACATGCATCTGACAAGGCCCCTCTAACATGTCACTGTAGGTGTGGGTGTGAGTGGGAATGGTTGTTTGTCTCTGTGATACTGGTGACATGTCAAGGCTCAGTGTCAGCAGGGATTTGCTCCAGGGTCCCTCCGCGGCCCCCAAAGGATAAATGGTATAGATATTTCTGTGGCAGATCAATTTAATGTAGCGGATTATATTTTTGAATACTGTGCAGGTGTTCCTGTACTGATCGTAAAGTTAAGAAGAATGTTATAATAAAACAAGTTTTCTTTTTCACTGCATGTGCAGCAGCTGATCTGCTCCTGCATAGGAGGACATTTCTATTATTTCACAAGATTTTATGACAAACAATCAGGTAGTATACATATATATGTATTTTAAATCTTTGTATTACTTTAAAATAACATTTAGCACAAAACTGGAAGTTAAGCAGTTTAATTGGGAAAACATTGTGATTTAGATGATTTTTGATTTTTCGTTTGATTATTAAATTGAAAATTGGATGACAAATGTCAAACTGTGGCTGCTCAGAGGATGCCTGAGTGTAATGTGGTGTAAATTAGTCTTCATCCCATCATCAACAATGGATGACATTTTATTGGTAGTAAAAAAATATTGTGATTGATAATTATTTTTTTAGTCTATGGGGGACAAATCAGAGTCTTTGTTCCATATGTAAACATACAAAACTGTTATATAAAGGCCTGATCTACTTTACACAGACTTCATGTCATGTAAATGCTCCAATGCAGAAATAACAAACTGATTAGAAACAGTCTGTCCCCAGTGATCTATTTATTTACCTGTGCTAAATACTGCATATACACTATGGTGACATACGTTCAGTACGACAGGCCTAGTGATTCATTTGAATAAGTTGAGGCAGCATCAGGTTCTCCACCAACTCCAACACAATGTTTGTGTTCAATAATAAATCTTGAGCCATGTCTTTTTTCTCTCAGATAATTATCATTTGCCTGCACAGCTCCACTTCCTCACAGCAGACAGATTGTTGAGTTGGTGAGTTGGCCTGCAGTTCTGAAACTCTCCTTCTTTCATTATCCTTATCTCTCCATATCTCTCTCCTGCCCCCACAACACGCACGGACACACACACACACACACTCTGGCAATGTGTGTGTATGTGTGTGTGTGTGCATGTGCACATGCACAGCAGGGAGTTGCCAATTACAGCAGTGATTAAAACCCAGTAGTGTGGAAAGAGAGAGTGAGCGAGGGAGGGAGGAAGAAAGAAAAGGAACGAGGATATGGACAGAACGACAAGCAGATAGACAGAGATGCAATGAACAAGGAGACAGTGAGCCCCCATATGCTACACAGTAGTAGTAAAGGTGATATTTGTCAAAAGGTCAAGAAATGGGTGTAATGGCTAATTATCTGTCTGACAAGAAAAAACACAGTAAATGTATTTGTGTAACCAGCATCATCAGTGTAAGGAGATAATACCAGATAACCACAAGCAAGGTGCATTACCTCAAAAAGAAAGAAAAAAAGGAAAAAGTCTATTGAAGGCCACATTGACTTACAGTAACAAGCCACCAGCCGGTCCTGCCATCTGCTGAATAAGTTCTGCCTCAACATTAAACATTTTGTATTTTCATATGTGAAGCCGTATAAAGAGTTATAGAGAACCATACGTAACACAAGAGGAATATGAATTTGGAGCCTGTCCTCTCCTCTCTTCCTGGCGAAGTTCACAGAAAATCAGGAAGAAGTCTTTCAATCTTTAACCTCTCTCCTATTTACCTCAACATCAAACCAAACCATCTTTCTTTCAGTTCTTTAGCCTCATAGAGGACGGGGTGAAGAAATGAAGACCAAAAGAACAGAATAGGGCACAGAATGGAAGCAGAGGAGGGATGTGTGGAGGACAGGAGTGGTACTACGTGCTTATATATCAGTAATGCTTAGATGATCAATTTCTGATCACCTGGAAACTTTACAGTTAATATTTTTATTAAGAACATTTTAATTCAATCTAAGTATTTCAGTGTATCTAACACTTATCTTGTAAATATGTGACTGGTCTAAGTTCTGGTTCCCTGTGCAGTCACCACCATAAGTGTTGTTGCATGATTCTGTGGCTATCTCAAATATGAAGCCTCATTCATCATCAATAGTCGTTTTCTTATTAACGACACAGGTTGGAGGATGTAATCTCTTTCCTCAGTCTTTCAGAAGCTAGAATTCTGTTTATGTGTAATAATAGAACTGTAAATTCATCTACTCCTCTAATTGATTGATGTAAGGCAACTGCAACCTAACCTAATCTTTAAATGATGAAGTCACCATGGCGCCGCACTTTAAAGAGGCTGGTGGCTGAAACACTGAAAATGGAACAAATCAATCATCGGTTCGCTCTGTGCAGGGTCGGACAGATGTAACCAGCATTTCCTCAGCTCATAAGGCGAAGTCATGCACTGCATTTGCACCGTGTCATATTTACCACACACACACACACACACTACCAACTGATGAGAAACCATTCATGTCATCCTCCTGTTGCACTTGCTTGTGAAGAGACTTGTACCTTTGAATCACCTGCATGTTGACATGGGCTACAGAGACCAAAAGCCCCTTTTCCACCGGTCCAAAAAACCCAAAACACCAGTTAACACCTGACTTTTGTCTGCAATGGGAATGGATACAATCTGAATTCACTCCCAGGTCAAATGTCAAAGGTTTTATCAGCAGTAATGGAAATGTGACGCCCGGGTGAACGATTTGACGAAACTGTAAGGTGAGCGAGCACCTCAGGTTTTGGTGCGTTCAGGACGTTGAACTTGACGCATTGTATAAAATCACGTCTTTATCGAGGTTTAGTCACGTTTAGAAACCTGAAAATACCTGCTAATTGTGAGAGAAGTTTTTTTTTTAATTGAGAACAACTGCTACTTTTTAATTGTCCTTTGTTTATGATTATATGAACTTTGCCAAATGAATAAAACATGAAATATGGACACATAGTTCAGATTGTGGTTGGTTCACTCTGGTGATGTAGAAAAGTGGCCTCTCCTGCTGCCAACATGAATGTTAAGTGTGAAGTAATCCTGTAAGTGAATGACAGAAAATCCAAACTGACGATTTTCCTCAAGACTATGTTTATAAATATGTGCAGTGTTCAGTCAATGCCTTGGTCAGTGACCATTTAAAAGATCACATGGACACACCGGTAGCTAAAACGACCATTGTTGGGGGCTGATTGTGTGAAGAAGTTGGTCTTTGTCTGCGCTTGCTTGTCAAACACATCCTCCATCGTTTGTCTCGAGGACAGAGCGGAGGACAGAACACGGTTCGTAAACAGACTTTCATACAAATTTGATATTTCGCTGCTCAAAGCTGAATTAAAATTCCTTGATTTATTTTATTCATCATATTGAAAGCCAGGCAGCCTCTTTCTAATGAAGCCAGTGGACAGTTTGATGTGTGTGTATGTGTGTGAGTGTGTGTGTAGAGTGGCAGGTGAGTGAGCTATCTGCAGCGCTCACACACTCACCCCCTGCTGTGTTTAATCAATACTATTCTGAATTCCAGCCCTTACACACGCACACATACACACACACACACACACACGCACGCACACACACACACACACGCACACACACACTTTGCAATATCTTTCTGTAAGACACCAAGGGAATACTAAGTATGAGTAACTTCACACTGAGTGGTAAATCGTATACACACACACATAAAAGTGAATGTGTGTATTTATTTGTGTGTCTTTTCTTGTGGATGTGGAATAAGAGTGTGTCCATAACAGCTAGCTAATTCTCGTCCAGCTTGTCCCCTGGGAGAGAGGAATATCGAGATTGAATGAGGTGTGTGTGTGTGTGTGTGTGTGTAGAAAAGCTTCTTGAGAAGATTCACAGCAGCGACTGGATCGATTCGAGTTCACTGAGGATGGAGAGAAAAGGGGTTTAAACAAGAGTAACAGACAATAGGAGGGGAAGAATAACAAACCTCATTCATCATATGAATAATAGTTATGTTTTTCCCTGTTTCATTATTATTATTATTACTATCAATATGTTTATAAATATAAATTAATTGTAAATATGATTTAATTAGTGGAACTTTAAAATCTACATCCTACTCGTGATGTCTTAGTTTGAATGGTTGAAGGTTAAATGCTGTGGTCGCCACAGTGGTTCACGAAGGACGGAGCCCCACCCACATCTGCAGTGTTGCCTGAAAACTCCATCATGAGACACTAAAGCCCACCAAACAATTCAAATTTGAAAAACACTTGATGGATCATATATAAAAGTAATTTGAATGACTGGAATCTGCTGCGCTCACAGTGTATTTAAATCAAAATGCTCATCGGAGTAAAGATGTTAAGATAAAGTTCAATGAACTGTTTCACTTGTTAATTTGAACATTTCTGCATCTTTGTCCAGTGTCAGATGAAACTCTGTCACAGTGCTTTAAAACCACAAGCTGGTTTCAAGAAAACACTGCGCTCCAAATATGAAGTTAAGCATTGCTGTTGTTTTCCTCTGCTTCTACTTTGTTTTATATTTTATCAGAACTGTTGTTTTCCATTGCACTTTTGAGACTATCTATCTATCTACTCAGTTAACACCCCAGGATGTGGTGGTTGTACAATAATGGTTTTTTTTTTCAAGCAGAAAAACACGCATGACCAGCATTGACGTCTAGTGACTAAACTAAATATATGTTCAAATGTTCATGTATAACTTTCCAATATTTTTTAGGGTAATATCTTTTTGATTAAACATATCCAGTAGTTATGATAACTATAGTATATGTACATGTTTATATATTCAATTTCCTGACAGTGTGTTTTATAAGTTTAAGGATGTTTTCTATATTAGAGATTGTCAAAATGACAGAAACCATACTACTTTGGCCAAAAATATTTTAAAACAGCAAAACATTTCTGAGCTTTTATTTGCTCAAAATAAGATTATGTGACATTATCTTAATGATACAATCTTAGAGGCTTCAGTCAATTAATATACACAGTAACAATCCTGGGGGGTCACAGGGCAGAGGTGTTTCAGCTCTGTGAGTTAAAATATGACTCACAAGCTATTTATGAGCTGCTTCCTCATCCTGCTCCTGCCGCCCGTCTCCAATGTGTGAAAATAACTAGTTAGAAAAATCGGAAAATGGGCCGCATCAAGACGAGGGGATAATTAAGGCAAACATGCATCCACCCTCGCCCCCCTTTTCAGGGCGTTTTCTGTCCCTCCTGACACCTTGATTTCCCTTCACACACACACACACACACACACACACACACACACACACACACACACACTAACGCGCACACACGCTACCTCCACCGCCAACCAGCTCCCTGCTGTGAGAGCAAACACTCATAGCACATGATCATCATGACGATATGGAAATATGAATTATGCATAAAGGCAGCCTCGCCTCGGCTGTGGGTACAAAGCAGTGTGGGTGATACTCTCCTTTCAAATGATATGGGAAATATCCCCTTAGTATTAATAATATAATAATCTATTCTACCACATTCTTCTCTGCCGTATTACTCCCTCATAGAGCCGTGCTTTGTTACGTGTTCCACACATTTCACACACACCGAACACGGAACCCTTAACATTTCGAAGAAAACATTTTGTGGGTTGTGTGCTCATAATATTGAAATTAGCATAAATGATGAAATGTTGAATTCACATTTCAAGCTTCATCACAGAAACACTTGTGTTGGCATTATTATAAAGTGTTGGAGCTGTAGGGGTGAATGTAGTAATATTTTGCTGACTTTGCTTCTCTAAATGTTCCTGTGTCATTTCAAGGTCGCGGTGCAATTAAAAATGCCCACGGAGAACGTACATACAGTATTAGTCCTGCAGAAAGATAACACAGTGTCTCTGTGTTGTCTATTGTTTATTAAATTAACTCCATACTCTGTTAGTGTGTTATTATAGGCAACCATTCCATCAGCTCAGTATTCAAGCATTCTGCGTCTAAGCTTGGGCAAGAGCCCTCTGTCTAACACACTGGCTATTATTAGATATTTGTCTAAAACAAATTTGACGTTGAGGTTATTAAAGTAGCAACAGATCCAGTGTTGACAGGCAGACATAAAAAGTGCCTGGCTGTATTTTCTCAAAAAAGAGCAGTACCTGGAAGAAAACGAAAAACAGTGGAGGTGCACAGAGGCTCTGAAACAAGGGGAATCTACAATGTAACACAAGCCCGGTTAAACATGGTTGGCTGAAAGGTTACATTATGGCTCCCTGCTATTTCTATAGGTGTTAGGTGAGCCAATGGCCTGCGAGACAAAGCATTATAAATACATGGCTAGAATGTTTGGAACATAAAATCGAATGAACAAATGCAGTTCCATTATATTTGGCAGAATCCAACCATATGAAAATGCTTTCGATATAAATCACATTACATTTTGGCTGGTTTTAACGCTTTTATCCCTGCAGGCAAAAAGAAATGACCATATTATACCGGGTTCATCTTTGTTAATCAAACAAAAGAATAAATTAAATAATGTGTGCTTTCTGCTGTGCTACAACCCCCCTCCATCACGCTTAATCAAATGCTATTAATTATCATTCACATTGTTTTCTAAATTATCTTGTTATTAGGGTCAACATAAATTCTTGCCAGCATACAATAATAATAATAATAATAATAATAATTAAAAGAATAATAATAATAATAATATATCCCCTCAATTTTCAGACTAACTTTGGAAAAAGCTTTTTTAGTTAAAAAAGTAACAAAAATGCTCGATAGTGAGCTATAACCATTTTCTTATCCCTGTATATGAGACATTGCAATGTAAAAACACCAAAATGACAGCTTGTCAAGTTAATATAATAAAGATGCTATTCAAAATATGATAAGTCATAGGTTTTAAATGAAAGCAATGCTGTCAAATGCACATTTAAAACAGTATATAATATACATAATTGAGCACTCAACATGTCAACCCAGCAGTTCCATCCATTAACATTGTTTTATTGAATTAACCACTGCTTAACCACTGCTTATTGTTTGTTTTCCACTGTGAAATATCTTCTTGTTATAACACATTAATGTCAACATTAATCATAATGCACTTTTACAGTAAAATATTTGAAACTGTCACTTAATGCAAACATTCTATTGTAAAGGCCTAGTTTTTTGGCAATTCCAGTACGCTTTTGGTCTTTGTATAAATATGTGGCATTACCACTTATTTCATGTAACTGGGCCTTAATGCCCCGCACTAACAGTATGAGCCTGTCTAATTATTTCCTCAGTGTGGCAGAGTGTACACACACTAAACAGAGATGACAGACGTGTGTGCAGGTGTGGACGTGCTCGTGTGTACGTGTCATTTAGGTGGGTGCAATGGTGCTGACGATCCCATAACTGCGTGCTGACACCTCCTCAGTATGTAAGAACCATCTCCTGCACTGCATTATTTAAAGGTTGAGAGGGAGACAGACGGGGGGAGGGAGAGAGGACAAGGAGAGATAAAGGGAGGGAGAAAGATTCAGGTATCCTTCGCAACTGTCTCTACAATGTGTCTGACTTATAAACCATTGCAAAACTTAACTAATTACTCCACTCGCTCCCTCTCGTCCTCCTTGTCTATTTCTCTCCGTTTCCCAATGCGATTTCTCTCCTTCTCTTCTCTCCCGCTCGACTGTTAATGTTTTCTCATCTACATCACCTTCTGCACCCCCCCTCTGCCTCCCTCTCTCCTGCTACAGCGAACAACTGAACATATGATTAGCACATTGGAGAGCTGAAAACCACAGTTTTATTTTTTATGGAGAAGTGAGGCACACACACACACACACACACACAAACACACACAGTGCAGTACCGCGAAAGAAAGAAATGGCGGGAGAGAGGAAAGGTTAGGCCGAGACACAGGGAGACATGGTGTGACAGATAATACTACCAGGGTACCGCATCGGCCCACCATTTTGCTAAATGAGTAGGTCTCTGTGTGGCGTTTGATTTAACCTCCATGTTTGCCCAGGTTTCCTCCCACAGGCCAAACACACACATAATCCAGGGGGATCGGAGAGCATAAATTGCCCCCGAGTGGGACTGTTTGTCTATCTGCATCCTCCATATGATGCTCTGGTGACATGCTTAGGGGTGTTTCCCTCTCCTTTGCTCAAGGCATGCTGGGAAGGGCTCTAATCCCTGCCCCCTCCCTTCCACCGAACAGTAAACTCAGTAAAGACCGAACGAGTCAATGATCATGATGTTGTATCATTGCACAAAGTTTAAATGACACTATCAGAGCAACTAACGGTAGTTTTCTTAATTTCTCCTCTACAGTAAATACTGCAATCTTATTTCATGGTTAGGTTTTTATGGCTCCTCCTAAAATACTGTGGATGTTGTCGCGGTCGTCATTCATTGGTTATCATTCATGCAACACACACTCCCACAACAACTCTCCTCACATAACCCCTGTCCATATTTAAACCTGAAGAAGGGAAACACAATGTGAGCAGCGCCACTATTTCAGTGTTTTAACAAAGTTACCCACTGCAGTAAAATAATGAAGGAAACAACACAAACAACAAATCAAATAAAGAGAAAAACTAATTTTTGCAGTGTTATTGCAAAAGTGATGCCAACAACAATTCTAGGAAAGATTTGCTATCAACGGTAAATTACATTTTAATTAGAGAACAGCTCAGGATACTGCAGAATCTTACTGACTCGGAAAATAAACTGGATATGAAAATCAACAAGTATTGGCAATGATAATATCATGGACTGATGATGCAACCACATGTCAGAATATCAAATAACTCCAATTGTAAATGTGACTTTCAAAGTATCTGTTTTATTTCTTAAAAGTACGTTGAGTATTTCCACAAGAAAGACAAACAAAGGGAGAAAAGCAGAGACTGTGAGGGAGTGAGGGAATGAATAAGGGATTGCAGGAAAAGACAAGAGAGGAGGGAGGGAGAGCGGAGTGGCTTCAGGCCGATGTGAAAGCCAGCAGGTCACAGAGGTTCCCTTTAAATTTAGAACAAACCAAAAACACTGAATGTCTCCTCCAAAAGGCTCAATGACTGATTATAATGGCTGCCTGTTTCGATCTCGTCCCGTCAGCCTCTCGCCGCTGCTCTCTGAAGAGGGCTGTGACTGTTGGGCTAACGTGTGGGCAGGCCTACAATTTACAATTACAATTAAGGCATTTAGCTGACGCCCTTATCCAAAGTGACTAACAATAAGAGCAGCAGCAGAAAAGGCTGCATGTGTCTGGTAAAAAGGAGCATGATTTCAGAAACAGGTGCAGGGCCAAACTCCAAACAAACAAGTGAAAGGAGGAACATAGAGGACAGTGAGACCACAGTACAACACACAAGTATGTATCAACATACCCGGTGGAGAGGAGAACCTCACTGTGTTTACACTGCGGGTGATAACATTGTACATTGTAATGTTTAAAAAATGCATGCAGGAGTTTACAATTATTACAAATGTTTGTTGACCCCTC
The DNA here is from genome assembly GCF_024713975.1 of Paralichthys olivaceus. Classification (NCBI taxonomy): domain Eukaryota; kingdom Metazoa; phylum Chordata; class Actinopteri; order Pleuronectiformes; family Paralichthyidae; genus Paralichthys; species Paralichthys olivaceus. Next base: position 19,718,480 of record NC_091105.1, on the reverse strand, counting down.
ACACTGTCCAGGTTTACAGCGTAGTGCACACTTAAATGGTGCATATTCTTTGTATTTGGGTTTTCATGCATTCGATTTAACGTATTGACATATATAATGTTAAAGGTTAATGTCTTATAACAACAGAATAATAAGGTGACGTGTGTGCAACAGGCCAACAGAGCACAAACCTCAAGCAAGCACTTGAAGTTACTTCAAGGTCAACCAGCATTATCAGTGATCACGCGCAGGAATCAGCATTCATCAACATTCATCAACATGTAACTTAGAGTCTGACCTCCATCTTCAAACGTCAGGGACGATGAAGAAGCTGCATGGGTGACATAGTTGTTTCCTTCACCATTATTCTTCACTGCACAACCAACTTAAAGGCCTTTAACAGTATCACACGTAATGTTACTTCTGCTAGTGCACAATTAAAACAGTCAGTGAGTAGTGCATACACACACACACACACACACACACACACACACAGAACTGACAGCTAACTTTTAAATCTGCTCATAAACCAAAAAATCCCTTTCATGTGCTTGTTTATTATGAACACGTCATAATCAACATGTTTGACTATGAAAAAAAATCTGCTGAATAACAGAAAATGTAGTAAAACCTTAGAAGCTAATGCTTCAAAATAATATTCCGATTTATAACTGCCAATGATTTACAAGGCAAAATGAGTTCAGTAAACATTGAGGGGAGATCAACACAGATCTTCTATTTCTTCTTCTTCTCTGCACAAACACTTTTTGTTTACCTGTTTATCTGTCAACTGTTAAAAATACTGTGATTGGTCAGAGGAGGCTCGTGTCTCCTCCCTTTTTCATGGTATTTAGTGCAGAAACCTGTTGTTTCGTTTGGGTCGAGGTTTCCACTCAACCAAGGCAAGAAGAACAGAAAGAAACATTCATAGCAGAGTAAAATATTAATTTATCTTTTCAGTTATCCAGTGTAAAAAACGTAAACTCAAGTACCATCATAGTGCTACACATGTAATAATTAAGGAGTAAGAATTAAACGATAATAATATTCCTGTAAGAAAAGGTCTCATAAGCATTGTGATAATATAGAGACTCATCTTAATATAGTTGATTATTCAACCCTCAAGCAAAACACAGCACATTAAATAATTTTCAAATCGAGGATCATTACCAAAAAAAGATTAAGTAAAGATAACCTCAAATAAATGTAGCTAATTTCAACTCTTTTTTTATTTGTTACTAACATCAAATAATATCCGACAGTAAAATTGCATCTACAATTAAAACATTTTTTTAGATTAATGTCTTTCGTCTCAAACAGTTATTCAAATATTCTCAAGAGACATTTGTAGGATTTCTAAGAAAAGGGCAGCATTGGAAACATGAGCGCAGAGCAGAATAAAACCAAACAGAGCAGGTACTCACTCAGACAGAAGTAGGAATAGCCCCCCAAAAAACGCATCACTAACATGTTGAAGTCTGCCTACTATCCTGTCAGAGTGCAAGCGAGCTGCCTTGGCCCTGGCTGGGCGTTATTTGTGAGCCAAATCCTTAAAGAACAAGAAGCTTTCTCTGTGCCTAAACCTGCCGTCAGACAGGGGGCTTTGAAGGCCCCCAACCGAGCTCGGCACTGAGCTTTGAAGCCAACTGAAAACTCTGCTTTACGAGACTAAATGAAAGGGAAGAAAAGGGGGAAAGTTATAAAAAGCAGAGAAACACATGAGCACTGTTGCTATTTTTCTCTGCTGGTTCATGGTTTGTTGTAGTTTGACGATTACGTGGAGGATGTGTTTGTCACTTTATATAAATAGATATAAATATAAATACGAGGCCTGCGTTATAATTTGTATTGTGACACCGCAGTTTGTTGGTTTGGTTTTTTCAGTTTAAGACACAGCTGACAATTTTATGTCCCAGTTATTTCTTAAAATTATTAATGAATTATCTTAATTTGAAAAAAAATATTCAAAAATTATAACAAAATCGTAGTGTGATCACAAATCATTTAACGTCAAATGTAGTCATTTGTTTATATTTATCGGACAAATTCTCTGTTGTTTTATAAGATGCTTTACATTTTATTTTACAACCCTAAGGAAGAAAAACATTGCAATCATTTTTCTCTCAATGGTTTTATAAGGGTGAAAATGTCTGCAGTATGAAATGTATATTTCTTACACTCCAGCAACCATCATCTGCATAGTTTTTATTATCTTTAAGGTAGAAAACAGGGACATTTTATTGTGTTATGTTGGTGTGAATGTTTGTGGCCTTGGTCAGGTTGCCTCTTTGTGACATATTCCTGTAAAATGAATAATTCTCCTTTAGAGAATCTCTCACTGCTGTATTTAGTCCAACCAGTAGATTTCAATAAAGAAAATGTTGTCTCATAATTCCGCGACTATCAAGGCCACACCTTTTACTTTTACAATTCCCTCAGAATAAATATGTATTATTTACTGTCAATTCATTTATTTCAGGATATATCTTTGTTATGGTGGCATATAAATGATGCAGTAATTTGTGTTGTTGATGTCTTTTCATAATTATTACCTATTAGAAGTAATAAACATCTTAATAAGCTCTGGACAATGGAAGGATTTCTGTTTCTACAGCCATACATTTTGTGTAACTGTCCTTTCTTAAAACACACATTGTTAAATCCTTCCATATTATTTTTGCAGCTCTTTTGCTCCGTATATTATCCCCATTAGACTTGAAGTCAGATGGTCACAGTTGAAAAGCTGCTGCCTCACATGGTAAATTGAATAGTTTCATGGTTATAAAGAAGGGTCTGTGTGGCAGAGTGAGTAAACACTGGCTTGTTAGGTGAAAATCTCAATTCTCTTCTTCTGTTCTGTCACCTTGATGTCTGAACTTCAGCTCCGCAAAACAACTCTGGAGCCAAGAAGCGTCCATGAAACATCATTACCACGGTGCTTCTTATGTTCCTGTCGCCTAATTAATTATCAGAAAAGCAAACAACACATATCTAGACTGAAGCCTGTGTATATTTCGAGGTGTTGCCGCTGACTTTTTTTTTAGACGCACATCTGCAATCAGATCACAAGCTCTGGACTCTCAGAGAACCATTTATCACTTTCTCTGGCCTTCTTTCTCCCGCTCTCTCTCTTCTTTCAATAAGTCCTTTAGAAGCACACAAACCATCTCCAGCAGACAAAACAGTGGACAAGCCTCTGTGATGTTCTGACTCATTCTGCTCCTCTTCTCTCCAAAGCCTCGGGGCCGACGCATTGGGACCCAAAACCAACAGGCACATAATGGGGCCTTGTTGGGGCCGCCTTAATGTCTCTAATGTTATGTAAATGAGGAGGGAAGAGGGCAGGGAAGGAGAGGAGCGGAGGAGGAGGCAGTGGGAGTGTTTGTGTGTCCGAGGAGGCTGCTAAGCTCCCATTACCAGGGGATTAGGCAAATGCTGCCGTTGTATCGATGCTGGTTCGACAGCGAACCGCCAACCCTAATCCCCTCCTCTCTTCTCCTTCCGACAACGCCTCGTCAACGCCTCCTCTCCTCCTCTCTGTACACCCCCCACCCCACCACCAATCGTTTGTTAAAAATCTCTGAACTTTCTGGATTCAACTTTTCAACTCTCTCCTCTTGTTTCTCACTCATGCATATACGCTCGAGCTGACACAAACTCAAAAAAAAAAATAAAAACTACAAATACCAGTAGAATTACTTGGTTCACAGCCAGTGTAAATTTGTCTGCTCATTGATTTCTCTGACATGTGATGCTTGTCTGTGGGTGTGTGTGTGTATACGTGTTTGTGAATGTGTGAGAAGTGATCAATATTGAAAGCCAGAGAGTGCCTTTCTGGTTTGTCTGTGATGTGTTTGCCTGGAGCCTCAGATTGAAGCTATGACCTACTGGCTTGTGAACGCATCATCTCTTCAGTTCACCACTCCTCTGACTCTGGGCAGGAGGACGAGTGCTGGTCTCTGGATGCTGCTCACAGGTCCCTGGGCGCTCTGGTGGCTCCTTTAAAGGGATTCTGGAGACAACTCTGTACTTCATCCTTCTGCAGTGAGACGAGAGAGAGCCAAATAGAGAGAGAGCACATTGTTCACAGTGCTCTAGTTGTAGGCCGGCAATTTCCTTCAAACTTTCTCTGGTGTGCGCTGCCTCTCAAATCTCTTCATTTTTGTTTTTAAGACTTCATAATTAGATTACATAATGAAGAAATTAATAACTGATCAAAATAAGAAATTATATATATACAGGGAAATGATCAAGTATGACTGTTGAAACATTTATTAGCTCCTTCTGGCTCTAGGGTTTTCATACATGAGGCAAGAAATACAAAGGAAACTAAATCCATCTCTAAATGCATATGTCTGAGATAATGCAACATACATCATACAAGCTGACATGCTAGCAACAAAAAAGAACAGATTATTCTCTGCATGTGTTATCGCTAACCATTCATTATAGCTTAGGCTGAAGGATGTCATCAAGAAGTGAGGAAGCTATTCTGAGACAAACGAGCTGTGAGATGTTGCTGTGTGTGTGTGTGTGTGTGTGTGTGTGTGTGTGCATGTGTTTTATTGTATGTGCATGTGTGACACAGTTGCAGATAGAACTTGGAATACTCAATTATCACATTAGCACATACAGGGAGAAGCCGAAAGGCTACACCCACATCCCTACGAGCAAGCGCGCACACACACACACACACTCTCACCCTCTCTCTCTCTCTCACACACACACACACACACACACACACACCACCCCCACATATCTCTGGAACTGCAGGCCCCCCGCTGAGAAGCTCAAACACACCAACTGAGGGTGGGGGCTGGTGGTGGTGGTGAGCTCAGGGAGGAGGGGAGGGCTGTTGGGCTGTTGAGAAGCATGAGGCTGGTGAGTGACATTGAGACCAAGGTTAAACACAAACCATCCGTTCTGTTCTGCTGTCGGACGTGATGAGACCTTCAGCAGCACTGCGTCACAAAAACACGGCCTCCGCGTTCGTTTCAGACAGCGATGCATCGGCGCAGCAGGGGTGACGCTGCTCAGAGCAACAACAAAATTGTTAATACTCACTCAACCTTTCACGCATCGCAGTGCAACATCTCCCACCAACACACTGCAACAGCAAATCAAATACGAGCATTTACACACCCTGAAATGTGTAGATTCTAACTTCTTGATAATTCCCCTGTTCACTCTGAACAGACAGAAGCTTTAGACTGATATATATAAACGCAAAAATCTCCGACTTACGCTAAACTCAAAACATCATGAAATCGGACATGCAAGCAAATTACTTGTGAGAAAGCACAGGCGGTGTGCAAGGCCTGGTCTGTGGTGGCTGCATCTCGAGAAAAGACCAGTAAAGTCAGGGAAGGTCTTCATCAGTTGAAAAGCGGCAACGGCAGGAGATTGTCTTGGTCAGAAGACAATATATCTCTTTTACAACAAATCAGAAGATATTCGCAAACAATACCCACTAAAAATATGATTGACTCCTTTCCCATTGGCAGTAGGGGAGTTTGTCTTCCTGTTTACCCCCCGATGCGTCACATTGGGAACTGAGGCGCTCTCTTACCTCACTGTCTCGCACAATTGTTATTATTTTCATCACTGCTGTTAGGAGCCAATACAAACCTGTGTGTAATGCAAAGTCATTTGACCAGGGAATAAAACTGTATTAACCCGCATTGCAGACAAAAGACAGATGTAAGTGGGTGTTAGTGGGATTTTTAACCAGCGGAAAAGGGTTTTTATTACAATTTACAAAAGACAAGAGAGCAAAAAGAGGGCAGTATCAAATATAAGATGTGTAAACTCCTGTACACAGAGGATTAAAATCACTTTATTTACCTTTTTTTAAAATCGGTGAAATGGACATTATTTTACACCTGTAGTATAATTAAACTGCTTTTCTGTACCTATATTTTCATCATTATTTATGATTTAAGCATTGGGTGGGAAAATGTTCTCATGTTTGTTTTTACTATCAGAATCTTGCAATACATCAAACAATATTTTTATTTTTGTAAATTCTTTACCCTTTTGCAAAGTTGTTGAACTGAGCAGGTATCTTGCAACCGATAAACCCCCACCTTCTTCTTATTTTCTTTCTTTATTAATTATCCACTCACTCAGGGAAAAGCCAGTGAAATCAAACAGGTGGTTGATACTGTGGATCATGTTGTGTAGCAGTAATAAAACACTGAGGCCTGTTGTTCTCCTGGATAAATAACTTAAAACTGAAAACTCTGCAGTTAGTGTAACACTGATATGCTAATCGGAAAAAATAAATCAATTAACGTATTCATGAAAAATACAGGTTTACGAAATGGTTGTAAAAGGATGAGATGAGACACAAAACCTCTCCACATTAAAACTCACTGCTCATATAATCACCCTTTGTTAGTGAAACATGATCTAAAGTCAAGATGTATACACCTGATGCTTGTGGCAGTATCACATGGAACTAAGTGTATACATTTTAAAGGTACAGCTTGTAGAATTTAGTGACATCTAGTGGTGAAGTTACATGTTGCAGCTCACCCCACCCTCCCCTTCCAAACATGACAGAGAACCTGTGGTAGCCCTCAGGCCCATTCTAGGGTAAGAAAAACAACTATTAGTACAATTTAAAGGAAAAACACCAGTGAAAACATCACTAGGATTATTTTATATTCAATTTCTTCCTATAGATCCTTTCAGCTAAATCTTACACATTGAACCTTTAAGCTCATATACTGAAAAGAGCAGACGTTTAAGTTGGTCGAAGACTAAGCAGCGTGTAGACATGGTGCAGTGATGGTGAGTAACTGTCAGGTCTGCTCACTGTCAGCTGATACGCTGTAAGAGGTGTGGCTATTTAAAGTCTAGTGGTTAGCCGTTCAGACCAAAGAGCCATTACTAACTTGTGTGTGACGTTAGTGTGTCGGAGCTGAGGTGTTGGTATGATACTTTGACTCCACTGCTATGCTGAGAGAGAGAGGGAGAGGAAGAATGTGACTGTGAGGAGAACAAACACGCAAATATCTTATGAGCAGGCAGAGAGGCACGTTGAGAGGAGGCTGTGCTCTGGGTTGTGAAATATGTGCGAGTAACAGCAACGTCATGCTCAGTCTGGGCCTCGTCAGACAACTGTTGTTATATCTTATGACATAATACCCGTAGTATGTGAGACTGTAATAAAATAATTCATGAATCAATTATAATTAGTACATTTTTTATTTTTTTATAAACTGTATCTGTCAAATTTTTGATTATCGTAACCACCACTTTCTGGTGCCTGGGAAACAATTCTGGTTGAGACCAGTGGCCTATTGGTCTAGTACTGTTACCATTTAATTTGGGAATTGGGCTTCAAACTGTTGGTCAGCAATATTTGAAGTAGTAAGTAAAGTAAGAAGTAGTTTGAAAATGTCGCTTTGGTTAAGAGACCAAACATTAAACCTGGCTCAGCTTTTTCTGCAATGCAGTCAATTGTTGACCAATGAAATATGTGTGAAGGCCAATTCTTATTTCTTTATCATCTATTAAGTATTTTAAATTTTAATTAAATTTGAAGTTTGAAAACAATGTTTCTGTTGAAATTGAATAGATTTTCCGTGATTACAGCTGTTTGTCAGTTGGTAACAAATTAAAATGTTAATAGCATATACGTATGCTATATGTTTTTTTTAGGGATGATGGGACTTGACTTTGCATCTCAGACCAGTGACTTTTTCATAACCCCACCTTGTATTCCAGATCCCCATTTTTATTTTGTTATATTTTGTGTTTGTCATGTTCCACTGGATTTGCTTGTGTTTCTTGAAGTTTTTGCACATGTACACAGGTACAACTCCTAAAGATACCATCACCTGGATGACTGAGAATCTCCATAGATATTCTCCTGTGAACCTTGCAATCAGCTCAACAATAAGAATAAATATAAAATGATTGTCACTTTCTTAATTCAGAACCAAAGTCAAATCAGTTGCTGGTAAAATAGATACTCTAAGGAACAGAACAAGGCAGCAACAGGTCGAATATTATAAGTAAAGGTTAAACATGGCCGTCAATCAAATAAAAGCTTTTACACAATTACCAGGGGCAATGGCTCAGCTCGGATTCTTTTCAATCAAACATACTTTTGCATGAATGTGTAAATAGTTTCCATGCATTTTCCCCAGATATCAAAGGGTACATATTTATTAACAAAATATTTAATGTACCCAATAGTAACTTGATCAAACCAAAATTAGCATCATATCAGATAAATAGGCAAAACTGTCAAAACTTAGTTAAAACCTAAAACCTTAAAAAGTACCAATAATAGAATGGTTGATACTACTTAAAGTGACTTTTAGAATTTGTTGCAAAATCATTGCTGATGGACCGAAATTTAGTTGTCTGTGGAAAATGAGAGAGATAATGACTGAATCCTGGTATTTCAGATTATCTAGTTAAAATTAGTTTGGCTACGTCTTACCTTGTGTTGTTGGCTCCACATCTAAGGATGTTTGTGCTTCAGCTTTATTTCCCAAAATCTGCATGAATCCATTTTGCCCTTAGCAAGAGAGACTGGTTAGAAAAGACGACACAAGTGTTTCCCCAATTAAAAATATCCTATAAAAAACTCTGCATGCAATCATTGAATGTTTGAGGACATCATTCTGTTCACAGAAGAAACGAAACTACAACACGGGTAACACTTTTACAGGCGTTCATTCATCTAGAGACAAACAACTGAAAGAAACAGCTAAGAAAACATCTTCAGTGCTGCAAGCAAGGCAACACTTTTAGTAATTACACACATGTTCTCTTAAATGTAGGTTCAAATAAAAAACTTGCATTTCGCACTGGGAGCTGTACAAAATTAACTGTGTATAAATAGTCAATAGGAATAATGAAATGGAGAGGGAGAGGTCAGAACATGTGTAAATGTGAAGGTGACATGGTCTTAAAATGTATGTAATTACTCAGACGTGTACATTTATTCATACAATTCTATTGTCTGAGTCCAAAATCCTCCACTGAATGAAATGTAGTCACGATTCTGCACATTTTAAAATGAGTGGATGATTTGTTTGTGTGTCAGTGTTACATATTCTTTTAGTTTGTTTTTATGTTCTTAAAAGATTTGGATGAAATAAAACAAAACCTTTGCCCAACACTTTCCTTTCCTTTTATGCTTTTGGCCTGCAGGGGTTCCTCCTCCTCCTCTGCACTGTGAAAACTGTCCAACTGATCTAATTATTTAATCTTTAAATAAATGTTCACCAAACAACAGGCTTAATGCTGGCTGGAGTGACCAGATTGTAGTTTCCTCTACAGAGGCCCATTCAGGAACTTATTGGAAACGTCATCAACACAACCACTCGCTTGTGGTGAATCCTGCGGAGGATCTCCTGCTGTGTTCTCACATTGGCTCTTCTGGACTTTCTTAGGACCGTTACTGAGGGACTGGCTGGAGAAATTCCAGCGACTGTCACTCAGACATTGTGATCACACATACATATGGTCGTGGCAAAATGGCTCGATAGCGCCCTCTTCACTAACATGTATAAAAATCAGTATGTCCAGACTTACAAAAAAGCCTCTTTGACCCATACCTTAAACCCAACAGGTAGTCGTCCATGTTTTTATGTAATTACACATTTTGCTAGTTATTTTAAATTTTTCGTGCATTGTACTTGAAAAAAATTCTCGTCGAGGATTAATCAGACCGATTAATATTGGCTCAGTGTAATCTAAAACCTCCAAGATGAAAAGTTGTGCTTTACATGTGGTTTCATTGTCCTCAAGAAATTTTGTCTTGAACTGGAAGTTCTTCCAACCCAACTATATAAGCAACTGTCCAATCTGCACCAAACTTCATAAGATTTGCTCGAGATGGTACAAAGACCTTTAGAGTGTTTAGAAGACATCTTGTGAATGTTGTCTGTTTACGCTGCACGGCAAATGTTGAAACTTAGCAAACAGGTATAAATATAAATTTACTTTCAATATGGATCTTGCAAAATGACGCCATCGCGCACCCTACAAAATTTTAAAAAAGCAGCCTCAGCGGCATGTTTCGCCAACATGTATGAAAATCAGTAGATATATGTATCACGGCCAGACTTACAAAAAGCATCTGTGACTAAAAGCATAGTGGTCACTCCGACCAATAGCCTAAATTGAACAGGAAGCTGGCAATGTTGATTGTAATGTACAATTTTTGCTTAGTTTTTGCCATTTGAACTCCTCGAAAAGAATATTTATATCAACTTAAAATCTGGTATCGTCAATGCAATCAAAAGACATTGAACATGGATGTGGCATAATGTGGAATTTAGAAGTTTTGCTATGAAATAAGAAGTTGTTGTCATTTGAGTGCACATGCTTAAACACTCCAAACTTCATACTTATATATAGTTGTTGAAGTTTAGACTTTATAACATCAATGTTTCATGAGTAAAAGTTGTGTTAATAATAAGTTTCCCTTCAACAGCTGTGCCATATCACCATGAAACAGGAAGTTCCTCTACCACATTTACTTACCAAAATTCAACATAATCATAGCACCATCTACTAGCAACAGGATGTACATCTCAACAGGATGTGACTGTGATTGCAGCTTTAATTCTACACAGTAACTCAGAATAACTAACCAGATGACATAAACTGTATTTATGCATACTTTATACTCTTTGTGAATTATGTAATTTATAATTTAATCTGCGTAAAAATTGTGAAAATATCTGAAATCAGCTACATTTACCAATTATTTGACCACATGGTTTAGTTAAAAGCAGTTAAATATGTGAGCAGATCTCATCTCTATTCAGCCATGTTGATTTCAGTTGCTTTTGTTATTCTATTAATTCTTCATTGAGAAATGTTTTGTAAATTGACTGCAATGACTTCCTGTAGTGAGAAAAGGGATGAAGAAGTTCTCATAGTCTCGGTATGATAGCATCTTGTGTGCCTGGTTAGAAAATTCATGAACATCAATGACACAAATTCTTGGAAGAGTTCTCTTGATACAGCCCTAATTTGAATGGTACATAGTTGAAATGCAAAACTGGAAGAAAGCTAATGCAAACAGACTACGTAGTCAGACAATTCTTTAGCGATGAGGCTACCTAGTACACAAAACACTGAGTTTAAAAAGTAAATACTGTAAAAAGTGAAGTTTTGTTCTGTAACTACTTTGTTACTACATAGTTAGCATCATTCCCATAAAAGACAACCTCAAGTATGTACTTGCACAGACTATCAGGCATTAGAGTACATGGACCATGATTTCTGTGCTGAAATATTTCATGTTTATTCTATTTGCTGTAAAGCTCCAACTTTTCATTGAAATCATTATCGTATTGGATGCATACAAACTTATGTACTCCTTGTAGTTAAATGTTGATTATTTTTTTTGCAGTGCAGGTCTTTATTGATTCCTCCGTCTCAGCTGAGATTAGGTGACAGATTTGTATCATCTATTAAGTATATTCCCACCTATAACGTTAATGTACTTAACTATAAAATAGAGTAGTTCATTTTTTATATTGATTGAATTTAATAGACTTTTCAGTTTTTTTATGACTGTTGTTTTCTTTCCTTTCCACTTGTCTAAATGGCTTATAAATCACAGAGAGGCAGGGAGGCAGGGAGTAATGCCTTTAAGCTGTATTGTGCGTTTTAATGTGTGTGCATGCAGAAAGATTTAATACTGTGGTTATGGTTTAAGAATTATATTTATTAATTAAGAAGAAGGAGAATTATGAGAGAGGCGACATGGGGAGAGAAGTTGTTATTTTACACGACAGACCTTTTTTGCAGACATTTAGAATTGTGTACAAAATAGGGACAAAAAAAGACAAATTCAATTTAGATGCCTCTGTTTTCTGATCCGTAAAGCATGCATTTTTCTTTTTTAATATTTTAAATGAACATACAGCATAACATTTTTTGTATACTCACACAAATACACTCACATACACACACACACACACACACAAACACTCATACTCATGCACACATTGCGGTTAAATTGACTTCTCTGTTGTCCATTACATGAAATGCAAGCAGAAATGCCTGAAGCCATGGGAAATATGCAACTGTGAAATTAAACATCAGTAGGACAATAGACTCCACACAAAGTAATTGCAGGTAACTCAACAAAGAACGAGACGACATGTTGACACTTGAAAAAAGCTCCCACCCCCACCGAGATGAGTTATGGCTCGTGTGCTTTGCTCCTGTACTTGAGCAGTTTTAATGATATGACTGTTTGTCCTGTAGGAACATTGGCTAAATATCCTTCTATTCATGTCGTAACAAATGTGTCACTAACTTCACGAGATGGACGTTTCTTTATGAATCATAAAGAGGCTCTAACCTGAGTTATGTGTTTTTACCTCTACTGAGGAGATTGTTCTCAGTCGTGTCCGCTGGGTGGAGAGACGGTTCATGTGTCAGGACAGAGACCATTGAATTTCAGTGTGAATCTGTTCAAAGGGATCCTAGATTTTTATCACATCACTTTACTCAATAGAACATTTTAATGTAATTTTTAGATATGTAATAATTAGAGTTAATTCATTTTATTAACAGAAGACCCATAGGTTGCATACAACATTGGAGTCCTGGGGTTTGGGAATCCACAAGTTTGCGAGGAACCAACAGAGAAATCCTAGATTGAGGTGGCATACCAGGAAAGAGTGAATACTAGCTGGTGGTAAATACTTTCGTTTTTTATGGTTAAGAAAAAACACATACCTACACAACATACTCTCAAAACGGATCCCTTTTTTTAGCACATCTGAATTTGGCTGCTCATCTGTCTAAAAAGTAAAATAGCAACACACACGTCAGGTTTACAACACTGGCTAGACAGTGACATTGAAGTATGTCAATCTCATTGTGTTCCTTTTCTTAATTTGTTTACCTCTCAACAATTTCATTTTTCATTCAGGTCTCACTCAGAGTTTTCTGGCTCATGTCCATTTTACATTCAGTGTCCTCAGCTAACAGCTGATCCAATTGACTCTCCATAGAGTCGTCCAGCCAACTGAGACCATCTCAGGGACACCTGAGTGTGTTTCAGTGGGTCAGGTGTGATAGTGCCAGTCCAGCCTCACCGGGTTGTTACATTCTGACTGAATTTGTGCGTGTGTGTGTGTGTGTGTGTGTGTGTGAGGTCAACCGCATGCAAAGAGGTAATCTTTAGTGTTGGCATTGCAGGGCCTGACAAACAGCAGAGAGGGGTCAGGTGTGCTACTTCCTGCCTATAGCTAACCTGGCTGGAAATGTGTGTGTAGATGTTTGTGTATGTGTGTGGGTCAGCTGTGGTAGTTGACCTGAGAATTTGGGGATTAGTGTGGATTTATCTGAAAAACACTGTCTGCAGCGGGGGTGCCGTGTGACAGATGATGACAAATGGCTCTTCAGACTATCTCAGTCAGTGGACGACAATGAAGATGAGGCAGAATGTCATGACCGTATCCCCAGTGTGTTGCTACTTGAGGCTCAACTCCTGAATCATGTTCACTGAACATCCGCTGAATGACTGTTGCGTGTGGCAGTATGCAGGCCTGCCAGAGTTTGTTGCAGAGCACAGAGATTGACTGAAAGTGTAGCTGCACATGCTCTGCACATGAGCGTGTGTTTGTATGTGACAGTCTGCAGTGCCCCTAAGATAAGATTCAGATAAAGAACAGTCCTTTTTCTCCCATTCCGTTTAGCTGCTCAGTTTGCACGCAACCTGCAGCTCTGTTGCTTTATCTCTTTATCTTTCTCTTTGTCACACACACACACACACACACACACACAGATTAGTTTTAGTTAGTAGATTTTAGAGGACTTATTATTCTTTATTAAACTTCTATTAATTTTCTGGAGACTTGCTCAAAACTTGATTAAACATGATTTAGATGAAATGTTTTTTTCAGTTCAAATCAATATATAATAATATAATGACTGAATGTAAGGACGGTCATTTTGCTGGTAATAACACCATTCACTGTAATATAATTATATTACAATGGAATTAACTAAGTGAACTGGTTCATTCATTCTGTCAATTAAAAAGGAGAGACTACTTTTTTCTTTACTTTTATTGAAACAAATTAACGACTACAAGTGCCAAATTGATATAATGCCGCTGTCAAATGTTTGCCTGTATACAAACCAATCAATACCAAGTATATAGATATAAGTATATAGATATAAGTATATAGATTCAGCCCACGTTGGTGATGATGAGAGGATGTATTCTCTCCCTAACATGAGACCACAACTAATCAAATCAAACTGTAAACTGTAACAAATAGGTTGGATTATGTTGTGAATTTATGAAACTGAATTTATGAAACTCTAGAATCCCAATAAGTATGATGAAAGGTCAACAAATCCTCCCGCCGGAATGGGTGCTACAAAATGTATTACAAAAAATTATCCAAACCCACTTAGTGCTGAGAAGGTGTCTAATATAAAAACACCTGTGTAGAGCAGAGGCTTCAAAATGTGTAATCAACGTCCCCATGAGGAAGACAAGTCCCCATAGTTTGATTGTATAAACAGATTTAGGACCCCTCATCGAGAGTAATACATGGGTCACACATGCAAAATAAATATATCAGCAGCCATATTCTGTTAAAATGTCAGTGTAAGGATGTGTGTTGAGTGTGTCTGAATATGTGTGTTTGTGTCTAAGTGTGTGTATGTGTGTGTGTGTGTGTGTGTTTGTGCTAAATCCTCGTTAATCTGACTGTACTCAATCATTGCGCTGTTGGCAGCACATCTGGACTGACAACGCAAACTCAAGGGGCAATCCACCCTGAAACTCTGTGCCTGCTGCTGTTCACAATCCCCTCTCCAGTGAAATGTAAATGTGGTGAGTTCTATTTTAGGTGGAATTTGTGATCTTAAAAACAAAAAAAAAACAGAAGAAGCCTGGCATCAGAATTGATGAGGCACAGATATTAAAAATGGCAGGAACGGGTGAGTCAGCCACGCAGAGTGAGCTTAACTGGTTTTATCCCTGAACTAGAAGACAAGCACACGTTCTGTACAAATCATGTAGCTACACATGCACACACAGCAACACATGTCACATACAGCACTTGGCATACACGCTGCAACAATGCTTGGCTACTGCAATAGACACACAGGGTTGAGAATCACTGGAGTTGCACGATTCTTCTCCACTGAATGATGAATGCTAATATGGTAAATCTGCAGACTATTGGAAATATTCTGCCAAAGACTTTGGCAAAGTGTGTGAAGAACTAAGCTGCCAGTTCCTGGAAGGTGTCTTCATGGTGACAGATGGATACACTGTAAAAACAAGTTGTATTAGCTTCTCAACAGTAAAAAATGAAAAAATCCTGGAGGGATGTAAAACAAATCAAACCACAACTAAGAATGGAGCATGATGTTGTTATCCATAGCACAGTTTAAACATATATTCCATTAACACTGATTCTTTTTTCAAAAGGCCTCTTGCTAATGTGGGTCTACCTTTATTATTGGCAACAACCTACATATCATAGTCTGTTTCTGCCACAATACCAGACTTCATTTATTCAGCCTCTCTTTGACCTACCTAAAGATTCTGCCGCAGAGAAAATATTTGTTCAAATATTATACACTTCTTATAATGTTCTGGCACTGACGCATGTTGTGTTTTGATCTGTTGATGCCTTCAAAACCTTCAAAGCTCCTTGTAAAATACCCTGAAGATCAGTTCAAAGTGGTTTCACCTGGTTTAAGTCCTCACTTCTTCCACTAACTGAAAGGGAAAAGAAGAATGGGGAAAATGGGAAATGAAATTAGTCATTGCAAATGGTGGTTTTGCAACTTTAAAATAGATGAATGTTTTTAATTGAATCTGCTTCCTTACGGAATATTAGACAATATTCAAAATTAACAATCCCACCAATCGGTTTCTGAATCAACAGAATATGAAAAGATGGAAGTGTTCAACAATGAAACTTGGCCCATCTGAGATTGTTTAACACAATGTGTCAAAAAAAATCCATCAGATAGGCCACTGACCTCACCGAGAGGACAATGTGATGTCTGTGATTCTCCTGTCTGAATCTCTCTCCCACAGACACAGGTGCAAACCGAGAGATATGTGTGTGTGTGTGTTGGGAGCTGGGGGGCTGCTGTGGGAGAGAGTGGCACAGGTGGCACGGAGCCCCGGCAGTGCCGAGGGCATCGGATCGGCATGTGGCGCACAGCCAACCACACACAACATATGCCAAGGGGGAGAGAAGCGGAAGAGAGAGAGAGCAAGAGAGGGAAAAAGCGAAAGAGAGAGGGAGAGAGAGAGGAATGTGTTTTTCTAACGGCCACATGGGTCCACAGGTCTCCTGTCTTACACCATATGCTGTCAGCATGTCTGTCTACCTGTCTGTCTGCCTCCCTGTCTGTCTGCTGACTGAACAAAGTGCTGTCAACGGTCAAACTGTCAGTGCAACGGTGACGGGCATGTGATGCGATCGGGGCATCCTCCGTGTTAGCTCGGAACATCCAGCACAAACATACACACACAAACACAGACCTACACTGGAGCCCGCACACAAATGCCCACATGAGCACAGTGCCAGCTTGTGTCATTATCATATTCATCAATTATGTAAACAGTTATGTGAACAGAGTAGTAACACACACACAAACACACACACATTCCCCAAAACACATGCATTTTAATGAACTGCCGTGGGGCTAGACATGACCTCCACATTGCCTCCACACATAAACAAACACACACACACACACACACACAGAGACACACACAGGTGTTTTGACAGTGCATAGCTGAGGGGTGAAAGTGTGTTTTTCTTAAGATACAGAGAAGGCTTCTCACTCTGTGTATGTGTGTGGTGCATCTGTATGTTTGCTTGCCATATTAATGACAAAATATACAGGAAAAATGTATTATAGAGTGAAATGAAAAGCTCTTTTACAACACCTCACCTGATATTTTTCGTCCAGTATTGGTGAGGCAATGAAATCTATAAATTATTGGCAATCACAAAATTTCACAATGTTCATGTAATAATTGCAAATAATTAATTAATTGCAAAACAACTTTATATTTGTTTTTAAAATCACTTGCGACATATTGTCACTGTCTTGTCACGTCATGTCTTGACGTACTTCTGTGGGAAGGAACAGAGTGGGTCAAAAACAACAAGCGAGATGTGAACTGTGGAGAAGTTTGTAACATTTGGAATGTGTCTGGTAGAGGTAGGGAAGTGCATAGTCAATGAAATGTAGCTGTCGGTTTACACCTTGACTTGTGAAGCAGTACAACTAGTGACACCTGATCCTGGATCTGTCAACTGTAGTTTTTAACAATGTTTCAGGCTCAGGCTTTGAGCAGTACATTTGCAACAGTTATATAAAAGTGCAGTGTTTGCTTTTGGAGATTTACTTTCATTCAGAAGGTTCTTACATAGATGTGTTGTACTCTCTTGTGCATGTGCTTCACCTTTGCTTTTTATGCATCTGTGTTTATAGACATTTTATTATAACGACTAGAAACACTGACAACAATGGTAATGCTTTTTGTCAGCAAAAACAGTTCATAATATTTATTACTTGGCATTACACACATACTATAACCCTGGTAAAACATACAATTGGACAGTACTATGTGTATGTCACATTTAATGACAGAGTGTTGACAGTGACAGTGTTAATAAACAGCTACAGCTTTCACTACTGTTGATAAAGGAGGGGCCATATTGAATTTTGAAGTCGGGGGTGGTGAGGTTCCGCTGACCTTCCCAGTTGAAATTCAGACTTGAGAGGACGTTGAAGTTGCAAATTACGACTCGGGGGGGGGGGGGGTCGGGAATTCTGAACTCTGAGATTTAATGGAATAGCATTATACTAGAGGGCCGGGTGGAGAAAGTCACTCATACATGTACACCTCCTTGGGATAAACTCCAGAGGATCTCAGTTCAGTCCAGGTCTTAAATCAGCTTTGTAGAAGTCCAACCCTAGTCCTGTGTTTCACCTGCCACACCCTGTTCCATGTAGCCTATGTGATTTGACTGCTTATATACTAACCCTTACCTTAATTAAGTTCTTAATTGGCCAAAATATTACTTAATATTTGTGTTGCCTAACCCTGATTCCAAAAATGAGAGAAAACTGTGAAAACAAGCTGTTTGTCTTAAAGTTTAATTTTCCGGAAAAAAGCTTCTGCAAAAGGCCACTGCCAAGAGAGTATGAAACAAATTGCTGAGCATGCATATTTCATATGTTTGTCAGGTCTGGTTTGGAGTGGGAGGAGTAGTACAAGTAGATTTGTCAGTTTCATTAAAACACACACACACACGTTGCTTACTGCTCTGTTGTAAAGGGTTTGCAGGTGAATGCACAGGAGGGAGTGAGAGACAGAGGGGAGAAGAGAGAAAGTTGGATGGAGAGACAGAAAAACCAGAAGAGACAAAGACAGTGAGCGAGTCTTGACAGTGGGAGTGAACATTTATTCATGGTGTCATTGAAACCTTAGTGAAAATTGATCCTTCAGGTGAGATATGATGAGCAATAATGATTAATACCCAAAGGACCATAGTTCATTCATTCTCCAACATTTCCGTAAGAAGAGTTATGATTAGTTCAGCTTATTTAAAGGTGCAGTGTAAGATTTAGGTGAAAGGGAACTATTGGTAGACATTTAATGTAGAATGGTTCTCATGATGTTTTCACTAGTTCCTTTCATCTAAATCGTATGAATTGTAGTTTTCTTTACCCCAGAAAAGACCCTTTATATTTAAATACTTTATATTTACATCGAGGGGGTCCTCTCTACAGAGGCTGCCATGTTTTTTACAAAAAAAATCACCAAAGCCCACTTCTCCTTAAATATCTTATTATTGACTGAATGTTTGTTTGTAAATGTTGGTAATGTAAAAAAACAGCTTGATATACCTGGTCAGCCTTGCTGCCAATATTCTCCAGTGACTAACCATATTAAAAAGCCCAAAAAACGTGTTACCCAAGGACGAGACATCTGTTAACCTGTTCCGTGAAGGTTTTATGTATTTTTTTAAGAATTTCTTCAGGCATTTTATTTTGGATCACACCACCACAACAACAACGGTCTTCAGTCAAACTCTAACCCAGGATGGTTTCGGTTCATGTTTGACGTTTTAACATCTGAGCAACAGATGTACCCTGAGAAAAGCTATTTTCATGTTTGTGCTGTAATCTCAATGAAAAGTTTATGGGCTGAGCAGGTGTGCAAGAGGGATGCTTGTTATTTCTGTCCCACTGGTTCGAATTGGGTAAACCAGAAAATGAGAAAACTGTTCAAGCATATTTAGCAATGTTCATATGAATGACTGGGTGTCTTCTCGTTACATGGTGTCATGATTCTGTGGTGGAGTTAACTTTTAAAAGACTGTTTGTGTTATGGGCCTTTCTGAAAGATTTTATGTTGAATGGACTTTTACCTTGTTTCCTTGTGTTTAGACAACCGATGAACCATTCTTCAAAGAGCTAATGGCGGCTGATAGTGATGAGATGTCCAGTGCTTGAGTATCTCACTAAACATGTTAGAAACTTTATTTACGAGCATGCTGTGATTTCTCAATTTTTCTCAATCGAACATTCTCTGGTAGGAAACACTTGGGAGAATGTCCAGAGCAAATGACTCGGGCATATATATGAAAGCAAGATTTTCACCCTTGTTGTGCTGTTTAGATGTTTTCACACTTTTGGTTTTAGATGTAGTTGGATAACGTGCCTTATGACATAATTAAAACACAGTGGTCTTTTATTGGCTGCATCTGTTTTACTTGTTGTAGATGTAGATTTTTTTTTTGCTGATCACATTGAGGCAGTTATCCATTGTTTTATTGCTCTGGTAGTTCGGTGTGGATGATTTTAGAGTTAAAATCTTTAATTGCTAGTACACTTTAATTGCAAGTACACGTCAAATACATTTTTCTCAAATATGGTTTCTGTCATTTTAAGTAGTTCTTATCACAGCGTTTGGTTAAGATACGTTTGGTTTTATTGACTTTATTATTTTTTAATTGGATGAAACGTTATGGTTGACAGCTGAGAGTCCCTTGCGATTGATTGAATGCCTGTATCAACAGGACCTCGCTACCATGGCTCCATACCCCTATCACCACTGCACAGAATCTGGCTCCAAATGATGTTATCGGAGCAAGAAGGAAGCGTTTCTCTTCAGGATATTTTGGCTTCATTTCTGAAGGAAGTGAAGACGCATCATCCAACTGTGTGGATAAAAATCAGATGTATACATCATGGTGTTTACATGGTCTAAGTTCAAAATAGAAAAACACAATGGAAGAAATAGAAATCTGTGACTTTTTGTTTTGTTTCTGTTTCTCTGGCCCATTGACTGTTTTTTTAGGTTCAGCAGTTAATAAATAAGAAGCAGTATCAGAGCACTGGCACATTTTCCAGGCCTGTGGTTCAAGAGGCTGTGCCCCGCAGGGCTCGACACACTGTCCATCTACCCACTGAATTGCAGAGTTCAGTAAACCATGCCAGCAAAATGAGTGGCAGGTTCAAGAGCGCCAACCGAACAGTAACTATTTCCACAGGCGGCAAGTCAAGGCCGTGGCATCCGGACAACATTTGGAGCCAAAGTAGACGAGCAATTTAGCCAACGATTATGACCAACAGTATTTTTCCATGATACTTTGCTCCCTCACAGTGCACTGCGTTGAAGACATTGATTTTTTTTCTGAGTTGCCTATCCCATTCTTGCTGAGGGCACTACTGTCTGGCTTTATTCCCTTGAATAGCTGTGATGGAATCAAAGCACAAACAAAAACAAATAAACAAACAAAAGCACAGTAAAAGAGAAGTTGATTTTCAGCAGTCGCAGAGTCCGCAGAGTAAAAATCTTCGCAGATAGGGAACACTGTTTTTTTTTCAGATTGCAGTGTCATGTAATAATCATTATATCTCTGGCATTCAAAATCACTGAAGCTCCTGCAATGCTTTGGGAAACAAAACCAGAAATTGCAACAAGTGCACAGGATCTCTGAAAAGCGAGGCGTGGAGGGGTGTGTGAACAGTAGCATGCAGGGAACACAGCTCTCCGTGGCCTCTCCGTGTTTGCTGACTAATGAGTGAATAATTGAGTGCAGTCGGCCCCGCGTCTCCCTGATTAGAGCCAGACTGGGCCCCTGAAAAGACAGAAAGACAGGAGTCAGGCCTTTCTTTCTTTCTGTTTTATCTTTCAATTTATGCTGTCCTCTCCACCCTCCTCTGCAGAGATACTTATCACATCAGATAATAAATTAAGACACACTTAGCCAGATAGACACAATCCCTTTACACGTAAAGTCGGAGAGTGGCGCTGATTGCTGAAACAATATGTCGTCCAATCAGACAATACACGCTGCATAATTGGCCCAGAGGACAGTCACAATGACATTAGCGCAGTCAGGGAGAACAGACCAGGAAAGCAGGACTCATGGTTTTTTCTTTTAGAAATTAGATTTGAGCAGCAAGGAAGCCGTCTTGTTGGATCAGCAAACCATGTCCTCAGAGGTTGAAGTGTCCCTGAAGAAGAAAATGATGAAGTTATTCAAAGTATGGAGCTGAACCAGTCGTTGGAACACGGAGACTTTATCTTCCTGCTGTGCTAATCCACCGAACCTCTGTCAAGTGCTGCAGTGTAGTAAACACACAACACACTGTAATGTGAATGGCATCATTTCACCTTGTAGCAGATGATTATCATATAATGGGTGTTAAATCCTAACAACTGTGTAGTGATTTGTGGGCTCATAGGCTCTGACTCAAACTTGACTTCTGGGATCATATCTGCCTCAGTGACACCAACACAGCCACTTGCATTTCTCTGCCCATTTACCGAAAAGAGGATGAGCCCCCTCAAAGCCGACGAAGGCGGGGAGATAAACAGTCATTCAGATGCTAAATGATTTCTGAAATTCATCCCTGAGGCAACATGTGACAGAGCTGAGACAGTCTTCCCTCTCAGTGTATGTCATTATCCAGCTGCTGTTCTCCGACAGTCCTGTCACCGCGGTCGGGAGGAGAGAAATCTGCTGTATCCACAACATTTATGTGTGAAAAGAGTCCAAATGGATGGGATGGGAACCTTAAGCGTGAACCACAACCTTACTCAGATATTTCAAGTGAGAAATGTTCCATCTTCCATGTGTGAAAATGGCTGCAGTGTCTTTGACATGCTCCCAATTCTTCAGCGTTTGTCTCTTGTGGTCTGTGAAAATGGAGAAAAGCGGAGGCAAACACACACACACCTCCATACTTCACTGTGGCTGCAGGCACTGCAGTATCAGGGTTTTGTGTGTGTGTGCAGGTTTGTGTATGTGTGTGTGTGTGTGTGTGTGTGTGTGTGTTAGTGGGACCAGTGCCAGTGTTGGCATGGCTGGATGCCTGTCTGTGGGTCTCCTGAGAAGGGATCAGGGGTACAACAAATTGGCACACTACACTCCTTAGTCCCACCTGCGTATATTTGTGTGGAAAGCAGAGTAGTGTGTGTGTGTGTGTGCGTGTGTGCACATGTGCATAGCTAAGGCTACTGTGTTTGTTTTTCTGGAACCCTCTGGCTGAGCGTAGCATCAGCTGTGGAGATGCCCTCTCTCCTTCCTACTTTTCCTCCATCTCGACTCCTCCTGAATTTCTCTCTCCACGTTTTTCTCTTCAGCTCACCTCTCCATCTCAGCCTACGTCCTGACATCCTTCATTTTGACTCATTTTAGGCCCTTTCACATACACACACACACACACACACACACACACCCACACACACACACACACACACACACACACACACATATCCCATAAAACTAACAGAACAAATTGCCTGTTTCAGCCAAGCCAGCAACTAGATCACTTGTTTCTTATCTTGAGGTTACTTTTAAAGATAATCGTGAAGATATTCTATATTTACATATCTGCCTGTGGAGCTCTTTGGCACAGAGGAGGGAATCAGACTTAAGATATTTGTCGGATCAATTAAATGCCAGTTCGGGTATTTTCAATGGATTTAGTGCCAGTAACACAATATTAAACCAGGCACCGCTCTGACTTTTTTCATTAAATTCTTTTCCGAATTATTGATCACATTTTGCATTATTGGAGGAAGGAAAACAATTTGCTTTTAGCCTTCAAGGTTCGCAGAGAGTGGCTACTTTGCACATAGATATTTAGCAAATATGAACAACCTTATTTTGAAAACTGTATCTAAAATGAGCAATCTTGACATCGGTTGATGATTTTGAACTGAAGAAAAATGCAAAAAAGCTGATGAACAAACTAACAGTCTAGCAAACTCCTCTTTTAATCTCAATGCCACCTATGTTTGGTTTATTAGTATTCCAAGTCCAAAACAACACTGTGTCACAGTTACAATAGCAAATAAACAATAGTTGTTCTGCTTAATGCAGATGCTGTTTATAATATTTTGACTTATTTAGTCAGTTATATTTTACTTTTTGACCAAAAATATAAACTTTCCCTCTAAAATAAGATGAAACTTTGACTCACACACTGGGGGAAATTTACTTGTTACAGCAGCAGACAAGTCAGAATTAGGTAGAGATATAATAAATGAAAACGTACATAATATACACCTTTCATACACCTTTCACTAAACATATACAATATTTAACTATGGCCGCTAAGCCTTACGCTAACCCAAATCACTGCTACCGATGCTGAGAATTCTTTGTTGCCCAGTTTTGCAATCATCACACAGTGGTGTACCGTGGCATCATGTGTTACCCGACACAAATGACGATTTAATGCAGTAAAAGCTCTATATGTATATCTCATGTTGTCTCCTTTTACTATATTCAGTATCACTGTCACTCTCTTATATTCCTCCTATTATCAACAGTAATGTCTAATAAAGACGAGACACCATGAGATGTCCTTTTTAAAAAGACGGAGCCATACCATCAATAACAAAAGGCGAGGACACATTTTTTTTTGTATTAAAAAACCTCTGTGTGAAAAGCACTTGAGATTTAGACCGTGAATTGAATCATTGTGCAATGTGTTAGTTCTGTATATTATAATATGAAGGGTACGTTTTTCTTCTCTGAAAGACTGTGATATCTTGCCACGATAAGTATTTGTATTCTTCACTTAGAAAGAGGGAAGAGAGGGTGAGAAAGGGGGATTTGATCCTCAGGGTAAAAATAGAACACATGCGGTTGCAGAAGTGGGGGTCATGGCCCCTCCTCTATCTTTTAGCTCACATGTCAGTTACTTTTACAATCACTTACTGAACCTGTTCCAGCAAAAGAGAATCACCTCTGAAGAAAATAAAGCCAGAAATCATCTCTTCAGACCTCTTTTTCCCATGATCCTTTACACTGTGTAATGGTTGATGGATCTGTTTGACTTGAGGTCTTCAAGGTTTTGGATCCTATTTGCTTCATAGTTGTATATAATCCATGGAAGTGCAGCCAGCTTTGTCTGTTTTTGTCATTTTCTCAAGCAGTTTTCAGATATGAATTCTGGAGAATGTCCGCACAGTGGGGTCCAGACTTTCTGAGGAGTTCGCCTCTCTCACATCAACGAAGCAGCAGGAAATTCTCCGTTCAGATGCGTTCACAGCAACAGGAAAATCTTCGGAACGTTCAAGTGGGTGGGTGGAGCAGCAGGAAGTAGGGAGGATGTAATCTATAACTTCCACTGCAGAGATTTTTTTTTTTTTATCTTCAGTAAATCAACACCGGCATTTGCTGTTATCACCAAAAGCTTTCAAATCTTGTCTGTCCAAGTTGACATCTTCATCTGTGTCCTCTAAATGGAAGTAAACCTCTTATTCATCCTGAGATATTTGTTATTCTTTTTTTTCTTCAATTTCGCAAAGGTCACATGTCATCAACGAGCCCACTCGCTTGCAGTAAATCCTCCAATCTACTGCTGTCTTCTCACGTGGGCTCACCAGGACATTGTCCAGAGAATGTCTGCAGCTACTGACTTAGAAATGTATGTTCTCACTCCGGATAACTTCAGAAGATTATCCAGAGTTTAGTGCATGTCTGAAAGCAGCTAGAGATTCACAAAGGAAAACTTCTACCATGGGGAAGTCATATGGTGCATCTATAATTCAGAGACAAGTAAATTTAAACAGAAGTAGGAGTCAGGAGACCAGCATTTGCACATTCATATAAAATATGGCTACAGCTTCCAAACATACTTTATGTGCTTAAATGCACAGAACCTTTAGCTCAACATCACAGGTAAAAGTCTGATTCTTTAAAGATTATCTTGGCACACAGGACAACCAGCACTGCAACTGGAAATGCAGCGAAACAGAATGAAGGACAGAGGAATGGTGTGTAGAAGAGAGAAATCTCAGCTGGCAGAGAGACTTTCAGACAGGGAGGCTCACACACACACACACACACACACACACACACACACACACACACACACACACACACACACACATACACACACACACAGACACACACACACACACAGACAGACAGACAGATTATCTGTGGACTCAAAGGAGGGGAATGTCATTGATCTCCCAGAGGACAATACAATACTGCGCCCTCTGTGCAGTGTTACCACCAGCCCCTCAGACAAACACACACCCACACACACACATACACACACACACACACACACACACACAGGGGTCAGACCTTTCGGGTACGGTGGTGAATGGAGTTTAATTCCTATTCAGTCTGTTGGAAGCTGTCTAAGTCTATAGAGAGTCATTGTCAGGAAACATTACCCAGCATGCCACACAACACATCAGGCTACATAACCTCAGTGCATTCCTTCAGCTTTTAAAAACCATTGCTTTTATGACAGTACTTTAGACTGCAGATTTCAGAAGTGTCAGCATCCACTCCATGTTTCAGTATTAACTATTTACCATGATTGGATCATTCCTTATGATTGTTTCAATGTGATTAATGAAACACAAAAAGCTGCTTTCAGACATGCACTAAACTCCGGGTGAGTTTCTCCTGTCAGGCCCTGACTATAAACTCTGGATGATGTCCAAGTCAGTCCATTTGAAACAATACAGCAGGAGATTTTCCACAGGATTCATTGCAAGCCAGGAGAGTGTCTATGTGCTGTAAACAAAAACATGTGATCTGTGCAGCAGAATATATATATGTTTCGTCCTGCATATTGCACCACCCCTCATCATTGTTGTGAAGTCTGAGTGGAAAAAATCCTGCTGCATAGTTCCTATCTGAAAAAGGTTAAATGGGTATCATAATAATTAAACACAGCTTCTCAAAAAGAAGTAGCAATCTCATTTTATTTAATTTTATTGATGCAATATCAGTAAACAGAGAAAACTTCCTCCTGTAGCGTTAAAGTTTAAATTCATCATGTGTGATGACCGTTTGTTTGACGTGTAATTATAACTTCATACGTCGGCTTTAAATGTACAAAGCAGTACATTATTGTGTATAATACACAGCTAAAACCATTCGAAATGATGTGACGATGAAGATCAGTTTCAATATGACAGATTTTCATTAAAAGAAATATTGAATATACATTTTTTAATGCACCAAAATCCCTGATTAGGTCTGAGCTTCAATATATTCACTGTTGTCTATTAAATACATTTTGACTCATCATCAAATCCGATTTCCAACTGTCTGTGGAAAGCAAATCATCTTTTACAGACATATAAGACACTAGTTGCTGGTCTGTACAAGCTTGTTGCTTGTTTGATTAAAAGCTTTGAGCGTGGGGTTCAATGTTGCTTTATGTGGTAACTTATGCTGGAGCGTGTTCTTGAGCCGAAATCAAATAAATGTTATGGCTGAGTGGAGTAAGAAAGCATCAATAATTAGTCATTAAAGAAGACCCGCAGACCTCGCAATACACAATCAAAGCAAGCATACTCCATGTTTTAAATGTTTCATTTTTGCGCTGTAACACATGCAAAGTCTCTTTATGATAAATGAGTAACAAAATAAAGAAAGTACAACCTCCAGACTGAAGTCTGCTACGTGAATCTTTTTATTATCTGGTAGACGTCCTCATAAAAATAAAATGTCAAAAATACATATGTGCAGTTGGTCAGAAGACAACGGCTCGGCTCTAAAACTGCTCTGTAACATACATTTTTCTGCAGAAACCATGGCATCTCAAAAATAGCCTAAAACAACAAGAGGGAAAACTGAATTCTCCCTTGACAAGCATGTTCCCATGCATTATCAATGGTTTCGCTCGGCCTCATGGTGATAAAACATTTTTAACACATGAGAGACAATGTTGGCTGTCAGTTGCTTAAAAGAAATGTTAAAAGTGGAGCTACGGTTCTTGCAGACACAAATAACATAAATAATGAGCAATGGCTGGAAAAAAAGAAGCCAATTAAAGAGAGTGCATAGCTGATCTCTGTTAGTTTGAGACAGAAATGGACAGAGATCGATCAGGAGGGTTCCAGGACATGTAAATATTTACAGTCTGAATAGTCGATACAGAGAGATGAGGAGGAAGAGGATGGTCAGGATGAAGATAAAGACATATCCCTCTGAGATCAGAGCATCTCAGATCAGAGGATCTCAGAGGGAAAAGAAAGCAAGAAAATCTGAGTGATTTAGAAAAAAACAGAAGAATAATGTATCATGCACACACACACACACACACTCAGGCACGGCCTGTTGTGATAATGGTGACATTTTCAGTGTGCTGGTGGTTGTGTGGCCCACAGCGATGACCTTTAGACGAGTGACAGGCCAAAATTACCATTAAGAGCCCCAACTGTAACACCCCATATACATACACTTTCTCTCTGTCTCCACACACACACACACACACACACACACAGTATACTGCCATTTATTACTTCTCATTGTGAGTTCAATAGTTAATAACCTTGACTGCTGTCTTTTTCTCCTCTACTCATCTATCTGTTCCTCTCTCATCTGCTCCTGTCTCCATGTTTGCCGTCTCACAGCTGCCATCTCCACCTCCACCTCTCTCCTCCATCACCATTACACTTTCATAACACTGTATTCATTGTTCTCTCCCATTAGCAGCTCTCACCTTGTTGTCCACTTAGATGGACTTTGTATTTAAATAAAGATCTTACTAGACACCGTCATATGGACCCTACTCATACTAAATATATTTCCAAAGGAAAAAGAAAGAAACACCAACCTCAAACAGACAGCCCTGTTGTTTTTGTGTTTACACCAGGATAGTTGGTGTAAACACCATTTCAAGTCATGTATCGGTGCCATTTCAAACATATTTTTCAATTCCCAAATGAATTTCAACAAATAAATCATTACACTTGTCCACTTTTGTTTTTACCATCTAAAAGCCTGTTTGGTCACTTGTATAAAAGAAACAGAAGTTCTAATATATAACATCAACATGGTTTAGAGCTGCACTTGTCTTTAAGCACAGGCATCTGCTATCTGCTAGTTTTAATTATTTCAGCATCCTTTTTGGGTGATACTGAACTATTGAACACGCATTGTGTTGAGTTTTCTATTTATTTTGTGCTTCTCTTGTTCATTGTTGTTAATGTTAATCACTTTGTGATTCTGTGTCTGTGAAAGGTGTTGTTTTCTTATACTTCCAACTACATCATATTCACCTCTCTAACATGATGCTGGAACCACTGCACTCTGACAAGGCTTCTGATGTCAGATGGTAGTGATGCGTGTCCTCCCTTGTTTTCACCACATCTGTAATTTGCTTTGTGACAGTTCTTGGACTTGGTCTGGTTCTAGCAGCTCTGAATCAGCAACAAAGGCTCCTTCACAAATTCTCCTCCTGAATGAGGTTTCAGCTTCGTATCCTTTAGGTATTTATGTCAGTATATGTTCGGAAGGTTTTAGCCTTTTACGTTGAATTTGCTCCAACTCCACTGTAACACAAAGCTTCACTGACTCATAGATGTATCAATACTGACCTCGGCAGCAGGGGCGAGACAAGCAGGGCAGTAACAGACACATACGAACATACACACAAAGACACAGACAGACAGACAAATAGACTGGTTGTTACTCTACAGGCTGCAGTATTTACTGAACTGTCAAGTTAAGGATGGAGAGAGGGGCTGCGTGTAGCCTCGGTGAGTGTGTGTGTTTGTGTATGCGCGAGAGTGTGAGAGACATCTTATGCCTCTGTGTGATGCGGCGGTGTGTGCGTGCATGTGTGTGTTATCAGGGTAGTGCAGACTCTGCTGTCCAGCGGTGTGTGAGATGAGACAGAACGAACGATTTACCACCATGAAACACTAAGCACACTATTAAACACACACGCATGCACACACACGCACACACACTCTCTCTCTTCCCTACACACACACACACACACACACACACTCACTCATATTTAGCAGAAGTGTTATCAGAGTTCTTTATTGGTCCATATCTTGGCCGGGGGCAACCACTTGGGCCTGTATGATGACAAGCATATCTGCAGATAGAAAAATAACCAGCCAATGGCCCAACACTCAACCTCCCCTCACACACTCTAACATATATAGCACTTTGCTAATACTGGTTTATACTGTAAAACAAAGAACTGATTTTGAAATATTTGTTATGGTGGAGCTCCTCCATGCGTTGTTGATTACACGCCAAGGAGCATACATCAGATCAGTGGTTCCTAAAATTTTCAGCCCTGACCCCCAAAATATCCATGCCAGAATTATGCAACCCCCATTATCCTGACTGATATTTATTTGAATTAGTTCACAATTTTATTTCCCTGTGGTGCTGCAAATGGACCTGCTGCAAATGATGCTGTCGCTAATCTGTCATAATCACCACTGGAGTCACATTTAGACTGAAGGCTTTTGGAACATTTATGGCTAAAACATGATATTACAGTCATTGCCCGTGTCTGTGTGGGATTTCTTTGGGTACTCTGGCTTCCTCCCACTGTGTTAATACATTAATTGAACACTTTAAATCGACCTTGGGTATGTATGGTTATTTGTCCTGTCAGGGCTGTACCACACATCTTGACCTATGTCAGCTTTGATTGGCTCCAGCTCCCCCTGCTCCCCCTCAAACATAATCGGTACATGTCGTGGATGGATGGATGGATATTTTTGTCATGTATGATTTCTGCCTTTCTGTGCTGTTTCTCTTGCAGAACACTGAGTGTACACCTGTTGTATGAAACTTGACTCAATTTGACCTGGAACCCAGCGATGGATCCCTGTGAAGAAACCCCCTTTAAGCTCACACCCTTCAACAGACAGGTCAGCAGCAGGGTCAACTGCAGACAGCATTGTGGAGTCAGTGTCCAGCTTAGGAATAAAGATGCAACCATGGATTTGATACTTACAGAGCTATAAGACTATAAGTTTATCAATAGTTGTCATTTTGTCATCCATTTCTAATAAAACAGTCCCTTTGCACTTCTGCAGCTCCTCTGCAGATTCCTCTGAGTGTTTATGTTCGGCATTAACGTAAGCAGCTATGTGGGCCTCTTCATTTTGCATGATGCAAGCTCAACGTGTTATTAACTATGAATCAGGGCGTCGCGCAGGGAGCGCAAGCGAGAACATTCTGAAGGATATTCATTAAAACTGGCACAAGATTCAAACAAAAACAAGGTCAGCTCGGCCACTCACTCCGCCCACTCATGTCCTACCTCAGAGTGGCACAAGAGTGCAGGGTTTTTGTGAGGTTTTCCCATAATCACCTTAAGCAAGAAGTTCTACTTTGCAGTTTGATGACATCATCCTGTTGCTGCACTGACTCATGCGCTGAAATTGTTTTTTTATCCTAAAACAATGCTATTCATATTGGTAGCCCAATAAGAGTCAGCCAGCTGCAGAGGCCGAACACAGATGGAGAGAAATAAGCAAATAGAAATAATGAGGCTGTATCTGTACAGTAGGTTGGAGGCAATTTGGCTGGCTGCTTATATTGGCAGTACCAGCAACGGCTCAGTTATATTCCCAAAAGAAACAGACTGAATTAGCCCGTCCATTAGGCTGATACAACAAAACAAGCTGAGCAGGGCAATAGATCCAACATTTATCAAAGGCCAATATGTTATTAAGTGACATTTCACTTTCCATAGGTTCCAGGCTTTGTAGGTGTCTCAATCTGAAACTGGAAAAAATTAAATGGGGATTTCAAACTTTAACACTTATCTTGAATCAACAACATGGATTTTTTTTTATTATCATTTGAGAACCGTCTTTAAGAAACAATTTATTAATCTTTGTTTTCAGGGGAGGTTTGAATCACAGAACTGAATGAATCAATAGAAGCAGCGTTTTCAAACAGGATGCATGCGACATGCTGAAGTTCCTGCTCTCAGATGACAAACTCCTGGTTACCCAAGGGTTTTGTTTATTTTCGGTGCAACGCCAAAAATACAAAGGAGCGTGAATCTCACTCAGATAAATTTTCCTATTGTCAAGTGACTTTTTTTTAAAGCTCGAAATATACACTTTCTAGACAAATTTACAACGGTGCTTATTTTCATTTTTTTGGAGGAAAAAACAAACAAACCACGAGTTCAGATCACAGACTGCTCCTCCAGGCAGCAGCTCACCTGTGTTGGTTGTTCTGCATCCTAATGTTGTATGTAATTATCAGATTCATCCAGTCATTATTACTGATCAAGGGATTTCCATTGATCAGTCAGTGGTCTTTATCATCACACCCCCAATACACAACAGGCTCACATTTACATACACACACTCTCTTCACAGAAAAGATAACACGATTGCTATAAATAAACATCAAATAAAGAAAAGAGTTGTTTCAATTTTGGGAAAAAAAACTAAATGGTAAACTGTTAAAAATCTATGTCTCCAGAGAAACTTCCCGCCTGCTGATATTTGTTTTGTTCCATTCGTTCTGTTTTCATTGTGGAACTACCCCGGGCCAAACCATTACAAGTGTCGAGCGGGGGGGGGGGGGGGGGTTGGGGAAGCAGCCAAGTTGAGGCAACACTGCTGCGGTTGCTGCCTCCCCAGATTTACATTCAGGAGCCATTTTCTGATTTGGCTACCCAGAATTCAGTCTGAGCCCGTCTCCCTCTTTGTATATGTCTCTCTGTCTCGCTCTCTCCGTCTCCATCACCCTTCATTATAACTGGCCACTCCAAAAGAGAGTAAAGGGAGAGAGGGGAGGCAGTAGGTGAGGGGGCGGTGGTGGAGGGTTGAGAGGGAGAGAGGGGTAGAGAGAAGGAAAGGTGAGAGACACAGAGAGGGAAAGAGACAGAGAGAGAGAGGGGGGGGGGAGAGAGAGAGAGAGGGGTACAGAGAGCTGCAGCTTTCTGCTGAAATATTCATGTTGGTGCCAGCAGCTTTTCCATTCCCCGCTCAGCAGGAGGCTGCTGTTTGATACTTCCATGCTCTCTCTCTCTCTCTCTCTCTCCCCCCCCCTCTCTCTCTTCTTTTTTCTCCCTGTCTCCCCTCCCCTAACTCTCTCTGTCTCTCTTAACTAGTGAGGTTAGTAGAGAGTAAATGCTCGTAGAGAAGCACAGCAGCCCTGCCTTGTCGAAAAAGAACAAAACAACTTCTACCATTAAAAAACAAGGTTTTTTTTCACATTTCATAATGTTACCAAGACCATGAGAAACAATGGAAACTGAATTAATCAGTGCGATCCAAGCGTCTGCACTCTTATCTCTACTGCATACTAATTAGTGGTCTTAGTAGAAAGTGCCACAGAATTGGCCACCAGACTGCAGAGGATTTACAGATTCTTGGGTAGAAAATATGATGGAATAATAGAAGATGATACATCTTTCCCCACAGCAGTGGTTTTTCTATACGGTTACAATGTGGTGGCTATCACTTAATGTTTCTGGGGGTTTGCAGGACATGAGCAGAACTACTGTGTGGTAATATTAGATGTGTGCTTTTTGCATCAAAGTGAAGAAATTTGTAGTTAGAAGATCCAAAGATATCTGGTTCTTAATCCACAATTTGAATTTCCAAGGAAATTTACCATATAATGAATATCAATTGCTGTGCAATACAATACAATATACATAAAGGTGTGCAGTTTAAAATCTGTCCCAGTGACAGAGGTTGCCCACTTGTACCAGCTGTCAGTTCATATTATCAGATTTCAATATTACCTTGATCAGAACTGAACATTTCAAATAATATCACTTCACCTCATGACTCTCTCTGTTGTAATTAACTCAAAGTCGACAAGGTGAACGGCAGCCACCGCTCCTTTCAATGAGTTCCTAGTTAGGGACGTGCATGTATTATTCCGCACCAAGTTCCAATCTTGAATACCTGCCATTAACTAACAGTTAAAGCACTTACTTGTTGAAGTATTACCATCAAAATATGTCTTTCTGTAGCCAAACACAAAGGAGCAACAACAACCATGGTAAAGTGAAACATTTCAAGAGCGCAAGTAAATTTAGATAGACTCTTCTGTCCTATAGTATTTGATTTTAGACATGAAATAAGATGGAATTAGTTGAGGACATAGGATAATACATAGTGAAGTTAGAGAGCAACAAATAGAGGGCTGAACACTGTAGTTATCTCTGACAGATGTTGGTGTCACATGACAAACACACTTTTGAATAACTTTTATTTACTCTCATTGAAAGTTCCAGGAGCATGTTTAGCGTCACATGATGCATAGGCTTTTCTACACAGCAGAGAGAGCAGTGCAGGGGAAACTCTGCTGATGAAGAGCAAACAGCAGATTTAGCCTCGGAGGGCGAGGCTGTGCCTTACTGTGAACTGCATCATTTTATTTAGAACTGACGTCAGGGCCAGTGGTTAACAGGGAGGGGCAGCCGCTGTGGTTACAATGGGTGCATGCACGATACGTGTGTGTGTGTGTGTGTGTGTGTGTGTGTGTGAGTGTGTGTGTGTGTGTACATGTGTGCGTGGTTGAATTTAACCAGCACATGTGCTGCGGGATGTGGCAGATGTTGCAGAGGCAAGGATTAGTGTGTGCATGTCTGTAAGTGTGTGCATTAAAAATATCTTTGCCACAGCAGGAAGCCACAGTGGCCAATTACAGTGCAGCATCTGGGCTAGCACACATTTATTAGTGTGTGTGTGTGTGTGTGTGTGTGTGTGTGTGTGTGTCAGTGTGGGTGTGTGTGGGTGTGTGTGTGTGTGTTTGGTGGGGATGGGGAGGTTCAGGCGGAGTTCAGGTTATTTACATCTTAAGCATGTAGAGTTTCAGTAAACAGTGCAGCGTGTGTGTATGCATGTGTGTGTGTGTGTGTGAGACTATGAGGCTTTGTGTCACTGCAGCATAGGTGGGAAGAGAACAGGGGGAAAGAATTAGAGGGATCGAAGAGTAAATACAGACGAGTGATGAAGACGATGAGGAGGCGAGAGGAGAAAAACTAAATAAAAGCCCTGTCATTTCCAGCAGAGATGTGACACCTCGACGTCTGTCTCTCCACGCTCACAGAAAACAAGGTACAGAGTGAACCTCAGCTGCAAAGGGTACAACTGCACATTTAGGTTGATTGCATAATTCCCTCTGGAGTCTGAGGAAAACTAATCCTATTTGTTTTATTTCCTTTCTTTCAATCAAATCAGTCTGAGATGAAGATAACTTTGCTGTGTGGCTAACTGGGGGCTTGTGAAACACTGCATTCAATTAAATATCATTTATATAAATGGAATCAGCAGCAGAAGTTGAGTACTGCTGCGTTAGTAAAGTTTATGCCCAAATAATAAATTTAAAAAAACAAAAAACATTTTGTCTTATTAATTTATATCTTGCCACATGGCTGTAATATTGTAGTTTAAAATTGTGAGTGAGTATGATTCAGATTTTCTATGTTGGTTATACTCCAAGTTAAATATTTGTCCGTTCTCACTTTTATTTCCATCACAAGTATAAATAATCAACAATTAGATAAAAAAAAAAAAAAGCAGGGAACAGAAATGTATGCTTCTAAGCCTTTGAGCCTCTGAAACAATATAGTAAAACTGCTCAATTCCTATCAAGGCTAATGTACTATCATGCTTGGATACTAATTGAGGGACAATTAACGGCACCATCATTAGAGCTATAGAAAGACGAGTCGAGAGGAGATGCGTTACAGTGGGTGGAGAAGAAGGAGGAGAATAGAGTGGTGGAGGAAGACAGAGACATTTCCAATGAGGGGGAAAGCTCTGGAATAACTTTAGAGCAACTCCAATTGATCATGTCATCAATCACGGTTTTTCCCTGTGTGTGGCTGAGGAGAGAGTCTGCTCTAATGCGAGACCATCGACAGTGGCTTCCATTATTAATACCCTCCATACTCTGCTGGACTGCACAATCTGTAAAGGACACCTCAGCTAAAAAGCCTCCTTAATGTTGGACTTTATTGGACACTCTCAACTAATGGACTAATGTCGCCCCTCTGAGTATTAACACAAATAGTTTCAGTTCAGTTTCAGTTTCAGTTGTTTGGGTGGACAAGCAATAGCATGATGACAGGTTCAGGAAACACATCGGTCATCTACACAACAATGTTCCGCACAACAATACACAACAAAGAAAAAAAACTTTAAGGTCTTCATGTTCAGTCTGTCAAGAAATAATTAAGAATCTGGCCTGACCTTACTCTGTGACATTGAGATCTTCAATTAATTAGCACAAAAGTAAAGTGAAATCAGTCCCGCTGTGTAATTACTTGTTAGACAGCACATATAGAAAATCTATTTGTCTCAGGCTGCCAATCCCGTACAGCTAAACGCAGAGGCTGACATTTGTTTTTATGGTATTGGCTCGATTTAGCAACACACCGGCTTAAGGAAGAAAAGCTTGCCTATTGGTCCAGTAAATAGAGGGAAAGTGATTCAGAGTATAGATTGATGTGGTGGATATATTGCTGTATGGAGCAGAATCTGCTCAGCGGGGAAGGATCCGTCCATCAAGTACCATACAATAAAGCATGTAAAATATCCAGTCAGATAATGCCTGGTGCAGCATATTGACTGCAGCACAACAACACAAAGAACATTAATGTGAAGGTTATTGCTCTGTTTATTTGCATTTGTCAAAGAGGAGGGAGAACACAGGGTGCGACCTAAAGAATTCTGACTTCGTCTGCAAATTAATTTTAGCATTTCACAGGCCTGAGACTATAGTCACAGGCTTATTTCAACTGATCCCATCCAATCAGGAAGTACCTCCTGGGGAAACTGCTGCCAGATCGGAGAAACACATAATCCCACTGATTACATGCAAACACTAATTAAATGGTAATCTGATTTTATCATCTCTTTAAAATGAGGGTATTTGTTAACGATTGTATAAGACATATACAGATATAAACATCTTTGCAACAGTAACAGCAGCAGGTAACATTCAGTTACTGAAGTTTCTGCCTCAGTGGAGAGGGGCCTAATTCACCCCTGCTTCTGCAGAGCGTGAACATTCAGGAAATGAATTAGTGTTGCCTTCCAGCCATTGAAAATAACAACACACACATATCTATATATATATATATATATATATATATATAGTAAAAATGAATCGTGTTTATCAGGCCTGGTAGTTTGTTAGTCCACCTCAACCTTTTGTCCTTGTACTCTGCTTTTTCCCCTGGTCTGGTCTATTTTTCATCCGTGTGTAACTTCTGCCCCCCAGTGGTTAAAGCGACCCACTGCCTCCAAAGCAGCGAGTTTGATAGGACCATGGTTTTAATCAATTTTTTCATTATATTTACCACTTGTCCTTTAAAGGTCTTGGAGGCACTGGAGCCAATCCCAGCAGACATTGAGAGAGAGTCAGGGCACAGGACAGGTTGCCAGCCAATCAGAGGGCTGATATACAGGAATAAATACACTCACATTCTCACTTTTGGTCAGTAGAGTCTCCAACTAACCTAACCCCAGTCTGCATGTCTTTGGACTGTGGGAAAGAGTCCGAATAAGTGGTGAAAACCCATGGAAATATGGGGAGAACATACAAACTCAACATAGAAAGGAGTTTGTTGTGATGTAACAGTGTTAATCACTGTGCCGCCACCATGGTTCTCATCTTTATCTTATAGATGAACAGACTTACTTATCACAGCATCAATGTCTCACATCCCCCTCTCTACCTCATTCCTTGGATGTTTGACCTTCACTTTGGAAAACGGTGAATGTGCAGAGTCTGACACCTGAAGGAACTGTGTTTACATTCATCTACTGGCAGGAAACGTTTCCCGGTGCTTACTGTGAGTCTGAGTTTAGTGTGTGTAGATATAAGTAGGAAATGTGACTGAGTGTGTGATGTAGAAATCAAATGGATATCTTAGTGACATATTTCTTGTGTCAACAATTAGCATATTCATTGGTTCTGTATTTCTCAGTGGAGAAGTTTGAATGTTTAGGCACCTGAAGCTTTTTTGGGGGGGATTATGACATAAGACAGAATGTATAAATCAAGGACTTATGTTTTTCATGTATGAAATTTTCAATTTGCAGAAATTTTGAGAAATTGTGATAATGGACCATAGTATACTTGCTCTGTATACTATATCCATTACTGACAATAACTCATCAATTCATTTGTTATTGTTGCCCCCTTCATCTCTATCAGACATTTTCTTACGTATAAATACTTTAAACGTGGATACACATCTCCATTATGTTAATCGGTGTTGTAAATACTGTTATTTTGTTGAAGTTTTCAGTGACACTTGCACTTGTGTCCGTCCTGGGAGAGGGATCCCTCACATGTTTCTCTTTCTGAGGTTTCGAGGTTTTTTCCCCTGTTAATAGGTTTTCTTTGTAGTTTTTTCTTACTCCTGTTGAGAGTTAAGGACAGATGATGTAGCACCTTGTTAAACCCTATGAGACTAAATGTGCGATTGAAATGCATCGTAGTGTTTACAGCATATTTCATCATGTGAAATATACATTATTATTAATGCTAATGCTGGTGGGAATTTCTTTAGTAATCACCAATTCATGATCCACTTTTGCATATTAGAGGAGTAGACTGTCATATATATTTCACACTCACATTATGTTTATCCTCATATTAACTTCCGTGTTTGTCCCAAGGCACTTTTTCCTCAAACATGTCAAAAATCCCTTTCACCTAAATCTTACACACTGAAGCTTAAAGTAAAAGTAAAAGTACCATATTTTTCTATTTGTGTAAAAGTAAGTTAGTACCTGCATTTAAATAAATGGAGAAATAGAAAAGCAGTCACAGAACAATTTCGGCTATTTTGTTGGGCTGTACGTTTTACATTTACTGACTTTTAAAATATCCACATGATAGAAAAGTCTTCTTGAATTGGCAGATGTGACAGGGCTCAACTCAAACATTTGTTCATGTAATTTCTGTTAATGTACGAACTGACCTACAACAATTATCAATTCATAGAGGGGTGTCCTTGTTGGATTCTGGGACAGGAACACGACTTCCTCTGCTGCAGCGGCACTGAAAATACACACGCATACTCACAGACTGTCCGTGTCAGAGCACCATGGAGAGGCCTGCAGTGGTGTCGGGCCGCAGGAGTCCCTCAGTACCAGATTACAACATCTCGACCTCCACCCTGGCCTTCGACCAGCATTTCTCCACAACTGCTGAGGGAGTTCTCCTCCAGGCTGAAATAGTAAGTGTGAACGTGGAGTTTGAATAACTGTAGAAATGATCAGCAGGTCTAAATGTCAAACTTACAATAGAGCTAATTGATAATCACTGTAATTTGAAATATTTATCAGAACAGTATGTCACACTTAAAGACCAGACACAGTGGAATATCTGTTTAGGTTGTTTCTATTCCACAGTTTAATCGTATAGATGTGTACAAAAACACATAAACGCAGGTTTCGAGTTTCATCTTGATAATGATGCATTTTTGCATTTTCCTTAGATTGTATACAAAAGATTAAACTAAAACTATGTTTCTATGAATATAGGAAGTTACCAACCAATAGACCAGGCGAATCAAATCTTCCTCCTTTATCTCTTTTATTGTTTCCCTTCCTTCAACTGAGGGAAAGAGACAGGACAGCCAGTCTGTAAATACAGTCTGGCTGGCTGCCATGCAGAGGCTGGACCAAACTGATTGCAACACTTTTTAATAAGTAGAATGGAATTGGACACTCTAAAGCTGCTTATTTTGGAAATTGTAAAACACACCATAAGATCTTATTATAGGTTATATAGCCATATGTATACATATAGCATATTATAACTTCATAACATAATCAATTTATCTTTCAGTTTAAAAGAAACCAATGTGGCTCGTAGTTGTGTTTTCCACCAGAAACTGTTTTCTTCCTGTTATATGAAACATGCAGCAGGAATCCTGTCGGACAGGAAGGGTGGATTTGGTGTAGTGCTGTTTGGAAGCAAAGAGATTTAGCTACTCACCACCACAACACTTCGATGCCGTGGAGAGGGGAAAGGCTGGATGTGAAATTGCTCTTTGACAAACATATGAACACAAGAGAAAACAAACAAATTACATATGAAGGGTGACACAAAAATTGAAAAGTCGTCCATCAACCAGCTCACAATGCTACATTTCGTGTCCCACAACTACTGTATCTCCTCTACTGAGAAACTGAGCCAAATATTTGCTCGGCTTATAGTTTAGATAGAAGACTTAATTTTGTTCTTCAGTAAATAAAAATAATCACCATAAACCAATGTTTTGTGCCTAGTCGCCCTCTCATCCTCCTCTCCTCTCATCCTCTCCTCTCATCCTCCTCTCCTCTCATCCTCTCCTCTCCTCCAGGTGTGTGGTATGTTAGTGTGGATTCTCATTGGGGGCACAGAGTATTTTCAACTGTCTGCTCTTTGCTGGGTGATGTTTGTCGCCATCTCGTGCTGGGTTCTGACAGTTTGCCTGTTTTTAATTTACCTCACTGGAGCTCACAGGAGGATACCACGGGTCCCCTGGACGATGCTGGTAATGTACCACGACCTAGGCACAACCTTGACACAATGCATGCCTTGTGATGACAGTGGGCGTATTAAGATCATTTAAGATCAACACATATAAGCTGTGCCCAGATTCAGGGGCCGAATGAAGAAATGAATCTTTATATTTATGTCCATGACAGGTTGTTTAACATTAAAATGTATGAAAGATACTGGAGTCAGTAGGAGGCATTTGTGCAGAATGGCACTTTGCAGCCCACCTCAACATAATAGGTTTAGTACCATGTGAATATAAATTCTAGAGAGGGGGCTGGACTGCTTTGTCTTTTTATCTGTAATTCACAGTTTGTGTCTCTGTCTCCTCCAGTCGCTGTGTTTCCACTGCAGCGCAGCAGCGCTCTATCTTGTGACAGCAGTAGCAGATGCTCTGTCTGTCAACCAGGCCACTAGGGGGCGACACAACTACAACTGCTGGGCCGCATCTGCAGTAAGAGATGTCCTGTCATTACATGTGCAAATGTTCAAAAGAGAGTTTTTTTAGGGCCCGGTCACACACATGCAAATGTTTCACTGGCGAACCTTCGCCTCCCGCTCACTTCCGATCTGAATGAGTGCGTTCGCCAATAAAACACTCACTTCCTGTATCGAGGCAAATCGCAGTGTGGAGTTTTGGTGAACTTTGACCTGCGATATTGGTACGTGTGACCAGGCCCTTACTCCTAGTTGAAAGTGTGTGTTTAATTTCTGTAATGCCCCTTTAAGTTGTTTTGATGTTTCTAACCTCTTCTTCACCTCTCACTCCTCCAGTTCTTTGCCTCTCTGAACACACTGTGCTATGCAGGAAGCAGCTACCTGAGTTACCACGCCTGGAAAACCACAGAGGAGGAGCACTAGTTTAATTATGTGACCACGAACCTGGAGGTGTCTTACTGCGGAATGAACATGAGGAGAATATCAGATGACAGGAGATCAATTTTCAAACAAGATGCTTCAGTTCAATCATAACTTGAGAGGAGACTGTAAATGATCACGATGGAATGCAGAGAATTTGACAGAAAATCCAATTAAGTTCATTGAAGACATCAATCCTTTTAAAGATGAAACAAAAACCTGCTTTCAAAATGTATGAGGTTGTTTGTGCTTAGTGTTGTCACACTGAAGTCATCTACACAAAAGAATAAGACATTTAAAACAAATGAAATATTGAGTATGAGTGGTTGATAAACACAGTCAGTTTATCTTGATCTTGATTATTTGCCATGTAATCTACTTAACACATACAGTTAAGCTGTGGTTCTTCTCAAGGGTTAGCTTCTTATAGCCCATACCTCCACCAACATTCTCCTTAAATTTAATGAAACTGCAGCAAATTTCTCACACTCATAAATATCAGTTCCTTAAATATGCATTTTTTCATCAAGATCCATGAATTATTCTCTGGGAAATTGGAAAGTTGAAAATATTCCTAGATCCATTCCTTTTTACAGATGTTTGGCCAACGTCCCCTTCTTCCACCAAGTGCTGTGGAAATCCTACAATACAGACAACCAAAAACTTCCTTGGCAGAGATAACTGTAACTGAAAATGGTGCACTCATGAACAGATTCACCACCATTCAGAATCAGAATTCAGACTATTTAATTTATCTTCTAGTGTTCGGTAAATAAAGCGACGTTGAAAACATCCTGAGGAAAAGCAGCAATGCAGACAGAGGTCAGGCTGTGAATAAGTAGCTTGAAACTATCCATGTTCTATTGGCTGGCTTTAAAAATATATATATCTTCTCAAATAAAGACACCATCAAATGATGAATGAAAGAAAGTTTGGCTCCCTGTTTGTCTTAACTTGTTAATGTAGAATGTGTAAGTCACTGTGCCTCTCCTGACAGCAACTGGGATTTATTATTACATCTGCCACACTCCGTTTTCTTGTGTGTCCCTCAGTGCATGGATTGACATTGTGACTCAATTAACACACCTTAAATATCAACATCTGACTTTTTTTTTTACTTCTCTTGTGACATACTCAGATAATAAATATGTATGAATTTCAACCAGATTATAAGAAATGTAAATATTCAGTTTTCTCCCTCTGAGGATAAAAACATGCAGCATAAGTTTAGTTTTTGGCAGAAGGAGTAATGATTAAGGGTTAAATGAATGTCAAACGTACGCAGCAGTACCACTCCCATGATTTTTTTATTAAACATTTTTTATATTGTTTGCATGCACCAGAATTTAAAAGGATTCAGATTTTACATTTGTCCAACCATTAAAAATATGTATGAATGAAAACCATACAGTCTTCAAATATATCATCACAGCTGAATCTCCAAATATGATTTTGATTGAATGTAAGATACATTTCTGTTTTGTGTTCTACAGGCTGATCCTTGATAACTTTGGATTATTCCATCAAACTAATCATTAGTACAGCATTACTCAGCTTTTCACTCATCCATTATGTGCTAGTGCTATTGCTGTATTGAGCTGCCCAGTGAGCTCCCATTGAAGTGATACCATTGCCGTTAGTGCGGCCGCTCAGCATTCGCAGCTCTGTGTCCGGGTAAGTCGGGTAGAAGTTGAATGATTTCTGCAACACAGCATTATTAAATGTTTTTTATGTTATTGCATGACCACAAGCATTAGTATTGGTAATTCCAACAAAGAGAATAGATAGAATACCTGATAAGGCTGGCCAACAATCAGAAATCGCCCTCTGGAGGTTACGAAGATCACCTGATAGATGTAGTTGCTGTGGTATTTACCAGAGAGCTGAAACAAGAGAGACAATGTGAACAAAATATTACACTTAGTGGTTGTAGTTAGTACTCAGTAAATTATGGTAACAAATCATGTAATTGCCATTTGAAAAAAAAGTCATGAATCAAATCATTACAGAACATTTCTTTCTGATAATTTCAAAGTAGTTTGTATTGTTTATTTTAGTACGAGTGCAATCTCTAACCTGAACAATGGCCTCTCCATCAAAAAGTGGCATCTCATTCACTGTGCCATATACCCGTCCAAGTACTTTAGACCAAATGTAGTCATAACGCAGCTGGATACTGAGGAAACACACAGTTAATTACAAAAGATATTAGTAGTCTGGATATTTGAATCGATGGAACAAGAACAATAGAAAAAAGAAAATGCACAGAAAGGAGTGATAAACACAGGCACCTTCAGAAGCACTAAGGAACTGTATAAAAAGTATTGAGGAAAAGAGAGTAGAGGACTCTATGGTTCACTTTAATATATCTAAATAATAAATAGTCTGTAAATGGTCTGTGTTTTTATATAGCACTTTTCTAGTCTTAATGACCACTCAAAGCACGTTACATTTCAGTGTTCATCTATTCACACACACATTCATACAGTGCAGCTATGTTGCAGCATTTTTTGGGGGGGGGTCACTATCTTGCCCAATGAAACTTTGTCATGTGGAATGGGGAAGACTAGGATTCAACCACCAACCTTCTGGTTAGAGGATATAATATAATATATAGCACCACTGAATTGACACAAATCACGATTTAAAATTTGTGCCATTTAAAACTTACTGTGAAACAATTTTCACAATATAACATTTTCAGCTGAAAGAAAAAAGAAATGAAAGGAAGAAAGACTGACCCAGTGATGTATTGACCTTGGATCTCCCAGACTCTGACTGCTGTGATCCTTCCCTTTCCATCTGAGGCAAAGGAATTCCCACTACCACCAATGGATCCAGAGAAGGAGTAGTTAGCTGGAGAAGAGAAAAAACAAATATCACGTGAGGGACAAACTTCATCTCTTGATCAAACCATCCATACACAAAAATCTTGGATGTTGGATGGGTCAAAATTTCAACAATTGTTATTAATTCTTACGTTTTGCCAGGCAGCTGGCAAAGAGCCCAACGAAGAACAAGACGGAAAGCATTCTGGTGAGTGAGGGCGTCCAGACACTGACAATAGAGAGCAACTCATTACACATTGTTTTACAGATTTTTTTGACTTCAACTTATAAGAAGCAACGACTGAACATTATTTTAATCAGAGTAAATAAATACAAATAAAATAAATAAAATAAGAATCTTTCAAACTGAAACAATTGGGTTCATCCAACTCACCTTCTGATACCTGTGTGAGCAGCCAGAGCAGAGGATGAGCAGACACTGTGACACTGGCTCTTAAATACCTTTAGCTACCTACCTCACACACACATAGACACACACACACACACACACACACACACAAACACACACACACACACACACACATTCCTACTTGACAGCCTGTAAAGGATAAACAATAGCTGAGATTTTTTCTATTTCACACAAAGGCTTTTGGTTACTGGAAATAAACATTGAACCAGGAAGAGAATTTTGACAACCATCGTTGAGTTCATTTGGTTCAGGGGTATGTTTTTCCTCCAGGCTAAATGTAAAATCCATTGATAGGAAATGTAATGTCATGATAACCCCCTAGCTCATGAATCTGTTTGTGATCATCACAGTAAATAGGACTGTAACATTCCTGATTAATTCATAGTTTAAATCTAAATCAGATCTGAAACCTGTGTCACATCAGTCTGACTCACAATAAACGTCAAAACTTTATTCTAAAGGGGCTTTCGCCCCTAAAGCGGCTGTCGCACCGACATCGTTTATTCTGGACCTTCAGACTTCGCAGTTTAGTCTGAGCCAAAATAACAGGTGTGAAAGGTGCTGCGTGCCACGGAGCGGACCAACGAAACGAAAGTTAGTCCAACAAAAGGACAGTTCAAAGGAACCTTGGTTCAATTCTTTTGGAATTTGAAAATATTTTATTTTAAGTTCAGACATTTGGGCCAG
Organism: Paralichthys olivaceus; assembly: GCF_024713975.1. Taxonomy (NCBI): domain Eukaryota; kingdom Metazoa; phylum Chordata; class Actinopteri; order Pleuronectiformes; family Paralichthyidae; genus Paralichthys; species Paralichthys olivaceus. The sequence continues at coordinate 19,673,898 of NC_091105.1, read as the reverse complement.
TTGTTAATCAGGTAAAATGCTACAGAATCCCAACAATTTTTTCAGGAATATGTTGGGAATAAAGCAAAGAAAAAAAAACATTGATATATGGATGATGCACAAACTTACCCTCCAGAAAATGCTTCACAGTCCTGCAGGAGCTTTTTTCTATTGAATTTAAATCAGATTCAAAATGAGAATAAAGACTGAAAACTTGAAATGTCTTTTCGTGTGCAATGGTGTGAACCGTCTCCTTACTAATCTGCCAATCTACCTATTAATTATACAAATGTCTGTCTGTTGTATGGTTGTTTGTGTGCAACGTATATCTCTCTAACATGTCAGCTTCACACTTGTGTATTCTTATTGGTCCATAGATTATAAAAAATAATAAAAAGTGCTCAGTGGGAGGTGGGACAGTGTGTCTTCAGTCTGTGGGCCAAGTTGAACACTTCTACATCCTCCATTATATTACAGCAGCTATAACTACACCTTGCTGCTATATTTGACTTATTTTATTTTAATCATACATTTACAAATAAACCAGAAAGTAACATAAGAGGGATATTCCTTGTGATAGTTTCAACTGGTTCCACTAGATTCACATGGAATCCTTGGTTGAGTATCACATAACTTCCCCGCATGTTTCACAATAACTTTTTGAACATGAGAGAGGAGGGAGCAGTTTTGACTTGAGTTCCTTGTGAGCGTATCAGAAAATCCCCAGGTGTTTTTTTAGGATTGTTTTATCACATGGTTTTCTTTTAACTTACTTTTATCTGTGGTCATGCTTTTCAATTGAGGATTTCTTAACGATAAACACTCCCTGAAGCTCAAACAGATCATACATCTGTGTCTCAGACATGGGCTGATGCTGCTTTTCTTAGCTGCAGTCATTGCTGTCAAAGCATCTGTTTGCAAAGAGCAGCTGACTGCTCCGTGGCTGGAGTTGACCTACAGAGGTGGCTGGTCCGTCATCATGAAAAAATAGTCACCATGTGCCCGAGCAGCAGGAGAGGGGGTCGGAGACTTAAAATTCTCTTTTTAGAAATGGTCCAAAGACAAAAGTGTCAGTTGCGATGTGATGACATCAGAAAATACTTTTCTGGCCCATCCCTTTACTTTATATGCTGGTTGATCATTGATCACTGGTTGAATTCAATTCCTCAGTTCTCAGCTTGTGTTTCCAACAGCACCTTCTTCACATGCTACTATGCCAGGGGTGGAGTCTGTGTGTGTGTGTGTGTGTGTGTGTGTGTGTGTGTTCTATTTTAGCACAAATCACTACGTACATTAACTCACAATATTTTTCATTGTCAAGACCTTAAATATCAGAGAAAAACCCAACAAATGAGTTATATAAGTTAAACATTGCCTTTCTGAATATTTTAAATATTGTTATCGTGTCTATGTCCTCTCTTACATGACATCTGTTGCTTCTGTCCGGCCTGGGAGAGGTATCTCTCATATATTACTCTCCCCTGTTAAGGTTTTAAGTTTTTATAAGTTTTTCTCACTAGTAGTTCAGTCTTGTACAGTCTAGTCTAGTCTAGTCTAGTCTTGTGTAGCCTTGTATATTCTAGTCTAGTCTAGTCTAGTCTTGTGTAGCCTTGTATAGTCTAGTCTAGTCTAGTCTACTCTAGTCTAGTCTAGTCTCATCTAGTCTAGTGTTTTATAGTCTAGTCTAGTCTTGTACAGTCTAGTCTAGTCTTGTGTAGCCTTTCTATAGTCTAGTCTTGTATAGTCTAGTTTATTCTACTCTAGTCTAGTGTTTTATAGTCTAGTCTAGTCTTGCACAGTCTAGTCTAGTCCTGTGTAGCCTTTCTATAGTCTAGTCTTGTATAGTCTACTCTAGTCTAGTCTTGTACAATCTAGTCTCATCTAGTCTAGTCTCGTACAGTCTAGTGTAGTCTACTCTAATCTTGTATACTCTACTCTAGTCTAGTCTAGTCTTGTCTGGTCTAGTCTCATCTTGTCTCATCTAGTCTTGTCTTGTCAAGTCTAGTCCCGTTGAGTCTAGGCTTGCACAGTCTAGTTTAGTCTCCTGTAGTCTAGTCTAGTTGCATCTTCTCAAGCTCTATGTGCGACTATCTTCATCACTCATAGTTGATGACATCCCCACCATACTGGCTTAAGAAGGTCAGAACGTGCATCAGTGCAGTTTCTGTCTAGTGTAATATTGATTTTGGCTTGGATACTGATGATAAACCTGTGCTTCAAGGATGTGGCAAAAACAAATGAAGCAAATGTGGTAAGTGGAGGCAGAGAAATGCCTTACTCAAAATATTGGCTGTCATTCTGAGTCGATTCCCGTAAGTGAGGGAGATGAACAGGACTTTCTTGTTTGTAACACAGTGCCTCTGCATCAGTAAATAACCCAGTGATGTAAAAGCTATCAAACGTGTTTGTCTTATGACTCAAACCTTTTGGCCATAGCTCAACAACAAGGTCAAAAACAATATTCATGCAAAAACACCATTCATAATTTTTAGTCAACTAAAGTGAACTTAACCAAACTAAAACCTTCAATTGTTCAACATGTATCTCTTCTCTGAAATGTAACACTGCTGTAACAAATGGTTCTAAGGGCTGTTTTCGTTTGTCTATTGATTAGAACCTGTTGTCTGGAATTGTGAGGTTTTGTTTTCATTCTGGTTTGGTGTTTGGTTTGTGCAGCTCTTGTACAGAGGCCTCTTTTGTTATCTTTATTTCTTTGAAATAGGACCCACTGGTCTGATAGTTCAATACCTGTCTTGTAATTTAATCCTGATACTGATTTTTTTCAAACAACAAACAACTTTTTATATGTTACCTGCTTTTCCCTAGTGAGCCAGGTCGTAACAGGATGCTTCAAAAGAACCGATATGTTTTTCTGGTTGGTCACACGAGAAGGCAGAGAGAAAAGAATTAAAACGAGATGAAAACATTTTTTAAATCAGTCTCAAGTGACAAAAATGAAGAAGAGATGACAAAGGTTCACTTGAATTTTGACTTTGGAGAGATAGAATTAAAATTTTAGAATAGATTTATTTGAGAAGTAAGTACTCTAGAAATGCTGCCAAACTACATGCATTTGCATTGATCACCTGTCCTTAATGCCTTGCTGCAAACAGAGAAGGTGTTTTCCTTTGACTCTTTAAAACAGACATCATGTGGATATGTGCAGGTGATTGTTATTTGCACAATCCTGTTTAAATCGATCTAAAATAACACAGTGAAGTTAAAGCATTATATTTTTTTGCAGCAGAAATCCAAGGCCTCTGTTTTTCACCTCATGCAATGACATTTTTTTCTCTCCTGTCACTCAGTCATTGCTGACTCTTTACATGACATCATTATAAAAGTTACTGAAAGTCACCAGCATGAGGAATGAGGCTCAAAGAGGTCAGTGAAAAACTAATGATTTTTATTACAGAAATTTAAAAGGACAGTAACATAAGAGCTAAACATCTGTATGAATCAAACAATAGCACTGAGATTATTTTCTTAATAATAAGAGGCCACTCCATTCAACCATTGGGATACTCCCCTATGGATACTCCACAGACAGCCAGCTTTTTCCATGACTTAGTGATATACACCGTTTAGTCTCCAAGAGACAAATGCCAGGTAGAGACTTTTCCTCCTTTTGAGAACACAAAACGGTCAGGGTAAGTATTTAGGGATACATAACCTGGGATCAAGAGGCACCACTTTGCCGATCATATGACCAATGAGGTTTAGCACCCCTCTCCAGGGGCGAACAATCTGTGGACACTTCTACATATAGTGAAACAGCGACCCCTTCTGGTAATTACATTTAAAGCATGTATCAGGAATATTGAGGTTAAAGTGATGCAACCTGGCTGGAGTGATGTACTGCATAGTCAGTCAGCCAATTGTATTGTAGAAGTTTGGAATGTATGCTAACAGTTTGTGTTTTAACCAAGGAGCAGGCCTCCGAACATTCTACCTCTGTTACTTTTTCGTTCAAATCTGTATTTTAGGCTCATATAATATTCTTTGAAGAATCTTTGGACCAGAAAAAAAAACTAATTGTATAGCACTGACATCTGTCCCCTGTCTTCTAAGATTGACAAAGGGGGAAGTGTCAAACTATTATACTATTGTAGTTTTTTAGGAATACTATATTTGGCTTTTAGATCTTCAAATTACATACATTTATTATTATTGTATAAATCAGATACTTTAGTTATACCTTTGGCGGACCAAAGTTTGAAACCCAGGTCTGCTCTACCTGGGCAAAGTCATCATTACCACAAATTGGCAAGAACTGAGATTATTGTTTCGTCTCACCCAAATAAGCAAGGACATAATGCCAGATCATCATTTAAGTAGCTTTTTCTTATCTGCTGAGTATATATACACAAATTTAACATACCATATAAGACAATCATACCTGCCCTCTCATTTTCTGTCAAGAACATTATCACTGAAATCAGTGATAATGTAAAATGTCTTTTTTTCTAAACTTCAAACTGACTAAAAAGTCTGCTGTGAGGTTTGATTCTCGGCTTGTGACATAGACATGTATTCAGTGTTCTGGTTCTGCATTGAAATATGTTGCTTTAAGTGCAGACTAACATGAAAATCCTCCCTGACTGTGACAAAAGTCTTAACTGGCATCGTCACAACCGTTCAAGTGATCACATTCTTCCACATTCCTGTTGATACTCAATGTGTTATGAAACCAATTGTCTTAAACTGTGGGCACGCGCTCCACGTTTTTAGCAGTGAACACTGGTTTCATAATGGTTTCATGTAAAAAAGAAAAGAATACACTGAAACCTCACATTGTCCCTGATGATGGCAAAGTTATGGACCTTCTATGTAGCCTCTCCCTTCATCACCAGCAGCATTAGAGACTCATGTGTCCTCTGTGAGTTGTCACGTGCACGGCTCCACAGTGCTGCAATCAGACTTATTATTAGTCAGTTGGAAAGTCATGGGACAGGCACGGGATTAGAGAGAGAGAGAGAGAGAGAGAGAGAGAGAGAGAGAGAGAGAGAGGGAGACTGGCTCTTTATACTTAGTCCACGTTCAATGTTTCAATGGACATTTCTTATTCTTGTGGGTGACTCAAAATTATAGTGCTAGGTTCCAAGATTTTGATGAAACCGAATGATGTGTACATATATCTGTTGAAGCTGTATCTAGTTGGAAAACCAAACAAACGAAGAAACATAAGACAACCCCAAATGCTGATATGATAAACTACATCTCATGTGGAGATGATAGCTGGTTGGGGTCAGGGATACGGGACACAGGACTGCTCTGTGAATACTGAATAAACAGGCAGAAAATAGTATTGTGTGGTGTTGTGTAACTAGTATAACACTAATAATACAAGCTTTTGTCTTACAGGAAAATTGTGTTATTTTTTTCACCTTTATTTACAATCAAATGCATAGGCTACAAACATTGCAAATATATGCTGAATACAAAAATCAAAAGTCAATTAGACAGGCATGGAGACAAATGCATATTGGTTAGAAAGAATACAAGAATACAAATGTATAAACAGCTTTCATATATTGGAAAGAAATGGAAAGGAAGAGGGGGGCGTTCGTTTATTATTGTTCATTATACTATATACTATATTTGTTTGTAAATGTGGTTGCGTTGCTTCTTTAGTGTCTAAAAGTCTTGATGTATTGCTCACATTCCTATGGAAATCCACACAAATTGCGAAATGTTGTGAATCCCCACCTTTTTCATGCCAGTGAACGCATCCCGGGAGCCGCCGTCGGATTAGTGCTGTGGACGCGTGACGTCACGGCCGGGCTGGGTCTGCTGCTAATTGTGACAGAGGAATAAAAGATGTGATGTGCGGAGGGGTTGCAGAGACAAACACCGTGGAGTCCAGCAGCGTCACGGTCAAGTAAGAGCTGTATGTGAGCATGACGTCAATCTCACCCTACTACAGACCATAATATGCAGGCTGGAGTTATTAGCGCTGAATCATTTGTTTGTTTACCAGGCTTATTATGGTTTGTGTTGGAGTCCGCTGCTGGGAACATGTGTTAGTCCAGTGTTAGACCTGTGTTAGTCCTGTGTTAGTAGACTGTGTTAGTCCTGTGTTAGTCCTGTGTTAGTAGACTGTGTTAGTCCTGTGTTAGTCTAGTGTTAGACCTGTGTTAGTCCTGTGTTAGTCCTGTGTTAGTCCTGTGTTCGACCTGTGTTAGTCCAGTGTTAGACCTGTGTTAGTCCTGTGTTAGTAGACTGTGTTAGTCCTGTGTTAGACCTGTGTTAGTAGACTGTGTTAGTCCAGTGTTAGTCTAGTGTTAGACCTGTGTTAGTCCTGTGTTAGTCCTGTGTTAGTCCAGTGTTAGTCCTGTGTTAGTCCAGTGTTAGTCCTGTGTTAGTAGACTGTGTTAGTCCAGTGTTAGTCCTGTGTTAGTCCTGTGTTAGTCCTGTGTTAGTAGACTGTGTTAGTCCTGTGTTAGTCCAGTGTTAGTAGACTGTGTTAGTCCTGTGTTAGTCCTGTGTTAGTCCAGTGTTAGTCCTGTGTTAGTCCTGTGTTAGTCCTGTGTTAGTAGACTGTGTTAGTCCAGTGTTAGTCCAGTGTTAGTCCTGTGTTAGTCCAGTGTTAGTCCTGTGTTAGTCCAGTGTTAGTCCAGTGTTAGTCCTGTGTTAGTCCTGTGTTAGTCCAGTGTTAGTAGACTGTGTTAGTCCAGTGTTAGTCCAGTGTTAGTCCAGTGTTAGTCCAGTGTTAGTAGACTGTGTTAGTCCTGTGTTAGTCCAGTGTTAATAGACTGTGTTAGTCCTGTGTTAGTCCAGTGTTAGTCCTGTGTTAGTCCTGTGTTAGTCCAGTGTTAGTCCAGTGTTAGTAGACTGTGTTAGTCCTGTGTTAGTCCAGTGTTAGTCCAGTGTTAGTCCAGTGTTAGTCCAGTGTTAGTAGACTGTGTTAGTCCTGTGTTAGTCCAGTGTTAATAGACTGTGTTAGTCCTGTGTTAGTCCAGTGTTAGTCCAGTGTTAGTCCTGTGTTAGTCCAGTGTTAGTCCAGTGTTAGTCCAGTGTTAGTCCAGTGTTAGTCCAGTGTTAGTAGACTGTGTTAGTCCTGTGTTAGTCCAGTGTTAATAGACTGTGTTAGTCCTGTGTTAGTCCAGTGTTAGTCCTGTGTTAGTCCAGTGTTAGTCCAGTGTTAGTCCAGTGTTAGTAGACTGTGTTAGTCCTGTGTTAGTCCAGTGTTAATAGACTGTGTTAGTCCTGTGTTAGTCCAGTGTTAGTCCAGTGTTAGTCCAGTGTTAGTCCAGTGTTAGTCCTGTGTTAGACCTGTGTGAGTCCAGTGTTTGTCCAGTGTTAGTCCAGTGTTAGTCCAGTGTTAGTCCTGTGTTAGTCCTGTGTTAGTAGACTGTGTTAGTCCTGTGTTAGTCCTGTGTTAGTAGACTGTGTTAGTCCTGTGTTAGTCTAGTGTTAGACCTGTGTTAGTCCTGTGTTAGTCCTGTGTTAGTCCTGTGTTCGACCTGTGTTAGTCCAGTGTTAGACCTGTGTTAGTCCTGTGTTAGTAGACTGTGTTAGTCCTGTGTTAGACCTGTGTTAGTAGACTGTGTTAGTCCAGTGTTAGTCTAGTGTTAGACCTGTGTTAGTCCTGTGTTAGTCCTGTGTTAGTCCAGTGTTAGTCCTGTGTTAGTCCAGTGTTAGTCCTGTGTTAGTAGACTGTGTTAGTCCAGTGTTAGTCCTGTGTTAGTCCTGTGTTAGTCCTGTGTTAGTAGACTGTGTTAGTCCTGTGTTAGTCCAGTGTTAGTAGACTGTGTTAGTCCTGTGTTAGTCCTGTGTTAGTCCAGTGTTAGTCCTGTGTTAGTCCTGTGTTAGTCCTGTGTTAGTAGACTGTGTTAGTCCAGTGTTAGTCCAGTGTTAGTCCTGTGTTAGTCCAGTGTTAGTCCTGTGTTAGTCCAGTGTTAGTCCAGTGTTAGTCCTGTGTTAGTCCTGTGTTAGTCCAGTGTTAGTAGACTGTGTTAGTCCAGTGTTAGTCCAGTGTTAGTCCAGTGTTAGTCCAGTGTTAGTAGACTGTGTTAGTCCTGTGTTAGTCCAGTGTTAATAGACTGTGTTAGTCCTGTGTTAGTCCAGTGTTAGTCCTGTGTTAGTCCTGTGTTAGTCCAGTGTTAGTCCAGTGTTAGTAGACTGTGTTAGTCCTGTGTTAGTCCAGTGTTAGTCCAGTGTTAGTCCAGTGTTAGTCCAGTGTTAGTAGACTGTGTTAGTCCTGTGTTAGTCCAGTGTTAATAGACTGTGTTAGTCCTGTGTTAGTCCAGTGTTAGTCCAGTGTTAGTCCTGTGTTAGTCCAGTGTTAGTCCAGTGTTAGTCCAGTGTTAGTCCAGTGTTAGTCCAGTGTTAGTAGACTGTGTTAGTCCTGTGTTAGTCCAGTGTTAATAGACTGTGTTAGTCCTGTGTTAGTCCAGTGTTAGTCCTGTGTTAGTCCAGTGTTAGTCCAGTGTTAGTCCAGTGTTAGTAGACTGTGTTAGTCCTGTGTTAGTCCAGTGTTAATAGACTGTGTTAGTCCTGTGTTAGTCCAGTGTTAGTCCAGTGTTAGTCCAGTGTTAGTCCAGTGTTAGTCCTGTGTTAGACCTGTGTGAGTCCAGTGTTTGTCCAGTGTTAGTCCAGTGTTAGTCCAGTGTTAGTCCTGTGTTAGTCCAGTGTTAGTCCAGTGTCTGTCCTGTGTTAGTAGACTGTGTTAGACCAGTGCTGCTACTGACGTGACTCTGTTTTCACAAACATCATTACCACGACAACACACTCGCGGTGATTGCTGTGGACGATCGCTACTTTTTTGTTTCATTGGCTCCTCTGGACCGTCAGCAAACGTCATAGGGACGGAGATGGTTCGCAGGAAGTCCGGCAGCTCTGACTTAGACCTTTGCATTCCCTCATAGAGCTGCACTGCAGAAGGGCCGGATTTACTCCTGCTGCGGCAGCTTTTGTTGTAGTCGTTCTTCGTCTTCTTGTTGTTTTTGTTTTTTGTTGCTCTCCTCCATCATTGCTTCCAAAATATAACAGCTGACTGTGTCTTGACTTAAAAAGATAAGATCAGAAAATATAAGATCAGATAAGATGTACCTTTTTTGAAATTGAAATTTTTATTTGACACATCAGCACAAATAAATCCAATAAAAAGAGATTGGAGGAAATTCAGTTACGGAAATGTTAAAATGATAAATGTAACTATTCTGTTGTGTTTAGTTTGTGTTTAGAGAGTTCGTTAGTGTGACAGGCTAGTGGGCTACAGCCAAGATGTCGTCAATGAGAGGAGACAGCAGCTGGTCCCAGCCGCGGGACATGAGCAGTCTCATCCAGGCGTGCAGTTTCAACATCCAGAGGATCAACCAAAACTGTGAGCTGACTGCATCCAACACACACACACACAAACATCTGTTCACACCTCCACACATGAATTACATGTTTACTGACGTGGTTCCCTCTCTCTGCAGCTGGTCAGATCAAAAGTCTCCTCTACCAACTGGGAACGAGCGAGGAGACCACAGAGCTGCAGGAGAGGCTGTGAGTGCTTGTCTGGCATCAGCCGTATCCCATGCATGTTATCATCAGTTGATCCAGTCTGTGAGCACTGCAACAACTCAAAAGTTTGGTCTAAGCGTTTGTTTGTGCCTCCCTGCAGCCAACAGCTCCAGCACTACACCAACCAGCTGGCTAAAGAAACCAACAGACACCTGAAGGAGCTGGGAGCGCTGCCCCCCCCACTGTCTCCATCAGAGCAGGTCAGCGTAGAAGCTTTTTTCAATCGATCAGGCTGCATGTTTAGATAAATAATATTAGATCCTGAATGAGCTGTTTTAACAGTCTCCACCTTAGACTTATTAAAGAACTATGTAGCCAGCATACGATGTGCTATGTTTGCTATTTATTCATAGATGATTTATGGATCTCAGGTGAATGCACCATAAATTAACACAAGCACCTATAAACCTATTTATTCATGCAGTTATCCAATCAGCCAATCATGTGCTCTCAAAACAGCCTCAGTTCTTCATGTCGTCAATTCTACAAGTTGTTGGAAATTTTCCTTTTGAGATTCTGCTCCATGTTGAGATGTTCTACCACATCACAAAGGTTCTGCTGGACTCACATCTGGTGACTGGGGAGCTCACTGAAGTGCAGTCAACTCAGTGTCTGTGTCTCTTCATCTGTTGTGTTTGTGAGTGTGTGTCCTCTGCAGCTTCACGTATCGCTTCTTGGCCGACATGTGTGGAACCTGATTTAGTCTCTGCTGTTGTAGAATATCTAACTATCTAATTGTTGAACATCAGACATCATGTGCCCACTGTTGATGTGCTAGAAAACAGTTTGTTTGCACCACTGTGAGTAAAACTGTCAGACTGTGGTGTGTTGTGTGAGATCAGCACTTTCAGAACAACATGTGGTCAAACTCACTGAGATCACGTCTCCTCTATTCTGATGTTCAAGGTGAACATTACCTGAAGATGTATCTGCTTCAGTTTAAACACGTGTGGATGATTTAATAAATGCACCAGTTATCTGGTGCACAGTTGTTCTTAATAAGGTGCCCTGTTAGCCATCAAATTAAAAGGTCCATCGTGTAGCATTAAGGCTGAAAACACAAACAGGAATAGACCCTTCAGTCCATGCTCATGATGGTGGTGCTGAAACACAGGGAGTGTGAAGGGTCAGGTGAGGTCAAAGGTCATGGACCATATCTGAAAACATCCACAGCTCCTGGAGCGCCTTAGACAACCTTGCTGCCAGCTGGTGAAACGAACAATACTGAACAAAACTGAAATCACAAATAAGATCTTAGTTTTTTTAAATCTAAATGATCACAGTCCCTTCTGTCTGTCTCTGGTTACAATTGGGGGAAATTAAATTAGTTCTATTCTCACCATGAAAAGTAAATAGACTGAGTGACATGCACTGTGTTGTCCTCTGCTCTGTTTCAGGACTATGGACAGTGCCACACCTGGAAACCTCAAACTGAGCTGTCCATTGTTCTGAAACAATAGCTCAGCAAGAGTCACATGTATCTGAGATAATGACTTTCTTATGTTTGTTGAAGTTACACACAGAATAAACAGAGAAGGCCCTGGACTGTGGGGGCACACAGTATTCATGCAACACAATATGATCTTTTTATTTAAACATTTAGAATAAATGTTAATGTTTGAAATACATGTTAAATTACACAATAAGGTTTAAGACATTTGAAAGTGAGATATTTTAAAAGTAGTTTAGCTTTGCTTTTTCTTTATTCCCCTGCATTAGTGGATGTCTGTTTGTTCATTTTAAAAACTCACTGAGGGACATTTATGATAAAAATGATATCTAATTTGTAGGTATTCCTATAATACATATGATAACCTAACCGAGTTGTGCTCGTTAACAGCTATGAAATAAATCTGCTCTACTTATACTTAGAAATACTTTTCAGGAAAGTTAGATTAACATTTAGTTTTGGACTGAAAACAACATCTATATGTATTTGTGCCTTGGGAATTTGCTCTGTCCAGAGACAAACAGCAGAACTAAGTTCATGATCCTGCTCTCTTAACAGTAATCATGTAGTGACCCTGCTCCAGCTGTTTTCTGCAGCTCCGGGCCTAAGTTCAGGAAATTAAAGGTTCAGCATTTGTGCATTTGGGTGTCCGACATGAGAATGTAAAAGAAATATTAAGAAACAGTCTTTATTGTTTCCTTTCGTCTTTCTTCCAGAGGCAGCAGAAGCTGCAGAGGGAACGCCTGATGAACGATTTCTCTGCAGCCCTCAACAACTTCCAGGTGGTGCAGCGGAAGGCGGCTGAGAAAGAGAAGGAGTCAGTGGCCAGAGCTCGAGCCGGATCCAGAGTCATGGTGAACAAATAGCATACTTTTCATGGAACACAACAGTTTAGACTTAACCACCAGTAACATTATACTCCCAAACACACAGTGAGGACTTGAATCACTCCTGATAAATATGAATGATTGATAAGTGACGCAGGCTGATGGAACCTTTTTGTGTCTGTCTACAGGGAGATGGAGGGAATGTGAATGACCAGCTGGTGACATTTGAAAAGTAAGTTTCATAGTGTTCTTTAATTATTTTACCTTCAGCCAAGTCTCTGTTGCCACTGTTCTCTGTTCAGTTTGTTCCTTTGAGTTCTTTGACTGACTGCACAGTTCAAGCTATTTTAAAAGAATCAGTCCACGGTGAAACAGCTGTGGGATATTTTGAGTATTCAAGTATTTTCACTGAATCCAAATACAATAATGAGACTGTATAATCCAGAGCATAGTGACACTATCAATATGATCAGCTATTAGCATATTGTAGAAATGCAGGCTGATGAGTAGTAAGAAATATCAGCACAGACAAACCAAAAATATGTGTAAGGTCATTCAGAAACATTCAGTATCATTATACAGATTGTACAAAGAGATGACTCTGTTAACTTTTACAGCTAAATAATGTTTGTACTTCATATATATGTTATTATATATATATATATATATCTATATATTATGATATGATTATTATTATTATTGTATTGCTCAGGGAAGATGAATGGAGTCAGAGCCAGACTCAGACTGAGGAGCCCACCATCACAGAGGAGGACCTGGAGCTCATCAAGGAGAGAGAGACCAACATCAAACAGCTGGAGGTATAAACCTGAACTTACATGATGTCCCACAGAGAGAGGGACGCTGTCACACTGTCATTGGTAGTTGTCCTCATGCAGTCACTCCTGTCCTCCTCTCCAGGCCGACATTATGGATGTGAACCAGATCTTCAAGGACCTTGCTGTGATGATCCACGACCAGGGAGATATGATCGGTACGTAAGAGGAAACCCGGGTTAGCCCTGAGTCATACAGATGTGTGTGTGTGTGTATGTGTGTGTGTGTGTGTGTTAACACCGAGGCTCCTGTGTTTCCATTACCAGACAGCATCGAGGCCAATGTGGAGTGCGCTGAGGTTCATGTAGACAGAGGAGCAGTGCAGCTGCAGAAGGCCGCCTATTACAAGGTAGGATAGAGGGTCTGCACAAAACAATGGAAACACTACATCATATCATCATATTTTAAAAGCCAGCTAAAGATGTATGGCATAATAAAGTACATAATACATAATGATTGCATGTTGAAGGGTAAGACGTGGTCTGATTCTATGACAACACCAAACCAATAAAGAGCTGATCCCATTACTCAACAGCCTGACACACTGTACAAACACCTGCAGTGAGCAGCACTGTTGCAGTGAGTCCTGCACTGATCAATGTTTGCAAACCCACACCCACAGGCCCCTGCAAAGCTCCGTACCTGACCTGACCCACTACCAACAATTATCTACAAGTCAAATCTGGACTAACCTGGACCTGTTTACATATGTCCCACAGCCTGACCCCTCATCCACGATTTAACACAAATGCTATGTACAAATTAACTCCCATCAGCAGTGTTATGAGCTCCTTGTCCTCCAAGTGGTTGAGTTGTGAATTTATCACACTTCTGGGAAATCAAACTGTCCAGTTAGGAAGCAACACTGATTGTGAATCGATTTCACCTGCTGTTGTGCAAATGGAACAGACAACAGGTGGAAATGAGAGGCAGTTAGCAAGACAACCCCTATAAAGGAATGGCTCTGCAGGTGGTGACCACGGATCATTCCTCTGTCCTCATCCTTTCTGGCTGATTTTTGGTCACTTTTGCATTTTGCCAGTGCCCTCCCCACTAGAGGTAGCATGAGGCGGTGTCTACAACCCACAGACATTGCTCAGGTAGTGCAGCTCATCCACATCAATGCATGCTGTGGCAAGAAGGTTTGCTGTGTCTGTCAGCACAGTGTCAAGAGCATGGAGGAGATACCAGGAGACAGGCCAGTACACCAGGAGATGTGGAGGGGGCCATAGAAGGACAACAAGCCAGCAGCAGGACCGCTATCTGCTCCTTTGTGCAAGGAGGAGCACTGCCAGAGCCCTACAAAATGACCTCCAGCAGGCCAGTGATGTGCATGTTTCTGCTCAAACTGTCAGAAACAGACTCCATGAGGGTGGTACAAGGGCCCGATGTCCACAAGTGGGGCCTGTGCTTACAGCCCAACACCGTGCAGGGCAAATGGCATTTGCCAGATAACACCAAGATTGGGAGTTTCGCCATTGGCGCCCTGTGCTCTTCACGGATGAGAGCAGGTTCACACTGAGCACATGTGACAGACATGACAGAGTCTTGAGACGCCGTGGAGAAAGTTCTGCTGTCTGCAACATCCTCCAGCATGACCAGTTTGGCAGTGGGTCAGCTATGGTCTGGGGAGGCATTTCTCTGGAGAGCCGCACAGCCCTCCAGAGGTACCCTGACTGCCATTAGGTACCGGGATGAGATCCTCAGACCCATTGTGAGACCATATGCTGGTGCAGTGGGCCCTGGGTTCCTTCTGATGCATGACAATGCTAAGCCTCATGTGGCTGGAGTGTGTCAGCAGTTTCCTGCATGATGAAGGCATTGATGCTATGGACTGGCCTGCCTGTTCCCCGGACCTGAATCCAATCAAGCACATCTGGGACATCATGTCTCGTTCCATCCACCAATGCCACATCTCTCCTCAGACTGTCCAGGAGTTGACTGATGCTTTGATCCAGGTCTGGGAGGAGATCCCTCAGGAGAACATCCGTCGTCTCATCAGGAGCATGCCCAGGCATTGTAGGGAGTTCATACAGGCATGTGGAGGTCACACACACTACTGAGCCTCATTTTGACTTGTCTTGAGGAATTTCCACAGAAGTTGGATCAACCAGTGATCAGATTTTTCCACTTTTATTTTGAGTATGATTCTGAATCCAGACCTCCATGGGATAATGATTTTGATTTCCATTGATCATTTGTGTTATTTTGTTCTCAACACATTCCACTATGTAATGAATAAAGATTTTCAACTGGAATATTTCATTCATTGAGATCTAGGATGTGTCGTTTAAGTGTTCCCTTTATTTTTTTGAGCATTATATATATATAAATATAATATTATATATATATATATATATATATATATATGTGTGTGTTGCCATCTTCCTCCTATTTCCTCCTATTTCACATTTATTAAAAACTACTTAACCAGGAAATGACTAAGTGAGTAAAGTAAATTAAATATTTAATATCACTTTTTACTTTAATTTCCAAACCTCGGCTCAGTCACATTCACCCACACATTGGTGGTTTCGGTCTTTTCATTTTTTTAACAATAAGAAAGTGATACAACAGTATAATTTGTCGATGAATAAAGTTTGATATGATGTTATGTCCTCCACCAGTACCACTGTGATGTAAAACAGCATAGTATCATCTTCTTCACTCACTCTGACATGATATTTGTTGTGTGCAGAGGAAATCTCGTAAGAGGATGTGCATGCTGGCCATGGTGCTGACGCTTGTGCTCACCATCCTCATCATCATCATCTGGCAGGCCCTGAAATGAGAGGAGAAGCACAGCCCGATGACACCTTCACATGACTTCCTCTGTGTGTGTGTGTGTGTGTGTGTGTGTGTGTGTGTGTGTGTGTGTGTGTGTGTGTGTGTGTATTTATGTGGGAGGACAAATGAGTGGGAATAACAGTTGGTTTCTTATGTTTAATGTCTTTTGGGGCTAACAGCAACGTGTTAGGAACTAACCTGTCAATATTTTGTCATGCTGTTGAATTTTTTTTTTATCATTTGTTTTTTTAAGTCAAAAACTGACACTTTCAGTTCTTCTTCCTGTAGTTTGAGACATTAAACTGTTCTACTTCCAACCCCACTGCTACTGCAGATAGTAATGATGATAATGGGATGGGGATTTTGCAGAATGGAGGAGGGGGATGGATGGTGTGTGTGGGTGTTGACTAAAAAAAAGCTCTGTGTTTTTTGTCTTAAGAAAAACAAACAAACCCTGTATCCCTACACAAAAGTAATTTTGTCTTCATGTAACTTCCATCACTACAGTCACAGCCTGGATTATGATGACCAATGTTGCACAATTTTGTACACAGAAAGTCCATCCTGTCTTGTTTGAATGTAGAGTGTAGAATGTAGTGTTTTACTCATGATAATGTTGAAAGAAATATGATGAATGTGTGTCTTCAGTAAAACAGCTCGTTTCACTGGTCGTGCCCAGTACTGCTGGTGTAATGTCTCATTTCGCCCACCAGGTGGTGAGCTAAGCATGACAGGGGTTCTGATAATGTAAATGAGTAGCCCTGGAATTTATACTTCGGTGTACTGGAGTGGTATCACCATAGTAGAAACACACCACATAAAAGTACAAGTAGATATCACCATCAACATCTAAATATCAAATCGTCAAGAGTGAAAACAGAAAATAAAACAAAATGCTTAAAGTAGAAGTAGAATAAGGAGAAAGAACACCAATAAAATGTGAAAATATGATATTATTTGTAGTGGACAGTCTTTAAAGTGTATACTGGTCAAATTTTTAACAAAACATTTTCATGTGTAATGTGATGGTGTCAAACACAAACAAAACAGAGCTACAACTCTAAAGAGTGAGTGTACACAAAGAACACAAACTGCAGTATACATCCTGCACCTGAATACACTGGATAGTTTATGATGCTCACAGCATTAAAAAAATAGCATGAATATCATTATTATATCATAGAGTAGCAGAGCAAAATGTATATGTCTGCGTCCAGAGTAAAATGATGTTGGACTTTGATCAGAGTGTTCCTCCATCTGTAGCTCCCTGTGTGTCCGGCAGTGTGTTCTCCCAGAGCACTAACTTGACCTTTTTGTTGCAAAAGCAACAGTTTATAGCAATTTTTTTTTTCAGTGAGAACTCTTTGAGAGAAGAGATGGATTAAGTGATATATCTACCTATCTATATATCTATATATATATAGATATCTATCTATATATATCATTAAAATGTGGAAAAATGTTAAATTGTGATCAGCAATATGCTGCTGCTGGTCTGGATAGCGCTAAAGGTAAGGAAAATAATGTTTTTGTTATTTGAAACCTCTTTCAGCTTATTATTTATTTGCAACAGCAGTGCTACTATTTCAAACACTCAAAGTAAAAAACATAATTCTACGGGACTTTAAAACAAAGACAACATTCCTTGGGTAGAAAATACACCTGAGCCTTGTTGGTGCAGCACATACCGTATTCATGACATGTGCTTCTGTGCTTTTAGGTCAGTTAATCACTTGGACTGTTGGATTGCCAGTGAAATCAGGCCTCAAGTGCACTTGTAGCCACTGAATTGAAGCTGAACTGATGTAATAATAGACTTGTACAGTATTTGTGATGTGGACATACTTTGCTGATTGAGATCCATCAGTGTCCAATTATAAACTGAACTTTGTAGTGTTTTCTGAGTGACTCATTGTTGTACTCAAGCTGTCGTCCTCAAAGTAAAAGATGTTCAAATGGTGGGTGGATTTTGTCTGAATGAGACACTTGGTGTGGACGGAATAGTAAATAAGTGATAAAGGAGAGTATATGGTGGGCTGTGATGAGGCTCACATCAGGGTTGTCTTGGCCACGCGCTGTCTTTAGGCTGCGGAGGAGCACTGAGTGGTCCTCAACGGCCATGCTTTGTGTGGGTACGCTCACACCGACCTGTTATTAAGAGATGAGGTGCAGCCACTCAAAATCATTCAACTCTGGAGGACAAATCTGATTTCATCATCTAAAGTCAAACAAGTCGAATCAAGTCATGAGGATACATTCTCCAGGGACCAATGAACGTCTGTACGATGTGAACGAACATGTTGAACATGCCACAGAGCTACAGTATGTCATCAGCATAAACTAAAGGCAGATGGATTACACTTGGCATTATTGACAGTACACTGGAAACTATTATTACACACATACATATGTATATATATATATATGTTGCAGCCATTTTTGGCAATACCTCTGTCAGTACATTTGTCATCCCTGCTCCCTTCATCTCTGCCAGACTTTGTCTTTTGTATAAATACTTTAAACATTGATACATCTCTCCAATTATCTTAGACACTGTCTAAGATAATTAGATAATCTGTCTTTTCTTCATTGCACTTCTGTCCGTCCTGGGACTTCGAGGGATCCCTCACTTGTGATTCTATCAATCAATCCATCCATCCATTATCTATACTGCTTATCTTCTGTTGAAGTACCTACTTACTAATTCCACAGCCCATTCCATCCAATAAATGGTTGATTTACATCTGTGATCACTGATCAGTGCAGATTAGCACTATACTAACATACTGAATAAGGAGTCTAATATGGTAAACATCAGCATAACCATCATCCATTACTATTATAATACATGCTAAACAATAACATGTTAGTATTGCTCATCAAAGCAGCATGGCTGTAAACTCCACAGTAAAGCTGCTGCTACTCGTGTGTCGAGACAGTGCAGTTGTCAGAAGTCTGATTAGACACATTAGAATGATTCCAGTGTGTTGCAGGAATATTTTCCTCAGCAATTGCCCCAATTTGTCTTAAGCTGCTTAGCTTGAGAGTATTTAACGAATGCAGCTTTCATTGAGGTTTCCTAACTTTCTGTGTTGTCTATAAATGCCTTTCAGAAGCTTTTGACAAGACACAGCATTCAGGGGAACGCTGTATTAGGATGCATGTAGTGTCACATCAACAGAAGCAACGAGCTGCTGCAGTAAGGTAAAAGTAAAACTGCAATATTTTGTAATAGGTTTTTAAGAAAAAGATAAAGCTCCAGATAAAGCTCATGACCAACATTTTACCAATGAGTTAAAAAAGGGTTTTAGTTATGTGTCTGAGAGGCTTTTTAAATTCTGATAGACATGCCTCCCTATAATTTCATCCATCTGGGACAAAGTTAAAGCAGGGGGCCTTGATTATTTAAACTGTCCATCACAACTATGTTCCAAAACAACCACAATATATATATATTTATTTATTTATTTTATAGTTTTGTGAGTTTTCGAGCTTGTTTAGAGATTGAAAATGTGTCAAATCAACTGGATTTAATTCCTTTTGCCCTTGAGGTGATCGATCATCATCCTTCAACTCATGTGTGATGTAATGAAAAAGTTATCAGACATTTTCTCACTACACCCAGCCATATTCTCCTCACATGACATTCTAAAAACATTTTATGTCTCATGGTTTCATGGTGTACATGTGAATAAAATGGCAGCTCTTACAAGCAGCTCTTGTCATCTTTGTGGATCAAGAAGCACATATGAAAAGGCCCATGTAACAATGTCTTCTCTCCATCTTTTCACCTGGCCTTTAGATTAGAGAAAGTGTGTATTCCTTGAAAGAACGGATGTCTCTAAGGTAACCCAGTAAAAAAGGTCAGATAGAACCCGCCTGTCTGCTCGACTTTCATTATTCTGGGAGGATAAAAGGAGGGTGCATCTGCTTTCCATATCCTTTTTGTCGGAGGCTGAACCCATTGTCCAAGCTCTTCTTTCATTTCCTCTTTTATAAAGACTTGAACACACATCATCAGCACTGATCAGTCTTGCTGATGAGCAGACAACAAGTGAGAGTGACAGCGATTTTCCCTCTTTGAAGAGAGGCAACAGAGGCTCTCTTGATTGCGGGAAATGAAAGGGAGCAGATCTCATGTCTCTTGATGGATGTTTGATGGGGTTGGTCAAGGGAGGAATGGCTAAAGAACTCCTCTTTGACATTACCCTCCCATCAGATGACAAACAACCTCTTTCTCTGCCTCTTTATTTCACACCATCAGAAAGCTTTTAAATAAAGGTCAGTTAATGGTTTCTGGATGACACATGCAGACTGCAGACATGGACGCAGACACACTTAATAATAATCACGAGGCAAGAGGAAGGGCTCCTTTCTTTGTTGGAAGAGAATAATGTGTGTGACAGCTTAGCAAGAGTAGGATCAAGGATGGGAAATAAAAACATGCTTCACGAGGACCTTTCCTGACATGAAGTTAAGGACAACCTGGACTGGCCTTTCATGTGCACCACCTCTTGTCATCTGTCTCCTATCATCTGAATTCACCCTCATATATTGTCTGCCCACATGCTACGCTGTAGCTCCCTGCAAGCCCCTGTTCCTCTACGGTACAACAGGCATGTCAAACCACATCTGCAGGCTGGATAAACTGACTGTGGCATTCTTCTCTGCAGGCAGGAGCTCATCTCATCGGCCTGTCAGAGATAGGAATCTATCACAGGGAGAAAGCCAGGTCTCTCTGTTCAAGAGCAAATTATCCTGCTCCCAACTCAGAATCAACAATTAAACATGAGTCTGATCATCATGTTGCCAGTGTTCATCTATTCAGGCTCTGTTTCTGTTGCAGCAAACATGGTTTAGGACGCCATGGAACACAAACTCAACAGACACATAAATCTCCATCAGAAGACATAAAGGTAACCATTCTGGTAACATGGAAACATCACTACAAAGTCTGACAGGTCAGAAAACATGAACAGTCAGATGATGTTTTCAAAAACAGACAGTGAAACACTGTGACGTGCATGTCGGTGATTTGTATATTAGCTCAAATCAATGTCCTTTGAGCTCTTCAACCATCTTCGGGGATAATGAGTTTGGCATTTATGGGCAGGAAAGTGCAGTGTTGGATTTTGTGAGAGGTGGACACGCAATATGTTAAATATTAATAAGATTTGAATAAACAGGAGACCAGCGCTCTGTTGCTCTGGTTGGGATTTAATCAATGTGACATTGTTGATCACAATAACAGTGCATTCACAACAACAGTTGTGTTTATGACAATGGCACTGACAACTGATCTCCAGTTCAGGGTTGTGCAGACAGAGTCAAGCTTCACTGAACTTTGAGTAAACAGATGAACAGCTCTTTGTGCCAGCAGGTCTTTACTGCAGGCTCTGTGGATTTAGTCCACTGCACTAGTTAAATTAAATTCTTTTAAATCAAAAGTCTCCAAGAAGAGTTTTGTGAGTACAGAGAGCGAGCAACCATCTCAATCAAATAAGGACTCATGCACTGTTTGCCCCAAAACACAGGAGCCTCACACACTTATACGTGCCCATTTAACTGTCATTGGAATGAGTGGGGCGCCATATTGGAACACAGAATGAGATCCTCTGAATAAAAATATAAATAAATTCTCCATTAGTATCTCACTTTGTCCTTGTCGGTTTGGTGTTGAGCAGTCTGCAGTGGCTTTCTCAGAGCGTTTCAATGTAACAACTGCCTGCAGCTGGGTAGATTTTAGCACTGAGACTGAACGTAAGAGTAAAGTTGAAATGAAAAACAATGAGCTAAAAGCGCCGGGGGAACAGTAGACTGCAACAAGATCAACCACTTTAAACCCATTTTCTTCAGTGATGAAACTGGAACTAAAATGGAGTTGTGATACAATGACTGCCATGTGGAGCACCAAATGCTAGCCGGGCTGTCCATTAAGAGGGTATTAAACAAACTAAATATTTCTATAAAAGAACAAACAACTGTTGCACATTGTGGTTGCTTCACATTCTTTTGTTGCCACTTGTTTTCATCTCTCTGACTCATTGATAACAGCCCCTGAAAACCAGATATGAACTGAGGGATGATGGGGATTATTATAAAAAGGACTACTTTCCTATTTTACACACTCTTCATGTAAAAGAGATCTGTAAGGATTTGTGTATGATCAGTTGAGATTAAATGTAACAAAATGAACAGCACCATTTGGTACTACCTCACAACTAATTTGTTGTTTCATACAGATATTTTAAAAATGTCTTGATTATCAGTGCAGGAATGAATGGATTGAAGAAACTGACCCAGTCAGGCTTTAGATTGTTGTTCAGGACGATCCAACACATGCTGAACCTGACACCCTCTGACACAAGAGGAACCCTGTAACTGCTCCAGTGCCAATGGAAGTATTGCTCTATCCAGAGATGGCTAAAAATAAAAGAGTACTAGCAGCTAACACCGAAGCTTATCTGCTGAAGGAGATAAATGGTTGCTGTTTGTTTCTCACGGTGTGATTTTGGAAAAGGTGGTGTGTGATTGGATGCACAGCCATTTGCACCAACATTAGTGCTGACTGGCACTGTGTCATCCGGTGACAGACAAATTCAAACATATCACACACACACAGGCTGTCCAGGCTCTAAAAATAGACGGTGGTGATATGTTCACCATGCAGAGAAACCCATTTATATGAGGCTTATGCATGCAATCAAACATGTATGCAGATATATACTACCCTGTGACACACAAACTCAAGAATTCTCTCACAAAAATAGCTCCAAAATTGACAGTTGATGGTCCCCGGTCCTGTTGCTTTCCTTCATCATTAACCCCTCTTCTGAAAAAAACTGGGCCAGACCATGGTGAGGATGTTTCTGCTCCCTCTGTCTGACATGATGTGAAGTAAACCCAGGGGTTCTCTGTCCTTCTCTGCTGCCCTACATAGATACGGTACCACCCACACTCGCTTTCTCCCATCCAGATAACAGTCACAGTCACCTTGACCAGATACACAGGGGGAGTAGTGCTGCTATTCTGGTCCACAAAGATCAGCCCCTATCATAACCTCGTGTAGCTCTGATTTATGAGGACGTTTGAGGAAATTAGTTCACTTACTCTCCGACTACCTCTTATTTAGATGCATCGTATCGCCTGATAAACTCGCTAATGTTGCCACTTCTAACTACTTATTCTGATTAATTAATACAATAATAATTTTATTAAATTTGATTACATTTATTAATTTGCATTTATACATTTCCCAGTAAGTAAGTCAACGTTCACCATGTCATATTTAGAATCAAGGGGATGCCAGAGCCAAGAGAGCCAGCCCAGTGCCTTCTTTTTTAGATGGCCTGCATGTGTCAAGTCACACTGAGACAGATGTATCAAAGAAAGAGCTCTTCTGATTGTCAAAATAAAAGCTTTTCATTTAGGGATCATGAGCTGATCTTCAGAAGGGGCGAGGACATACGAATTGTATTGAGATGAATATTTTCATATCAGGTCAATCTTCTTTTTTTCACTGAATCCTGGTGAGTCCTTCCTATATTGAATATCTTCATATCCTTTACAACACTATATCATATACAACATGAATTAATATGAAATATGTATGACAGCTTGACACAACAATGTTTTATACAAAATGTATTTGTTTGTTTAAACAATAAATTTGATTTGTTCAATTAATTCTTAATACATCTTGGTAGCTCCTCCACTTATATAATCATACTGTTTCCTCTGAAACATATATATTCTCCTTTATTTCACTTATTTTTTCTCAGTCTGAAGACGGATATGAATACTTCATTTTCTGTGCCTTTCAGTCTTATGGGCCATCCTGCCTGACTGTATATATTCTGTCGACATCATAGATTCTGTTCACACTGGATATATTGTTTACATTGTAAATACTCAGTTCACACTATAGACTCAGTTCACACTGTATGTATTGTTTGCATTGTATATATTGTCGTTTACACTGTATCTGCTCTATTTGCATTAGATATGTAATAGTTCATGTTGTATACAGGCTATTGTATTCACACTTTGCGTATTGTTTGCATGTTCTGTTTAATTTCTATTTTACTATCCTCTTTGCTGCGGCAAATTTCAAATTAGTGGACTAATAAACGATCATCTTATCTCATCTCATCTGATCATCATGAATATGAATGTCAGTGCTTTGAATGTTGTTTTATTTTCTCTTCTCCCACACAACATCCGGTCCTGACTCGCAGCTCTCCACAGTCTTGGTGTAAACACTCTCTCCAAGTGTCTGTGCGTTTCTCAGCCTTTGCTCCGTCAACTTAACTTTACGCGAACTCCTTTAGTGCGCTGCGACCAAAGGCTGCGACGCAGCGTGCGTGTGTGACCTCCGCAGCTAGTTTCGTGGACTTTTCTGCGACATGGAGCCTCCGGACTTCGAAGCCATGAACTTCACGGTGGAGCAGGTGCCGTCGTTGTACCCGCTGTGTGAGGAGTGGAGGGACGGCGCGGAGGGCGCCGTCTTCCACCTGGCGCACATCTTCCTCTTCCTCGGCTTCATGGGCGGCAGCGGCTTCTACGGGCTCCTCTACCTCTTCTCCTTCCTCACGCTGGGCTTCTTCTGCTCCTCTCTCTGGGCTTGGTCGGACTCGTGCACCACCGACTCGTTCCTCTGGACCTTCGCGCTGTTCGCCGTCAGCCTGGCGCAGGTGGTGCACGTCGCCTACCGGCTGCGGGGCGTCTCCTTCGAGCGGGACTTCCAGGAGCTGTACCAGTGCATGTTTCAAAAGCTGGGGGTGTCGCTCACACAGTTCGGGAAGATCGTGGCCTGCTGTGACGGAGACATCCACACCTTAGAGCCCAGCCACTGCTTCGCCATCGAGGGGAAAACCGCCATCGACAAGCTGTCGGTGCTGCTGTCTGGCAGGTGACTGCACGTGTCTCACACCTCCATGAGTTTATATCAGACAGATTGATTAAATGTCTTTAGCCAGAGTCACTTAAACACTTAAAAGTCCAACATAAAAACTGAAAACACTGATGTCATGAAGCCTTATTTGTAACACCCATCATGTAGGAAATGTTTGAGATAATACTGCTGATATCTTTAAAGCCATGTATGTTCCATAGACTGTATATAAAGAGGTATGTTCCCAATATGCACATTGTGCATATGCTGCACTTTGATTCCTCTACTGAGCTGGACATGCAAAAGAATGAACAAGTGGCACATTGCAACATAATTATACCTCATAGCATTGGTGGATCTAGGATTTGTATAGATCAGGGGCCACAAAGAGGGGGTAACTATATGTCTAACATCCATGCACAATTCTCTAAGGTGCACATGTAAGTCTTTCCTTGTTTACCGTTAGCTCTGTAGATTTGAGCTAAGCCACACATCATTGATAAATGTTGAAAATGCTCCTTGTTTAATCATATTGTGTTCTTCAAATAAGCTTGGGAAAGTTACACAGTTATTTAAACATTGTCTTGTTTATTGTTGTACTGTTGGTTACAAGACTACTGATAGGACAGGGGCACTTCAGGATCCAAAATCTGATTTCAGCTACAGCCAGTGCCCCCTGGGTCTGCCCCTGCATAATAGTATAATTCAATTTTAATTATAAATACATATATATCATAGCTCATTAGATGTTATACCTTTAGTGTGTCTGCTTTTGATATCATCACATTAAGAACATTGATAGGAGTGAAGATATGTCTTTCTATAATTTCTTACTCTCCCTTCATGTTTCTAATACCAGTCAGGAGCTGTGAAGTGGAGCCAAGGCTTCAGTGTCATCATGATCCGTGTTCAGGGCGTGTGGATGACTGCTGATGATTTGGATTTTGATGTGCAGCAATGCATGGGGTGCATGAATCTCACCTCATCAGAGTTGTTCAAATTTCCAACAGCTAACGTCTCGTGGGATAAGATGCAGAGAAAACAACTGGCATTTGACAGAAAGTGTTTGTTGGAGATGTTGAAGTTGAGATTTGTCAGGATTCAACACGGGACACAATGAAATGATGTACAAGGTGGAGTGTACTGTCTTTATATATACAATGTTCAGTATGCAGGGGAAATAAACTGTTTGTTCGGTGCTATGTTTTAAACAATAAATAAATCGAATAAAAATGACATTGATCACATATAAGTATGACAGTGTGTCAGGCTCATCATGGGTAAAAAATATACTCTTGGATTTTCTCTGAGATCATAAATGAGTGAGATAAAACCGTTTTAACGACATCCATTTTGTTGTCAACTTGTAAACAGCTCACATCTGAGCTGGTTTTAAAAACAGCAGTGTTCTTCAAAAAGTGGTCAAACCTAAAGGAGGTTTGTGTTGCTGCAGACGTCTGAGGATGGAGGTGTTAAAGGTTATATTGAACTCAACTCCTAATCACGCTGTTTGCATCAGATTTATGCTGTAAAAGAAAAAGGTCTTCTAGCCTGTTGCATGTTGAGCCACACTCTTATTCACAGCAGCTGTATTTCCATTTGTAGCCGTGTTTCCCGCTGGAAATTTAACATCAACTCTCCCTCCATCCTCCTACAGAGTCCGTGTGACAGTAAATGGAGAGTTTCTGCACTACATCTACCCGTTTCAATTCCTGGATTCTCCTGAGTGGGACTCTCTCAGACCAGCAGAGGAGGGGATCTTCCAGGTTCAGTTCAACTCATGATTTGCAAAAACACATTTCAGACAAAACCCTGTGTCAGTAGCTTCTATAAGCCTTTAACCCCAATTTGTTAATTCCACAAATCTTAATGTCCTCAACGAACTGCATGTTCTTTCTTTTTGTCATAGAGCTTTTGTAGCTCTGAAGCAGTTTGAGTGGTATGAAAAGCATTTGTGTAATGGCCAATATAATGGTTAGCTGATTTTATTAGTTTATATCGGACTGTCACAAATATCTGTGGATATGACGTTTGATATGTGCTGAGATAAAAACTTAAACTTAAGTTAGAAAAAGTTGGTCTTCACTAAACAAATGGACCAACTATATATATGTAGATATGGATAAAAAGAATATCAGCCAATATATATCGATAGAGTAAACATGGAAAGGTTTATATAATGTACATACTCAGCATTTTCTCTTTAATTTTATACATATCTATAACTTTTTTCTCGTGTCTACCTCATTCCGATGTGCCTGCTGATATAACAACTGAATTTTTCCCAGTGTGTGGATTAATAAAGTTTTATCTTATCTTAAATCAGCTCCACTTCACTGAGGCTCATTACTTCGTTGGTCAACAAGTGACTCTGATGGTTTCTAATCACTCACACTTAGAACTGATCTTTATAAAAACCTGCTGAATTCATATTATGTTCCTGGATAAACGGGGCGTCGCTTCTTCTGCAACAGTGACGATAAAACACTGTGTAAGGTCATAATATGCAGAAGTGTTCTGTCAGCAGGAGTGTGAGTGAGTGTGTTTGTCCCCGCTCATCTCTGTTAGTCTTCACACGAACTGAAAAACACATGTATTATTTATTATTCAGTGATGTCGGATCATGACTCAGGATCGTTCCGGTCACTTTAACCCTGATGTCCTGACTGTGCGAATCACCTCTCATCTTGTGTCTTATTATGGGATTTGATGGGAATAAGAAAAATATGGATGAAACACTTGCTTTATTCTTAAAATGCACTATTAGAGGGGACTCTTATTTAATTATTAGACCTATTTATGATTCTTCAGTGTCAGATGTCAATATTAAACTTGGACAATGTGTTTCATAAAGAGGTAAACGTGTGTAAAAGAAAACCCTGTGAGACAAAAGTTTCCTTTTTTTTCTTCTTCATGGGTCAAGTTGACATCAGCATGTCACAGATTTCTTGATTCGGTCTTCTGCTCCGAGCACACATTGTTCCCCCAAATCTGTCCACGTGAGAAGTGTTAAAGGCATTTCATGTACCCATAGAAATAACAGAGGGTGCAGGTTTAATATACAGCTGTTGAGTGATGGCAGCAGAATAATATAATAATAATATTATACAGTATATAATAATATAATCAGTAACATTAACTTTTGTATTTTTTGACGCCAGATGTTTCACACTTCAATTAGTATTTTAGCTTGTTACCCACTTATTCAACTAATAACAAATGTAGGAAACTGATTTTGACTAAAAGAATAAATCCAGGTACATCTGTAAGTGGATGAGGCGGTGCTCACAAACAGTGGTGGTGTTGCCTCTCGGCAGGCCTCCTGTTGTTTTGCCAATCAGAATCAGCCTTAAAGGGATAGTTCACCCAAAAATGAAGACTCACGCATTATCTACTCACCACTATGCCGATGGAGGGGAGGGTGATGTGAAAACACTACTGGAGTCTCAGAAGTAAACCTTGTAGCAGCTGAATCCAATAAAATTGAAGTAACTGGTTACCAAGACTTCAGGCGTATTAAACAACATTTGATATAATCCATTTCAGTCGGACAACAGAGGGGGTGCATAACAGAATGCTTATGCGCAAATAAATTCCAAAAAATTATGTTATGTTTAAAACTGGATTTCATCAAATCATATTTGATACAGACATTTATATCAGTAATAGACCATGCATGTGACATAATTTACAAATGAAACTGTCAAATAATGATAATCAAATATTGGTGATTATTATTATTAGTAGAAATAGTTCTGGTCAGTTTAATCAATAATCTGACTCATGATTAACTTATGAATGTCAATTCATTTCCCTAGACTTTTCCTTTTTTTCAATTTCATTTGACTCCTTATAGGGACAGCATACAGTAGTTTATTATAACTGATTGTCTTTTCTTAGCGTGAACACCAGTTTACATCCTTACAGCCTTGGCTCTCTGTTGAATGTTTTTCTCCCATAGGTGACCCTGCGTGCTGATAACCCCTGCCGCTACGTGGCGTGGAGGAGGAAGAAACTCTACCTGCTTTTTGCTAAGCATCGCTACATTGCCAAGATCTTCGCCCTCGTTGTGCGCAATGACATTGCAGAAAAGCTGTTCTCCCTTAATGATAAGGCTTTCAGCTCGTCTGGCCGCCGCTACGATCTCCGCTTACCAAGTTACTGTCACATGCCAGGGACCGAATTAGAACAGGCAGATGTCCTGCAAGTTCCAGTGCAGGGTGGGAGGATGGCCTGAACACAAACACACACTTGCACACACATACATACTCTGCTCTAGGCCTTAAACACTTGGAAGTGACTCACTGTGGGTAGGAATGTAATGTAAATATAGTGTTATTTAAGAAGGCCAAAGTGTGACTGTACCATTTAGGGAAAGTAGGTCTCAAATGCAGTTGTAACATATCTGCCTATGTTTTCAGATCTCAATATGCAGTAGTAGGTACAGTAGGTGGAGCTAGCAGATGTTTCACCAGTCATGTTGTATCCAGATAACCCTATAGATTTATTTGGAAAGGGTCATATGACTGACACTCCATATAAATCCTTAAGATGCATAATAGCTGCCTTGTTAACCTTTTTAAAAATATACCTAGGTATACTTTGGCCCAGGTTGTCCTACGTTTATTGTGTTTTGAACTACGTTCAAGCTTCAAATCACCAAGATATGTGGGACTTTGTTTGAAAGCTCTCATTCACCTTTTGAAACTATTCGATTTTAGTCTTAAAATTAACAGAAAAACCAAATCAGCCAAAACTTCAAGGTTTGCAATTTGTATCTTTTTTCATCCATATTGGTTTGTAATGCTACTAATGCTAATAACGGGTTTATCTCATAGACAAATGGTCAATGGTCTTTATTTAGATAGCGATTTTCTTGTCTAGATGACCACTCACACCAGACTTTATATAAAGATGGACGACTTGTCTCCATTTCCTCCCACTACTCAGAAATGATGCCACAATGTAAAATACAATATGAAGGCTGCCATCTCAGAGCATCATCACCATGTTGTCCATCTTTATAAACAGTCCGTGGTTTAGCTGGAGAAGAAGCACAGAAGCCAGAAAACCTTTCAGGAATTTGCACCCTGAGCGACTTAAAGAATGAGTGGAAGGCATAGTCCTCTTAATAGATTGTTCAGATCCACCATGAGGTCCTGTCGTTTGTCATGAAATATCTAGAAATGTAAAGAGAGGAAAAAACTCATATAATGGCTAAAATGTGGAACTTTTCCTGTGGCTTGGTGAATAATCTGCTCCCTCATTATTGTAGCTGAACCGAACTACAATCTCAATCTCAGAGTTAAATCTGTTTCATTCAGTCATATGTTTACTGATAAGACCAGCTGCTTTTGACTGTGTACTAGACAAGCATGTGTTCTGGTAGTAAATATCCTGTGTAGTTAGTTGCTACTTTAGAGGTTTAGACCCACTTGGCTTGACAGGGCAAACATTTCACAATCTAACAGAACAGAGAAAGTAGAAATTGTTACTTCTTCACTGACGGACATTTTGCTTTCCTATTCTCACATCATAGTCAAGCAGCCGTTTAAAGAAATTAAATGTGGAAGAGTTTGTGAAAATTGAGTTTGTGTGTATGGAAATAGTTTTAAACAAATGACACTAAAGATTGTGCTGTTCAACTAAGGTGAAATTAACCTAAAGCTGAATTGATGTTATTTATTTTAGTTAGTCATTTATAATTACTTTATACGTGTATAAAGTGAGATTAGAGGCTGTAGATGTCTTAACTGTATAAGATTCTGTGATGTGCAATATTGACAGATTGGATCAGTGACTATTGTTGTAAGATTGTTCAAATTAAGCTGTAAATAGGCTAATTGTGTCTATATTTTACTGTTAAAAATAAATTAACTAACTGGAAATTCATCAGATTTTTCTAGTTAACACAGACACACAGTGTAAATAATATAAAATAGAATGGCTACAATATGATGAAGTAAATTGAAATATACGGTAGTTTGCAGAATTATTAATTTAGTGTTTTCTTATCCTTTTACATCTCAGTCTATATCAGTATTTATCATCAGTGACTGTGAGATAATGGTAACTCATAAAAATAATATCGGTGTGATTGTGCCACATTCGAACATGTAACAAAAACAATCCATTCATTTGTAAGAACAAGCTCCACATTGCTGAAGATCTGTCTCAACCTCATTATTCATTTAATTCCATGTTCAAGGTTTTAGAATGTGTCAGTTGGCATCCTCTAGCGCCTGCTATCGTTAGCAATCATTCTTTGAGAAAAACACATCTGAATGTAACTTCTCCAGTTTAGTTGCATGTTTCCTTCTGGAATGACCTTTTTCATCGCTGTGATTTCATCCACAAACAACAAGTCACACTGCCTCGTCGTTTACTTCCCGAAAAAGAATCATCTTTTGTCTCTTTCGCTTGAAAATATAATTTATTCATTTTTTTGTTTTGTTTTGCTTATAAAGCAGAGAGACAATGGCCCCATTGGTTAATTGTCTCCACTGACACTGGGCTGGCCAAATCACTTCTCTTACAAGTCAAGCATGTTGACTTCCCAGTGGAGGAGTGAAATGCAGAGGAACTTGTTTCTACATTCTGTACCCGTATGTTTAAATGTCATTAAATAACTTAAAATGATACTTTGACTGCTAGCAGAGCTTCTTCTGTAACAGTTACTTGTATTTCTACTTGACGACGGAGATTGTGTGTTACTATACTGGTCCGCTATCACTGCTGCTCTTGTCCATGGCATTTACTACTCTGCTGTGTAGTTGTTTTGGGAAAGAGTACAGGAGGTGCTCAAATTTAAGTGGACTGCACGGTTGGTTTACCTCTGCGTCTCTGACTGATTCATCTGTGGGCTTACTATTTTATCTATTTAGTCTTATATTCTTTCTCTTAATTGTTGTCAGGAGAATTTCATGTGTTGCTGAACTACTTTTGTGTCTCTAAGAATTGTCTTGTGGGCCAGATTAATCTGTATATACAGCCAGGAGGCCTGGTGTTGTCTGCCCTTTCTTCTATTAAGAAACTGAATGCTTTTATGTGAGGTAGAATTGAAATTCTGAGACTAAAGTCAGAATTCTATAATTGTTTCTTTTCTTAAAAATAAATAACGTGGACCTAATCCAATTCTGAAATCACTGAATGCTCTAAGAAACATGTCACAATGTGTAACTTTTTAAATATTTACCAAATATCTGACAGTATTTAAAGAAGTATTATACTGTACCAGGTTTTATTGATTTATCATCTGTTAGTCACCTACTCAGACAACTTATCTACACAAGCTGGACTGAAAGAAAGGGGGCGGG
Organism: Paralichthys olivaceus; assembly: GCF_024713975.1. Taxonomy (NCBI): domain Eukaryota; kingdom Metazoa; phylum Chordata; class Actinopteri; order Pleuronectiformes; family Paralichthyidae; genus Paralichthys; species Paralichthys olivaceus. The sequence goes on along the minus strand of NC_091105.1, from coordinate 19,642,300 downwards.
GGTGATAGGTGTTATTCTGTGCTCTGTCTCCCCCTGTCGGAGCTGTGAGACACTGCAGGTGCACCGCTCTCGCCTTCTTGCCTATTTTAGTCTCCTCACTGAGGAATGTGCGACGCACACTGTGCAGCCCCGACGTGAGGGAGCAGCCGCAGCCACAGCACCGTCTCTGCCCCTTCTTCATCGGAACCAGCCCCTCATCCTCTGCCGTGCACAGCCCCGCTTCACCCACACCAGCCCGGGGAATCGGTGAGTGACGAGCCGCCATCTCCTCCCGGTACTTTTACTTTGAGAGAAAGTTGTAACTATACGAGTTAAATATCTACAGAGTACTCTGTAGGTCTATTTTTACACACACACACACACACACACACACACACACACACACACACACACACACACACCTGTTACAGTGGGAGCCATCCAACTGTGAACATTATTTTGTGAGCACATGTTTTCTCATGTTTATATTTCATGTGTAAGTTTATAGATGTATCCCAGGTTGTGTGTGTGTGTGTGTGTGTGTGTGTGTGTGTGTCAGGTTTATTTAGAAAGCTCAGTTAAAACAAGCAGAAGTGAGCAACGTGCTGTACAACTTAAAGAGATGTAGAAGAAAGAAGTACAGAAACAAAAAAGGTTAAGAAGTGAATAATGACAACATGAGGACAGTAAAATCTTCACTTCACTCTTCAACATGCCAATGGAAGGAAACTGTTTCAGAGATGAGGATGTGGGGATGGAAGAGGAGCAGAGGAGCTTAGATTTGTGATAGGGGTGTTAGGCCATGTAAAGCTTTAGAGATAGTTCACCCAAAAATGAAAATGCATTCATGCTCTACTCATCACCATGTCGATGGAGAGGTGGGTGAAGTGTTTGAGTCCAGGAAACACTTTTGGAGTTTCAGGGGTAAACAGCGTTGCAGCCAAATCCAATACAATTGAAGTGAATGGTGACCACTTCTTCAAACGTAAAACAATGTTTAATGTCAGGGCTCAGGGACATGACACCACAGGAACAGTACGTTTAAGTTTGAAGATAGGTCACCATTTACTTCAATTGTATTGGATTTGGCTGCAACACTGTTTAACTATCCCTTTAAAAAACAAATAAAAGACTCAACATTTCACTGTGAGCAAATCTCAGGAGGTGAGATGATGTCTCTCTTCCGGCTAATAACAACAGAAAAAAACAAAAACAGATCATCTCAGCTAACATAAATAATAAAGACAAGTGGAATACAGTAAAGTAGGGCAAAACACAACTAGCACAACAGAATTGTAACCGTCATGAAATGGTCACTTAACAAATTGTTTGCACTCTTTTGAAAATATTAATATTCATGTACTTTTTACATGTGTGCATACAAACTTCAGATTGCTGTTATTTAAATTGCTTCTCTTAATGCAGCCCTGACATAAAAGTGCAAGAACAACAATGTGAACAAGAAAGCATATTTATGGTGCCCAGCTAGTACACAGACATGCACACACACAGCATTGTGTAGGCAGCCCATTAAAGCATCAATACACTTAAAGCACATTGATAATTGTATCACTGTGTTCTGCACCATCTTAATTGAAGCTGCATCTGGAACCCGATATAAAAGAAATGTACCCAGCAGCTATTCTAAATTCACACAAATTTTGAGTGCAAGATTTGAGGGTAACCACCTTGGAATAATTAGCAACATTCCTAAAATCGGGACAACAGGAGAACTTCCATAAATGCACCGAAGATTAGCAACTAGCAGCTTAATTCTGTGGACCAACATTCATGTACATTGATATCTTGTTAATGAGATTGCTATGTCAACAGGACTAACTCGAATAAAATAGGCTAAATAAAGATTTACAGTCTGTGAAGACCAACCCCAAATAACTGAACATGTTGCTCCAGGTCCTGAATGTGTGAATAGGAAACTGTTTGCTGACATGTTTACCATGAATTTGATGAATGTTCAGCTTGTCCCCAAAAAACAGTGAACGTTTAAAGTTTAACAAGCCAAGTAAAACCTGTGAGTGTTGCAGGATAAAGATGATGCTGTTTTCTTTCAGACATCTAATCAGCCCTGAACCATTCGTCCAATCACATCTGCTCTAACCTTGCTCCAGTTTCTAAGGTGACCCCTGCTGAAGGATGTCCTCTCCCTCAGATCAACCCCTCCCCTTCTTCACCACTCTGCCCCCCTTCCCCTCGGCCACGCCAGGATTCGCCGCTGTGCCCAATGCTACCTCCTGCCAGGAGTGGGAGCAGGCCCACCACCTCCTCTTCCATCTGGGGAACCTGTCACTGCTGATGGGCCTGGTGATCCCGACCACCCTGGGCCTGCACATGATCCTGCTGCGCCTCCTGCTGATGACAGGTCAGTCCACAGCGCCCCCTTCCGAATGGCATTTCTGTGGTCACCACAGGGAAAACACCATCAAAAGCCACAGCAGATGTTTTTACTGTCAAAGCATCAGCCATTAATCACCACAAGCTCTTTGAGGAGCAGCTGAGCTCAGTTCACATTGAGAAGATCTGTATTTTTTTTTTTAAGAGCTTTTCTGTTCCGATCTGAGAGGGATCTCTACGGTACTGGGCCCTGTCCGACGCCCTAAAAGGCTCTGATAGGGGCAGATAGCGGAAGGAGAGATGGAAAAAAACACTTCAAACATGTTTATCTTCTCCTTGGAAGGAGAGTGGAGACAGGAAGCAGCAGGATTTATGGGAAACATGGTCATTTTGACAGTTCATTTATTTATATTAGCCTTTTCTGTCTCAGAGGGTTTTACAGAGGAAAAGAAACAGACACAGTCGAGAGGAAGAGTAATCTTACACAGCTGAAGGAGTTAAAGGTAGCTTGAAAACATTGTGGGTAAAATAGCAATTTAAAAGTTTTAAACAAAAAGATGAATAAATAAGTGCTGGGGAATTTTCCCTAAAACCTTTCATTCAAGTTTTATTAGTGTAGAGAAATATTAATTCACATTCATGAGGATTACACTTTAGAACTAGACATCCAATTAAATTTCCTGAACACTAAGTTCAGTTATGAATTCTAATGTGTAGCTGATCCATACTGATAGTGTAAATGACTCAAATCTAAAAAGTAATCATTGATTGTTTCATCAGTTATAGGCTATTAATGATGTTAGTGGTAAATCTGCTTCCACTGGTTTGAGCACAATCACAAACTTTGTAATTTATTTCTTTTGCCTGTGGGGTCTCAAGATAATTTTGAATTTATGTTCCTCGATGTGCTGCTTTTATTATATTGGCTACACTCGACTATTAATATGTGCACTTAATTGTGAAAAACACAGACACTGATTAATCATCAATCATGAACACGTTGTTATCTCAGGTCTCAATTATTATTATTAAAAAAATATTTCTCTTTCTATTGCTTTTATGAGACAAAGTCATTCTTATCTAAAAATAAATTAATATTTGTTTGTTTAACTTGGAAAGTTGCAAATAAGCAGTGCCTCCAGCAAAGATTTTATTTTAGATTACATTAACATTATTATTATTATTTGTATTATTACTACTATGAATGTCAGGTTTCTATGCTAAATTGGATTGTTTTCTTTTTGTTATCCATATTTTAGTTTTTCATATTGTCTGTGTAAATCTGAAATAAAGCAGACTGAGATAAATTAACTTTTGTTTGGTTTTAGATTTTGAATCTTTGAATTTTAGATATTCTTTTTGTTGTGTGTCTTTAACCGTGACAGGATGTGGGCTCTTCATTGCCTGGGCGACTCTGTATAGATGCAACCTGGATGTGATGGTTTGGAACGTGGTTTTTCTGGTGGTCAACTTCATGCATCTCTTCTACCTCCTGTACAAGCGAAGGCCAGTGAGTTCTACAGCAACACACTCTCCTTCACATTTCAACAGTCCCTTCACATTCAGGCCAGTCAGGTGGTTTTTTTTTCTTCCACCGAATTGAGATAGTGAAGCAGACATTGGGGAAACAGTGTGTTTATTTATGCAGAGGCTCCGAGTTGAGATTTTCTTGGCTGTCTCTGGCAGGAAGCAGCTCATCCTCCTGGGCTCACTCCTGCTTTATGGTAATAAGATGCAGGTTTGATCAAGTCCATGGGAGACTCCAGGGGATATAATATAAGTAAGGGGCCTCCAGCAAGCTGATAGAATCAGACCAGGACTTTTCATAATGACACAGTAGACCTGTCGTTCTCGGTCAGTAGCTCCTCTACTAACTCACTGACTGTAATTTCACATTAGCATCACTGCAGATAGCTTTAATGTCATTATATAATGAGTTACGTTTGTGTCTGCGCTCTTGTCAGATAAAGATCGACAGGGAGCTGCGGTCAGTCTACAAGCGCATGTTTGAGCCGCTCCATGTGAAGGAGGCTCTGTTTCAGAGGCTCACAGGACAGTTCTGCACCATCCAGACACTAAAGAAAGGCCAGGCCTACGCTGCCGAGGACAAGACGTCCGTGGACGAACGCCTCAGCATTCTCCTCAAAGGAAAGTATGTGCTGTTTGTTTGGCTGTAGGTGCAACTGTTGTTTATATGATGCTTCATGTGAGTCTGACTAATACTGCACTGTCTGTATGCAACACAAACCTAGCCTGGATTCTAAGTTGAAGTTTTTACTGGAATGGAGGTTCACATTGAAATTCTTTGTTGTTATTCATAATTCTTTATATTAATATTATGATTTAGTGCTGACATTTTAGAAGATAAAGAAATTAACATTAAAATGGTGTCAATGAAACATGCTAAAGATAGAGTTGATCCAGCTTCTCCATTGTGTGGAGCTATTTACTTGCTTTTGTCAGTTTCATCATAAACTGAAATTCTATAGTTATACAGCTTTTTGTTTTCTGCTTCACAAGCTTCCTGAACACAAATCAAATAAAGATATACTCTCTGACTTTGTTATTGTTCAGGCCCTGATGATTTCTAAACCATCAGCAGTAACAAGGAGTCAAAAAGAAAGGGAAAATTAAGACTGAGACTTTAAATTAACCATTCTATTATTTTCATTAATTTGGAAATATTGAATATAAGCACAAAGGCAAAGGCCCCTTACTAATTTAATTATTTTAAACCAATTTTGACATATATTATTTATATTTAATGATTTATAATATTTTACTTATAATATTTTGGCACATTACATAACTCTCAGTTTAATGTGGAACTGCAAAGAACCCCCCCTTTTTAAAATCACTTCAGAAGAGGTCACACTTATGTAAGATTGTAAGATCATAGTTTTGACTTGCCTGTTTCTCTGTGACAGGATGAAGGTGTCCTACAGAGGCCATTTCCTCCACAACATCTACACCAATGCATTCATTGATTCTCCAGAGTTCAGGTCCACTCAGATGCACAAAGGAGATAAGTTCCAGGTAATATGAAAACAGAAAAACAAATGAACAAACTCTATTTGTACTATGGTTGGTAAATTTCTTAAAAACTATTAAAAGAGCACAAAGATTTGACTGCCCTGTCATTCACACTGAGCTTTAATGACTCTGAGGTGAAATGAATGAAGTGTCAGAGCTTTAAATAACATCCTGCTGCTCCTTCTGATTCAGTGATAGAGCATATAATCCCAACATCTTGAAAAACAAAGGATGGTTGTGATTGATAAATTGGTTGATCGATTGATTGGCAGGTGACCATTATGGCAGAGGAGAACTGTAAGTTCTTGTGCTGGTCTCGAGAGAGGCTCACCTACTTCCTGGAGTCAGACACTTTCCTCAGTGAGGTGTTCCGCTACCTCATCGGCAAAGACATTACCAATAAACTGTACTCTCTGAATGACCCCACCCTCAGTGACAAGGTTGGTCAAGCTCTTCTTTCAGATTCTACCTTTATTACACACTGTATATTAGCTACAACTATTCTTATTGTGATGATGATGATGATGATGGTGTTGGATGGGACCCAGGCGGTGAAGAAGATGGACCGTCAGCCCAGCCTGTGCTCGCAGCTGTCTATGACGCAGATGAGGAACAGCATGGCGAGCGCCAACGACACCGATGATGTTCTGAACCAGATCCTACGAGGAGGATCTGCTGGATCGTCCATCCGTAAGTCACACGATCACCCAGCTGACTTGTTACTGTATGTGTAGAATCTCAAAGTGGTTCAGTGCTTCTACATTTTTGAAACAGATTTTTAACACTTGACAGCACCTATCTAAAACATCCACTTCTCCCTCTACCAGTATTTGTTGAACTCCAGTAACATCACTCAGTCACATTCTGCTAAACAGAGTGAAAGCATCACGTGTATTAAGAGGAGACACTCAAGCAAACCAAATGTTTGGATGTTTTTCTGCTCTGCACACAGGCTAAAAGCACCCGCAGTAGAGTGTTGCTCTTAAAATTACTCTGAGCCCAGAAGAGCTGCAGCATTTCTGTTCTGCATAAAGGTTCTTAGTGTTTTAATGGATCAGCTACAAGTGGTGATGGAGACACATTCACAGGCCATTTTCTGCTTTCATGATATCTGCTTGTACACTCATCTTCTGCTGAGGTCTGTTAGTGTATGGAACTCCTTCTCAAGTGTGAATCATTTATTGTCTTTTGTGACATTGGACCACTTCAATTGGCTGGTGAGCCAAGATCATGCATTTTTTTCTATCTTTAAGTGTAAATGTTTTTTCTAGAAAAATCTCCTGGTACCAAGGCCTCCAAGATGAACCCCATAGAAGAAGGCATGGAGGATGATGTTTTCAAAGAATCTGCTCCTTCTGAGTCTCATCGTATGCCCAGCACTTCCACTGAGGAAGTGTAGCCCGCAGGGGACGAATGGACACCATCACATTTATTACGTATTTATCAACCTAACACCCAGAGCCTGATTGAACACCAACACGGCTAAAGAAATGACAAAAAGACGTGTGCGGTCATGTAGAAATAGTTTCTTCATTTTGTAGTTTGTCCACCATAGAGTACTGACAAGTTTATTTTTATGATGTAAAATGTCCGCACAAATCTTGATCACAATTCTTTAAAAATCAAATATTTGAAAAGTAAATGTTTTTATGTAAACAAACAATGTTAGTATAACTAGTATTATCAGATATTTAAAAAAGCTGCATCAATTGATTCATTTGGCTCAATGATTGTGAAGATGGAGGACATGACATCTTGAAAATAGTAAAGCCGAAACAGCTGGATGGCCCCCTGGTGGCTGGCTGCAGTATAGGCCATTAATCCCACATCCTCCATGTTAGAAGATGCCAGCCTAAAAAATCAAAGTACACATGAAATGATGATTTTCCAGAAGATGGTTTCTCATACCTTCTTTTGTAATTAGTTATTAGATGCTATAAAAAGTGGGTGTGACCTCATGATTGAGAGCTTATTGGTCGTGGCTCTACTCCTTGATCACAGAGCACGGACTCTGGCTCCAGACTACATCACCAGTGCAAGATGGCAGCATCTGTGTTCTAGATATAATGGCTTCATTTTTGTTCAGTGGGAGGAAGTGGAGACGTGTCTTCCATCTCTATGTACAGTCATTGATTTGATCACAGCCAAGGAAACGGCTATAAAACAGATCTGACATATCTTACAGAGTTCTTATGGTGAAGAGCTGATCCATCAGACACATGTTTTGATCTTCATGAAGTCAGTCAAGTTATCATTCTCCTTTTAGCTTTGGTTCAGTCTTCACCGACACCTGAGAACCCTGTCAGACTTTTAGTTGCCAAATGCTCCACATTATTAACAAGCTAGTTGCCACCTCTGTGTTTCTGCTGGTTGATACTGAGAGAGGAAAACCTGGTGCAGATCACGTAGGGGTCCACGTGATCAGTTTGAGTGTTAATGCTTGCTTGTACAATATACAAAGACTCCATAATGTTTAATTAAGACTTAAAGACCCGGAACCTACCGCTCTCTGAGCACAAATATCGGAATATTTGTAATATTATTTTCAGATGGACCACCAGAACACTGATAGGGAGGAGTGGATTTAGTGAATGAGACCATAATCATATTATTCTATGGGAGAAGTTGCCCCTGTTGGCTCTCCTTGGTATTGTACTTTTAAGCTCTTCTGCATCAGCTTAATTTTTCATGGCTGGACGCTGCATCCACTTTTTATATACAATCAATGATTTCTCCTCTATATTCATAGCAGATTCAACTTCTTTCCACCACAACACAGCATGGTTTTGGAAGAGCCCCCCCCCCCATTGCAGCCATTCACCACTGCATAAATTCTTATCACGATTCATTATGAATGAGAAGGGCTGCAGTTTTCATGCAGGTGGGCATGCAACACAAAACTCAAACAGGGAGCTAAAGTTGCTAAAAATCTCACAAGAGATATTCTTTATGCCGGCAGCGGAGGTGGTCACAGAACCACTATCTATCCACCTCATAGATGTCTGTGTAAAAGGTGGCATGGCAGCACTTATGATGTTGTGATACAAATTACGCCATTGACTCTGGAACGCCATCTTGCTTCTGAAATGGCACACTCCATATTGGGATCATTTGTTGGATATTATAATGAGTGACTCCTTTCAAATGACTTTCTTTTGATTTATTGATTATAGAAAATGTATAGTCCCACATTTCAATTAGTGTCACATGTCTGAATCAGTTGGGTTCTAATAATGACATCTTAGTATTTTTAAGTGATATATAAGTTGTAAAGTGACAGTACGCTAGAGCTCTGTGATCCTCAAAACAGAACAAGAGCAATTCCTTCTGGAGAACCTTCTGGAGAACATCTCCTCTCTCTGTGGGATAGGTACATATATGGAAATACATTTTGTATGTAATTTTAGTTTTATAAACACAAGCATAAATCTCAACATTCATAAGAGAGCTTTTGATAGTGAGGATTTTCTTGAGAAATGATTTTATCTGTGTGTTGTATATTCTTGTTTAAATGTTTGTACAAGAAACCAGTGCACTGTGTGTGTTCAATAAACATTTGGTGTGAAACTGAGTTGTGAGAAGGTATTCCAGTATCTTCTGGGGTATATTGCCCCCCTGTGGTCACAATATGTGCTTGTCTCATCATAGTAGTCAGTGAAATTGTATAAACCGATGATTCAAACATCCATTGTCAGGACAACTATCTTAAATCTCTTTTTCAGTTTGGAAGAATTGGAATTGATACAAAACTGAAACTTAAAATGAACAAATTCATTCATTTATTTTCTGATGAGTAAAACAATATAACCACAACATGTCTGTTGTTTGGAATGTTAGATGATAGAGGTGGAACACTCATACAGACAGAGTAGTGTGCACCACTTTTAGGAATTAGGATACTACACAAAACATATTGGGATTCAATTCTTGAATTGTCCTTGTGCACTTTGCATCATATCCACACAGGAACATATTCCAAAATAGCACCTTTAGGAAACATGTCTTCATGACATCTCTACCCAAAAGAAAGGCTGAGGATGCAAATGACAAACCTGTGACGTGCAAAACCAAACTATTAGCAAATGTATTTGTGTTCTTTACCTTGTACTACTTTAACATTGAGATTATTGCACACAAGTAAACATTATATTATATTATATCATATCATATTTTATTATATGTCTGACTTTTGTTTTTTGTTGTATTGAACAGTGTTTTTTTCTTTTAAATCAATCGAGATGTGATCTGATCTCAATGGGCAACAAAACCACTGCTTTTACCTTTTAAGGCGATGACATATGAAACTACGTCTCCCACACTGCATATCGTCTTTACGTCATCACAACAGGAAGTAGCAGGCTTGGCCAGTTGCTGTAAGTGAACGAGCGGAGAGCAGGGCGGCAATACGACAAAAATGGGAGTCGAGTGAAACACCGTCCGTCGGAGACACGGTTCCTCTTCTGCCAGCGCCCATGGGCGACACCCAGGAGCGACACCGACACGCCAGGACCCACTCAACCCGACGGTGAGGCTCTGTCCCTAAGATTCTTCCCGGTGGACCGTTCACCTATGATGGAACGGGCGATGGAGCAGCTCAACGTTCAGCTCAGCCGGCTGACCCGGTCCCTCCGCCGGGCCAGGACCGTGGAACTCCCGGAAGGTAACGACACCGAGTGTGGAAAGGCAGAGGCGCTCTTCATGTTCCCCTTCATAGTGATGTCACAGTCACAGTGAGGCTTCATAGTGGTGTCACAGATATGTCTCAGTCATAGTGATGACACAGTGAGGCTTCATAGTAATATCACAGTGAGGCTTCTTAGTGATGTCACAGATATGTATCAGTCATAGTGATGACACAGTGAGGCTTCTTAGTGATGTCACAGATATGTCTCAGTCATAGTGATGACACAGTGAGGCTTCTTAGTGAAGTCACAGATATGTCTCAGTCATAGTGATGTCACAGTGATGCTTCTTAGTGATGTCACAGATATGTCTCAGTCATAGTGATGTCACAGTGAGGCTTCTTAGTGATGTCACAGATATGTCTCAGTCATAGTGATGTCACAGTGATGCTTCTTAGTGATGTCACAGATATGTCTCAGTCATAGTGATGTCGAGGTGAGGCTTCTTAGTGATCTCACAGTGAGGCTTCTTAGTGATGTCACAGATATGTCTCAGTCATGACAATGTGGCGTCATAGTGATGTCACTGACATGTCAGACAGCTCACTGCAAAGCTTTACTGTGACATCGCTTTGACACCTTGTTAACTTGTTACCTTGTTGCTTCACTGAAACAGCTGGAGCACTGAGGAGAAGTAGCTCCTCCCTCAACCCATAACACACCTCTACAACAACTAATCTAATCATCATCATCATCTCCAAAGACCTCAACAACAGAGCCATCGTACACAAGGCACTCACACTGATCACCCCCCACATTCCAGTACCAAACAACAGATAATGAAATCCATGTGTAGTGTTTGCCAAAGGTGTCGTAAGAACAGTGACTCACTGCCAAACAATGTCTGAATGTGTAGCAACACACAACATGTGTGTGAAGAGTGAAACCTATATGTGTGAGTCAGTCAGTGCTATGCTTCTACACTGTACCTTTGGCTACATCTAGTGGCAGTTAGCAGTAACTACAGGTCACAAAGCTACAGTTCAAAATGTCTAACGTTGCTTGATTAAAGGTCCAGTGTGTAAGATTTAGGTGAAAGGGAACTATTGGCAGAAATGTAATGTAGAATAAGCCTCATGATGTTTTCACTAGTTCATTTCATCTAAATTGTATGAATTGTAGTTTTCTTTACCCCAGAAAAGGCCCTTTATATTTAAATACTTTATATTTACATTGAGGGGGTCCTCTCTACGGAGGCCGCCATGTTTTTTACAATAGTCCAGACTGGACAAACTAAACACACACAAAAAAGCAAATCTTCATTTTGAGAGGCTACAACTGACAGATGACTGACAAAGATTCACTTAACAACTGATACCACTAGATCAAGTAATCAGTTGATTGTGTTCTAATGATTATGTGATCTTTGTCGACTGTCTCAACACACTGGGTCCTATCATGCGCCGTAGTAAAACATGGGGTCTGTTAAATTTGATTGATGGTTTTATTTCCCCTCTACAGACAATGAGACTGCAGTGTACACTCTTATGCCAATGGTCATGGCTGACCAACACAGGTAAGCACTGTGGCACATTCACATGCTGTTAGCTGTAGTAACAGGTTTGGTCCTCTTGTCTGACCACTGCTGATCTACAGTGAATTAGTGTTGTTGTCATTGACTTGCTCCATCCTCTTCCCGAACAGGTCAGTGTCAGAGCTGCTGCTCAACTCCAAGTTCGATGTGAACTACGCCTTTGGACGAGTGAAGAGAAGTCTGTTGCACATTGCTGCCAAGTAAGATATCGTTCACTCAGTTCTTAATCACAACTGAGCTCACCACTGAATTCTGGGGCTTGTATTTGAAGTTTGTCTGAGGGAGGTGTATCCTTGTCTTTATAAGTGTGGGAGGACATGGGAGTCTTCATTTTAGAGCTAGACCTGCTTATTCTAGCTTATTGCAGAAATCACAGTATTGATGTATAAGTAGAAATTACAGTACAGAAAAGTCACGAAATTTGAATATATTTAATGTTTTACCAGTTGTATAGTTTGTCCACCAGAGACATTTTTCAGTTGATGGACAGATTTTCACCAAACTAAATGGGAATATGACTTGACAAGGTTTCTCCAGATGATTAAATTAGGCAATAAGGCCAACAATTAAATTAAGATATACATCTTCATATTACTTGATACTGATAATTAAATGCCACATTGTTATTTCTGTTAACTTTAAAGACTGATTTATGAAGGTTGTGGTTTAAAACTCTTCATATGTCAAACAGCAAAACATTTTACAAATCTTAGGTGATCATTTAGTTGTTATGCCTCTGACCTGTGCTTACACAATGCACGAGCAGCATATCAAAAAATATAGTAAACCTTTATTATATTGATGACAATATATTGCAATAGTTATTGATATGGTTATTTGTCCTGCCCGAGATCCAAATTTGGAAAGATCTTCTCTGAGACATTGTCATCTTAAAAACTAAGCTTATATAGATATAAAAAAAAACATATACGACTATTTGTTGAGATGATGATATCCCACTGCTGTTTCATAATGATGTCATCATGACATTGTTGGTACCAAAAATATTATTTTGAGCATCCTTATCCTGATACAAAAACATGATACAACTCTATATAACTGAGTGTTAGTATAGCAACCAAAAGCAACACTTAACATGTCACTTTATTTTCAGAACAATTTGTAATTTTGTTCGTGCTTCAATGTTTATATAAAAATTATATAAGGAAATAGTGATTCATCATTCGTGATTCGTCGTCCACACTCCCATGGTCGTCAGAAAAAACGTGTTAACGTTTCATGTTTATCCAAATGGTGAGAAAGCTGAGATTGATCTCTGTCATTTATCTGACGCTCACTGAGAAAGCTAATGAAAATGCTGTATATTGTGTTAACAACACTGACCTGTCACATACTGTGCAGAGCGGGTGTTTGTGCCTGTAGGAAGACTAAGTTGTTGTGTGCTCTCTCTACAGCTGCGGGTCAGTGGAGTGTTTGGTTCTGCTGCTAAAGAGAGGAGCCAACCCAAACTACCAGGACATCTCCGGCTGTACTCCTCTGCATCTCGCTGCTAGGAATGGGTATGATGCTGCATTTCATATCTGTTTACATGTTGCTGTTTTACTCAGTTTTAATTTATGTTTGTTCATTGCTACGGCTCAAAAATGCCACAGTATGTTATGAAGTATTTTGCAACCACGATTATTTACTTATACTAAATATTGTTAAGAAATGCTGCTGTCAGGGCTCTCTGTCTGGAATGAGTGGGTGAATGAGAGTTAGAATAAGGGTGGGTGGGAGGGAGGGAAGGAGAAAGAGAGAGGGATAAGGCTGAGAGACCCATGCACACACACCGTGCATGAGAAGGCAGGCTCTGTGATCTCTAGAACGCTGGAAAAATGATTTATTGTCATCAAATACTGGGCTGGTGGAGAGGAGCACTCGCTCCGTGTGGCTCTACCAATAGTAGATAACGTGAGCTCGCACATCATTAAAACAACAATTAAGATATTATCGCAGATGATAAATATTGCGCACCCCTAGAGTCCAGACAATAAGCACCTGGATAGTTGCATATTCTATTAATCAGGCCTTAAGTAAAGTAATGGACGCTACATTAAATTTTCTCATTAAATTTGTTTGTCCAATTAAATTTGAACTGTTGCTGCAATTTAGTTGCTATGTGTTTCTTCATCTCACACACAGTTGTTTCAATATTGGTGTAAACCTGATTAAATTAAAGCTAAGACTTAAATCTATTATCCATCATTTTATTTCAGATTGAATGTGCAACTGTCCCAACTTCTTATGGTTTAACACTGTTTCTGCTCTCTCATATCACAGACAGCCTCCAGACACTGTAGTATACATTATAGCAGCTACAACTGGGTCAGACTAATAGAAACATTTTAAGACATAACATAACATTTGTATCCATCTTCAAGACTAAATGTAATTTTTAAAGTATTTTTGCTGCTTACTTCTACTGTCACTTTGCTCGGCAGCAGCTGATTGGCTTGTTTGAGAGCTACTGTGACCTAAGATGTTACTGCTACTGTCCATATTCTTGCTTGTGTTCTTTGTGTCCCCCAAACACTCAGTCACACTGGACGGCAGTAGGGGGAGCTGTACTAGCGTCATAGCCTTGACAGTGAACACTAGAGTTGAGAGCATGGCAGATATAAATGGTGCAGTCCTGTTTCATTCTGTCCGGTGCTGCGCTGGCCTTAGTACCCATCATGCTTCTCTATTTCCATCACGTATATTTTTGTGACTCTGCCCTTTTGAGTCGTTGTAAAGATCACAGCCTGCCCTGCTGCTGCCCTGCATTGCTCTGTGAACAATACAAATAAGAAGAAGTTCAGTGAGTCGACTGACAAAATGTGAGTCTATTCAGCGTCCTCTTGACTGATGCATTGACTCGTGGACTGTTTGCGGCACTACTAGTGTGTGATGGTACTGTTACTAAACACTTTTCTTCCACTGTTCCCTCAGACAGAAGAAGTGCATGGGCAAACTATTGGAATATAATGCTGATGTCAACATCTGCAACAATGAGGGACTGACTGCTGTGAGTGGACGATAATCCTCTGGCTGTGGCTCATGTTGTGCTGAATATCTTAAAACCTTGTGTTCATTGTTGCTTATCAAACAACTGTGATGTTCTATCTATATGACTGGTGGCTAATGAACTCTAGTAGTCACACTGTCCTTGTGAACCTCTGCTACAGATCCACTGGCTGGCAGTGAATGGGCGGACGGAGCTCCTCCATGATCTGGTCCAGCATGTGACCAATGTGGATGTGGAGGATGCCATGGGGCAGACAGCTCTACATGTAGCCTGTCAGAATGGACACAAAACAGTGAGAAACTACACATTCTATTTAAACATTTTATGTGTACAAACTGAGCCCTGATAATTAGTCCGTAGGACTCAAAGCCTCGCAATGGCTTTTGTGTCAGAGACTATTTGTTAAGGTTTCAGGATTTTGTAGCATAAAGTTTCAGGGCAGTAAATATTTAGTTTTAGTGGGAGGGAAAATAGTGTCAAATTGTTTGTGTTGCCTCAGATTAGCTTTGTATTTCCTTTGATCAATATTTCCCCATGAGCCTTGGCATCATCCTCAGCCGCTCAGTGGCCTTGTACTTTGCTACAGCTGGTTATTTCTGTCTGGTGATAAAATGAAACTTGGCCATGAATGTAGCTGTGTTTGTGCCTAGCTTGCTATTGGTTTCTTTACTGCACCTAAGATGGTAAAACTGACCAGGTCAGTGTGGTAATCCCAGGATTCAAACGTGATTCTTCTAACACATGTGACATATTGTATATTCAGGAATAACTCATCTACAATGCCAAGCTGCAGCTGCACCAATTAAATACAGACAAAATGATGCAGCCTGTCATTAGCTAGCCACAGCAGAGGGTACACCCATTTGTGCTGTGCAAATCTTAAGGGAACACAAAATAAATACAAATTTTCCACAGAACACAGACTCATGTATTCAGCATAATTCTGTAATTCTAGTGTCTTATTTCTGTAGTTTCATCTGTCAGTTTTAGTGTAGCTACTCTGTAATGTCAGATGGGTCCAATACTATAATATGTGTTAGAAATGAAAGCACAGAAACAACACTCACTTTGTAATAGTTATCCTTTGATAGAGATATATTCTTATGCCTTTATGCTATTGATAATCAAGTAATTGCACAATGACAATCCAGACACTATCTCGTAGTAAATCTTAACATTACTGTTAATATTGTAGCTTAAAGTTGTGAATTGTTTAGAATTGTAAAAAAAGACAGTATTATAGTAAGTGAGAGTGTGTTGTGTTTGTACAGACGGTGTTGTGCCTTCTGGACAGTGGAGCTGACATCAACAGGCCAAACGTCTCTGGAGCCACGCCTCTTTACTTTGCCTGCAGGTATCAGTGATGTCATCAGTAATGTCACTATAGTGCCGTTATGTAATTGTGTGGTCACAGCTCGACTCTTCTTCTCTTCCCCTTTATTCTTATTAATTCACAGGTTAAAATAATACTGAAGTATTAAGGCGTGTGATATTCTAAAATACTCCCATTTACCTTTTGTCAGTACATGTTGTACTGCTTGTATTGAAACTTGCCTTTCTTCTGTAGCCATGGCCAAAGAGACACAGCACAGATCCTGCTCTCTCGAGGTGCCAAATACCTGGCTGACAAGAATGGAATCACTCCTCTGGATCTCTGTGTGCAGGTGAGCGTTTGTCACCTTAACCTTTCTTGTACTTTTCTTCTTTCCCTCCTTGTGTTTTGTTCTGTTCATGCTAAGCTCCTGTGGTTCCTGTTCCTCCCGTCTGCTCATCAGGGTGGATATGGGGAGACCTGTGAGATCCTCATCCAACATCACGGCCGACTCTTCCAGACCCTCATCCAGATGACACAGAATGATGAGATTAAAGAGAGCATGGTACAGTGCAGCCAGTTCGTCACTACGTTCATTGATAAGCCCTTTGTATACATCTATTGAGTCTCTGTGTGTGTGTGTGTGTGTGTGTGTGTGTGTGTGTGTGTGTGTGTGTGTGTGTGTGTGTGTGTGTGTGTGTGTGTGTGTGTGTGTGTGTGTGTGTGTGTGTGTGTGTGTGTGTGTGTGTGTGTGTGTGTAGCTCAGGCAGGTTATGGAGCATGTCTCTCAGCAGAGCGACAATCACTACCAGAGGATCTTGACTAGTCTCGCTGAAGTGGGGACCACCAATGGACACAAACTTCTCAGGTAGAATTGTACAGTCAATATTGAAGAAGATATAAATAAAAGGGATAAGTACCCAAAAATAAATCTACTTAAGTAAAGTACACATCATGGAAAATGTACTTAAGTACAGTAACAAAGTAAATGTACTTTGTTAAGTTCCACCACTGCCCATGTCTCAATTCTCAGTTACATGTCTGGTTTGTAAATGTGGCTCGCATAGCTTACCACAAAGATAAACAACCCTGTTCTGTCAAAATTTACTAACACACTGAATTTGTGGTTTTTATCTCCCTTTTTCATCATGATATGATAAACTGAAACCAGGATAGATTATGGATAACTGAACAGCCTCCTCCTCCTGTATCATGACTCAGAGAGATCAATACTCATCTCCTTCCCTGACTATAGACACATGACATCACAAACAGAAAAAATACTGTGTGCAGTTGTTGTTTCAGTGTCAGTAGGTTTAGTTTTATGTAGTTCATACAAGTCTTTTCCTTCTGTCCCTCCTCAGCCTGTCCAGTAGTTTTGAAGCTCAGATGAAGAGCCTGCTGAGAATCGTTCGTATTTTCTGCCACGTGTTCTGCCTGGGGCCTTCGTCACCCAACAACGGCAACGACATGGGCTACAATGGCAACAAGACGCCTCGCAACCAGGTCTTTAAGGTGAGTGGGAGGTCACATTTATCAATGCACACCTGGAAAATTTGCTGTCCTGCCTGAAAAAGGAAGGGAAAATGGGGAAAATAGCACAATGTTCCAAAAACATGAATATAGTCACAGTGTTTCCCTTAACTTGCTGCAGACTTTATACAAGTGGGCCAGGCGGAGAAAGTCTGCAGATAATCCGGAGGCTGTCACTCGGACATTTACGTTTACACATGCACCTCCTCTGGAGGACGTTTTGTCTGCAGAGTTCAGTACATATCTGAAGGCAGCTTATAACACATTCATAGTATATAGTTCACTGTTGTTCAACCCTACCTGGGGTCTTCATCCTCTTGGACTGTGTGGCTGTGATCTGCATTAACATTACTCATATTTCACCTGTGAAGAAAGAGAGGAGGAATTAGTCACTGCAAAGTTGGGGCCGTCACATCCATTTGCCAATTTAAAAAAAGACATTGACTAAAATGATGTCCCCGGAGAGTTTTTTTTTTGCTGCTGTTGTAGATCATTGAATTATTCTATAAATATTTCTCATTCTAAAAATGATTGTAGCACCTTAGTGGATTCCGTGTGCGTGCCTCTCTGCAGCCGTTGGAACTGCTGTGGCACTCCCTGGAAGAGTGGCTGGTGCTCATCTCCACAGAGCTGGACAGGAACAGGAAGAATCCATCCTCCTCCTCCTCCGGGAGCGAGATAGCCTCTCTGCTCCTCAAACAGCGGGAGACTGACCACTCTGGCTCCGCACCAAAGCTTCCTTCCCTGCTGGACCCTCAGATCGTCATGGAAACAGAGGTCTACGCTGACGGGGAGGACGTCATCTCCATGACAGCCAATCGGCTCAGTGCTGTGATCCAGGCCTTCTACATGTGCTGCTCCTGTCAGATGCCACAAGGGTGTGTGCTCAGCTTTCATGTGTCAGCATTCAGATCTCTCAATATACAGAGACGAACTGACTGCTGGAACATTTCTGCCACTATACAGTACAAGAAAATCACATTTTCACTACTGCTACTATCACAGCCACTATTAACAATATGCTACTGCTGACACTGCTTTGTTTGTACAACTGTCACTGCTAGTATTACTTCTGACATACAACTACAGCTATACTCTCAACTACACCTGCTGCTACTATTACTGCCGCTACTGCTTCTTTAAAACACAAGTACTACTACCTCTACTCCAAATGAACTAGTGCTCTATATCCGATGTTATGTCAGTGCCCTGTTCCCTTTCTGTTGTTCGTATAGTATTTCCAATGTTCCATAGTCTCTAAGTCAAACACATTTTCTCTGCTGGCAGCAGCAGCAGCTTCAGTCATGTGTCCTTGTCACTCCAGATGTGTTCAGAAACATCCCTGTATTTGAGTAGGAGGTGTTTTGGCAGCGCTCATTGCTCAAAACTCAATCACTGTTGTTACGCGCAGGCTGCAATGAAATGAAACTCGTGCTATTCCTCTGAAACAGAAGCGTATCTGCTCTGTGTGAATGATTGTGGATGACTGAAAGACACAGGTGAATATCTCCACCGTAGAAAGCTGCTGGGGGTTGTCACACACTTAATCTCTGCTGAGTTTGGTGTGTCATTGGGAGGAGTGACAAGGCCAGAGAAAAAACTTGACTGCAGACACCTCTATACATACTGCAAACTAGGGGTTGGGATGCCTTAGGTCAGAAATTCAATTCGGTTCTAATTTCATTTGTATAGCCCATATTTACAAATCACAATTCGCTTCAAAGGGCTTAACAAGGAGCAACACCCTTAAAATATAATATAATAATATTAAATAATATATAATAAAAATATATATAGTTTTAATTTATAGTTCAAATGCAGCATTCGGATTTTTTTTGTTCCCCTGACCCCTGAGGTGATGATGTCAGATTAGCGACAGCAACAGCTGCAGCAGGTCAATTTTCAGCACCACAGGAAACATTGTCATTTGTACATGTAGGTGTTTTTTTTTTTTTTTTACAACTTAACTCAAATTGATATTTTGTATTTGCTTCAACCACCTTTGGAGATAGTGGGGGTTCTCTATCTATCTCTATCCATAGATAATCTTCATTCAATTGGAAAACTAGTATTAATACTATTACCAAATTGATTATTATGCGCTGGTGAAGCATGTTTTTTTTGGGGGTTTAGTTAATCAGACTGACTAAAACATCAGCCATTATCCTCAGTACACATGTGCACAGGTAGGTTGTTCTATGTATCTTGAAGACCTTACCATTGTTCCTCTGTGTCTTGCATCTTTTCATATGACTGACTTCACGATGTTGAGATCATATCCCCTGTGGGGGCCAAACTCCGACAGTACTCCTTGTTCTACTTGTCTGTAAAGATATCTTCGTGATTGGGGTCACTGTCGTTGTGCAGAATGAATTTGTGACCAATCAGAAGCCTCCCCTGAAACTTTTCCGCAGTAGTGTGTATCAGTCTAATCAAAGACGTCGCTATATCTCTGTAAGAACTTGAGACTGCTCCCACTGTGACCAGCCATCCCTCATCTACCTCCTGTTTGCTCCCACATTTATGTCTCTTCATAATTATATGCAATTAGATCATTAAAGATGCTTAATTAACTGCCAGTAGAGGCCTGTTATTGACTCGCCTGCTAAAATTAGCTCTCTCTCTTCCTGTTTTTTTGTTGTGCTTGCTCTTTTCACCCGTCTGTCTATTGGCATTCTGGATGAGCGCCGTCTTCTATTATGGTCCAAGATCATTTTCAGTGTAGAGGTTTTTGACTTTTTTGATAAAAACAAGGGATCTCACTGTCAAGCAGTAGCTGCTGCCCGTCTCTTTTCAAATCTATTCTCGCTCCTCATGCTTCACATCCCTCTCTTTCTTTTTCCAGAATGACGTCTCCTCGATTCATTGAGTTTGTCTGCAAGCATGACAACGTGCTCAAGTGTTTTGTAACCAGGTGAGTCAGTGTGGCCCTCTGCCACGCATCAGCCTCTTCAAACAGTACCCAGAGAATTGATATTGATCCAGCACTTTCCTTCCTCTCAATTTATTTGCATGTTTGTCTCTGCTCTCTCACCTCGTCCTCTCTCTGCACAGGAATCCAAAGATCATCTTTAACCACTTCCACTTCCTCCTGGAGTGTCCAGAGTTAATGTCACGCTTCATGCATATAATTAAGGGGCAGGTAAGACATGCTGCATGATTGTGTGTGCTAGACTCTTGACTATAGATGCTAATTAATGGTTCTTATGCTATTTCACTTGTTTTTTTTAACCTCATTGACCATTCTGCGTTGCTCTTTTGAAATCATATTAGCTGATCTTGCACTTCCTGAGAAAGTAACCATGTTAGTAACTCTTGCACTATAGGCACTTTGTCTAACTGCAGTATGTTAACACTCCAAGCGGACTTGTAACGCTCTTCAGCTTTAAGCAAATCAGCAGATCGCATCTTCAGGTTCCTCAAAAATGTTTTTGAATATATTTTTACATTTTAGTGCTCTCTATCAGAAGTGGGAACTTTAAACCAGTTCTAAATTGTCCAAACCATTGAAATCTGAGCTTTAATCAATGCCGGTGTGTTTTTCTGAGTAAGTGTAGTTCTTCTCAAGCTGAGTAAAGTACATAAACATTTTCTCATCACCATACCTCTGTTTTATGTTAACAATGCTGTGGATCTAAAAGTACTCACCCCTTTTTCTGTATTTTTATACTTTGACAAGTAGCTCTTAGTCCCTCTGTGTCTGTATGTTTGTGTCTTTGGGGACTTTACAGAAAGTGACTTTGAAAGTCCTGTGTCTTTACTTCAGGATCATTTAACTGTGTTACAACCACGGCGATAACACTTGTCTTAAGTTCCATTTATACGGCTTCATAAATTTTAAGTGCTGCTCTGAGTTGTGTGCTGTTCTGCAGCATTCATATTTGAAATGCAGCGTTCGAGCCTCGTTACCCATGGATTGTGTCTTGCCTGGGAGCAGGCTCTTGTTTTAATTGCAGACTTTAACCTGGCGAATTTGATTTCATCTTCTGATTCTTCTCTCAGTGTGCAGCGAAAGCCCCAGGGGGGAAAAGCCTTTCTCTCTCATCTTTCACTCTACCTCCAGTGCTTGGAGAACAAAGGCATATACAGTATTATGCAAATAGACTTTAGCTTCATCTTTGTATTTCAGAACCGAAAGCTTTCCGAGGCATCAGTGGAGGCTGAAAAATCCACAGTCTGAGCATTGAAAGCACAGTAAAGTGGTAATTAGTTTAAGAAAAGTGCTGTGCGATGTGGTGTGAAGTCTTGTTTTCCCTCTCAGCCCTTCAAGGATCGCTGTGAGTGGTTCTACGAGCATCTCCTGGCTGGCCAGCCAGACTCAGACATGGTTCATCGTCCGGTCAACGAGAATGACATCCTCCTCATCCACAGAGGTACAAACTGTCCTTACCACCATGGACCCTCTGCTGTTCATGTGTCAGGGGAAGAAATATAATGCACTCTCCAGTGTAATGTTGCCTGGCTTATTAGCAAGAATGAGACTGAAAATTAGTTTCTGATGGACATTTAGTCTCACTTTAGGACCAAGTTAACGCCAAAACAGCTCCTCACTGAAAGTTTCATTTATTGGATTTGCAATCTGCGTCATGCATGTTGAGTTTTGTTGCAGCTGCATTTGTGTGGGTTTTTTAGAAGACTATAAAAACGATAAATAAGATACGTATATACATCTCCGGTGGTTGCCCCACTACAACAATGCAGTGGTTAATAGAAATAAATGAGCATCCTTTAAAGGATCAGTGTGTAAGATTAAGGTGAAAGGGATCTATAGGCAGAAATGGAATATGAAATAATCTTAGAGATGTTTTCAATAGTGTGCAATCTAAATTGTATGAATAATTGTTCTCTTTACCCTAGAATGGGCCCTTCATATTTAAATAGGTTCTCTCTACATCATTCTAAACAACTGAAGGCCTTTAAGTTTTAACAGTTCATTACTGGTTGGTTTGGCACCAGTGGTTACTGGTTGTAATTTAAGGGCTTATATGAGTCGGGTTTAATTATGTGTCTCTATGTTAATTGTTCATTTTTATCCTCTTATTTGTCAAATATGTCAAACTGCCACTATCATAGTATTGTCAAGTCAAAATTCTTGTCCTTTCTCACTGTTTGATGAGTCATCCTCAAGAGCATTTACTCATTTTGCATCCAATAATAATTAAATCTTGAGTATTACTCCCTGTGACTATAAATCCAGTTATCGACTTTGTTTGCTGCATTGTTGAAATACATCCCTCTGCATCACATCTAGCACATCATTACATGCGCGCACCATTTCCTATGAAAACCATATGTGTGGGTTCAGCGATTTGAATCCCACATAA
This sequence comes from Paralichthys olivaceus, assembly GCF_024713975.1. Taxonomy (NCBI): domain Eukaryota; kingdom Metazoa; phylum Chordata; class Actinopteri; order Pleuronectiformes; family Paralichthyidae; genus Paralichthys; species Paralichthys olivaceus. The sequence goes on along the minus strand of NC_091105.1, from coordinate 19,619,541 downwards.
GAAAGATGGACTCTGTCATTAACAGTGAAGTCTGATGTTACACAACATAAATAAAGTAGTGGTGCTGAAAGGCTATTGCTGAAAAGATGCCAAGGAAAAATAATATCAAAAACAGCTTTGATATAGTGGATGTGGGGGATCATCACTAAGGCTCTGTGACGAGTGAAAGAGAGGAACCTTCAACACCAACAATGTTTGAAGTTCAAAAGGGATATTTACAAAAATTAAGAAATATATATATATATATATATATATATATTGATTAAGTTGGCACTTGAGATATTAAAAGTAAATCCATATCCTTCAGTGTCACATTTTTCCAACAGCATCCACTGTGGATGGATCCATCTATAAACACAAAGATTCACCTCGATGCAAAGTTCTACAGTGTTTGTATGTGTGTTTGAGTTTGTCACAGAAAGAACAGGATGCAGCATCAAACCTAACCACTGTATCTGCCCTCCTCATCTCTTTCAAGTTATGTTACACAATATTCTAATTCTGCTCTTCTACCTCTCTAACAGACTCCATATTCAGGAGCAGCTGTGAGATGGTTTCCAAGTCCACCAACGAGAAACTCAAACAGGGCATTGCTGTTCGCTTCCATGGCGAGGAGGGCATGGTGGGTTTCTAATTTGTGCCACTGCATGAGTTGTCAGAAATCAAACCTGTGATGGACCAGCAGTGATCCGCTTCCATGACTTAATGTGTTCCTAAGTGGAGTGGTCTTGTGTGTGTTCCAGGGTCAGGGTGTTGTTCGGGAGTGGTTCGACATCCTGTCCAATGAGATCATCAACCCAGACTATGCTCTGTTCACTCAGTCAGCTGATGGTACCTGACATTTTCCTGTTAATGCAATAACATTCACTGTGAGAGGCAGACCTTTATCATGTGAATTGACGGGGCGTGTGTGTGTGTGTAAACTTCACAGGAACCACTTTTCAGCCCAACAGTAACTCCTCAGTGAACCCAGACCATCTGAACTACTTCAGGTTTGCAGGTCATATCCTGGGTTTGGCTCTGTACCATCGACAGCTGGTGAACATCTACTTTACCCGCTCCTTCTACAAACATATACTGGGTAAGAGAGAGGGAAAGTGATGGCGTCAATGTTCAAAATCTGTTATCTGTTATGGCTCTAGTTCTGAAATGGAAAACAGACTGGGAACAGATCGTTTTCTAAATAAATTTTAAATATATCAGTAGTTAATAATATTTAATACCAACAGTAAATTACATAGAAATATACTGAATATACTGTAAAACTTCAGATCTTGCCATAAAAAACACAAATCCCTTTCTGTACTAAAGGTCATTCAGGTGATTGTTGTCAGTACATCGGTACAGTAATGATCTACTCCAACGAGGTTATATTTTGGTTTGGTTTGTTTGTTTGTTTGCTAGCAAGATTCTGCAAAAGCTACTGGTAAGCAGCTGAGTTTTGGAGCGCTTTTCAACCTTTTACTTGATCTCTCAGAGAATAAGTTGTGTGTGTTTTCCAGGTATCCCAGTGAGCTACCAGGATGTATCATCCATTGATCCAGAGTATGCTAAGAACCTGCAGTGGATCCTGGACAACGACATCAGTGATCTGGGTCTGGAGCTCACCTTCTCTGTGGAGACAGATGTGTTCGGGGCGATGGAGGAAGTGCCGCTCAAACCTGGAGGGACCAGCATCCTGGTCACCCAGGACAACAAGGTCAGTCACACATGGCCAATACAATGCAGAGCTCTGTTTGTTTGGTGAAAGACCAGGCTCAGTGTGTGGTGATGAGGCTTTATTTTAATACTTTCTGTACAAAGTTTTGAATCAATGAAAATAATGCATAAGAACCGTATTCCTGTACCCAGGCTTGACTTCCATATCTTTGTTGCAAGTTTTTTGTCCTTCAGGTTCTGTGCTTGGTTGATCAGGTGATCGATTTGGCCTGTCAAGGATCTTCCACCTCTGTACCTTGAAAATCTGTTTGGTTGCTTCTGTTGTAGTATATTTAGGACCGTTGTTTCGCTGATTGATGAGTTTTGTTACATTTGGCTGAATCTTGGAAGGGGGGGGGGGTTATACAACCGTCTAGAGCTCTTAATAGTCATCTGCCTTCCAAAAACTACGATGTAAATAAGTTGTTGAAATCAAGCAAACTGCTCGTCCTGACCTTCCCTCTTCCTGCCACGTTACGCTCTTCCCAGACCATCATTTACATATTTGCTGCGTTGGCTGTCTCTAATGCTTGAGTTTACCTTTCATAATTCCTCACAACATCAATAATATATGTGACTTCCGGAAATGATTAGCCTGTCTCCATTGCATATATGCAGTGAGTAAAAATAGCCTTCAGTTACTCTCATAACAAATGACTCAAGTAAAGGCCAGAATTACCATTTGAGAAAAGAACTCAAGTAAAAGTTGCATTTCTTAAGGTTATAATCGACTTACTACTGTCAGCCAATGATGGCTATCAGTCTGTTCTCTCTTTGATTCAATGGCTCAAGTATAGAATATAGGACAGGAGTCTGTATGTGGCACCTCAAGGCTTAGTTCTCAACCATTGTTATTATATTGTGATCACGATTTAAGGCAAAAAATTTTCTTATCTCAAATCATCAAAAACAAAGCAATTCCCTGCCCTTTTGTCCTGATTAGTATTTAAATATAAGCCCAGAAAAGTCTTAGATTCTGATGAGAACACGAGACATTAACTTGTAGTTATTGACTTAAAAGTTTTGAATATTTCTGTGGGTTCATGCTGCAGCAGTGCGGCTGAAGGTGGCGTTAATGACCATTCCACTCTGTCCATAGTTGGACTCGTATGATCGATTGAACCCTCTCCTGTAGGTTTTTGCCTGGAGGAGTCCTAATTAGAGATTGCAGTGCTGTAGGGTCCCTGCAGATGGCACTGTCACATCAAGCAGAGAATAGCTGGACAAATAACTATGTATGAATTGTGTCTATTTCGCTTGTCCATCAGTATCTGTGTGTACATTGTGTGTGTCCTCTCTCAGGAGGAGTATGTGCAGCTGGTAACGGAGCTGAGGATGACACGAGCCATCCAGCCTCAGATAAATGCCTTCCTACAAGGATTCCACACTTTCATCCTCGCCTCACTCATCCAGCTTTTCGACGAATATGAATTGGTGAGTCGTCCTCCTCTGACCTTCCTGTCTTTTTATACCTTTTCCTCTATCTGTTCCCTTCTTTCACAGTTGTATTCTTGTCCCCCTGAGCCTGCCACCCTGCTCGGCTCTGGCTCTGATGCAGGGATTGATTAGCCTTGTCTAGTGGGGGGTCACCTTGAAGCTCCTCCCTCTTCTCCAACTCTATTAGAGGGTTGTCTTTTTTTCTGTATGTGTCGCTGGATTTCATGTCCCCACTCCTGCGTGGATCAATAGTGTAGCATGATGATTATCCCACCCTGGATTTGTTAGACATACCTCGGTCATGCTGTCATTGGAGGGCAACTGATAGGCCCTGTTTTGTGTTTTGCCGTTTCACTCTCACACATTCAGCATTCTCCATGTACATACAGTTTAAATGGAGAGTAAGGATGGTAATATTCAATTTTGCCATTGACATTTCATTTCATTGACAATAAAATTTGATCGAATCCAGTTCTGGACACACTCAAGAAGCTTTAAATTGACAATGAAAAGCTCTACTGAAATAAAATGAACTCATGGTGGGGTTTCTCATAACCACTATTCTTTTGAGCTTTCCCACATTGTAAGCATTTTAACACCAGGTGATTTTTGGGCTCATAAAGTGCAGAAGGGATTTTGAGTTTAGTCTATATGCCTCCATGTGGGCATTATCCTGTCGTGTTGTCCATCCATCCCATTCTCGGGAACTCGATATCTCAAGAATGCTTTGAGGGAATTTCTTCAATTTTGGTTCAAATATTCAGTTGGACTCATGGATGAACTGATTCGATTTTGGTGGTTAAAGGTCAAGGTCACTGTGGCCTCATAAAGTATGTCTATGTGTTTCTTGAGATCTTGAGATCAGCTCGAGGAAACGTCTTCAAATTTGGTACAAATGTTTACTTGGACTCAAAGAGGAAATAATTAGATTCTATATCAGGACTGCCGTAGGGAAATTCATTACATCTGTCGCATTTCATTGCCACTGCATTTTGTTGCTTTGTAATTGTGACATGTGCAATGACAATAAAGTTGAATCTAATCTAATCTAAAAAATCACTTTGACTCATGTATGTACCTGATTTGGAGGTCAGTGGTCACTGTGGCCTCTCAAACACATCCAAAGATAATTCTTTCAAATTGACACTTGTTAACTGGGAATCACTGATTTGTTTTTGGTGATCAAAGGTCAACGTCACAGTGGCCTCAAAAAACATGTTTGTTGGCCAAGACTGCTTGAGGGAATGTTCTCAACTTTTGATCAGTTGTCACTTGGACTCAAAGAGGATTACATTATGTGACGTTATATGAAACTGGAAAATAAATGATGCAAAATATGTACATGTAAACTGCACTGCTGGTTGGAGGAGGAATACAACCACAGTGCGGTAATTCTAGTTCTTAAATCTTTAATTCACACTGATTAGCCACGATATTAAAGCAGGTCAGCGGCAGATTAGTGTGCATTTCTGCTTTTTGGTTTCCCCAGTTCTGTGTAGCAGCCACAGGTGATGGCCCCCATTTGTCATTTCATTCACTACAGATGTCACTCTTTCCCTCTTTTATTCCTCCAAGCTGTCTGAGCATCCTCCAACTGAACTGTACTGTTGTTCCCAAGGGCTTCAGTTTTTTGTTTTAACATTTTTATGTCCCGCAGCAGTGTTTGCTTTTCTTTTTCAGTTTGTTCAATCTTATTTCAGTCTCACTGGCACCTTGTCGCCTTCAGAGCTTCCACTACAGTCATACAGGACATTACCTGTAGTTGCATCTTGGCCTGATTTTCTTTGTTTGACTTCAGGCTGGATTCATGTCAGTTCACTCCATGACTGTTCAAGTGCATCGTTTTCCATTGTCAAAGTTAAAATGGTCTTGGCACAGGGAAAGGAACCCCACTGTATTTGTGTGTAAACTAAAAACGATTCCATTAAAATGCACAAAATGAAACATGTGAATTACACTTTGAACCAATGATATGACTGAGAACCTGCCGAATGTTTTTTCTGCAGTGAAGAGAAATTATATTGTTGACTCTGTTTCTTGGATGAGGAGATAAAGTCTCATTTCTGTTACAGCACTGCACCATCAGCTTAAGGCAAATACAATAAAAAGAAAGAAGAAAGAAAAATACCCATGAGCAGAGCCAAACCAACAATTAATGTATCTTTTGCATGTGTATCCAAAGCCTCATATATCTCACTCCTCTGGGCAATAGAGCTCTATTGTCATAAAACAACTAATACACACATCAGTGAGCCACACATTACAACAAACACACACACTTTGGTTAATTTTAACTTGCATTTGTCGTCCTGCTGTCCCAGATACTCACCTGAGCACCAAATGTGAAATTAATCCACTGCTTCTAATAGTTCTCAACAAATACACAATTTCCTCCTGTTTGACTATAAAAAAAAAAAAAAAAAACGTTGTACAGACGTTTTAAGTTCATGAAAACAAAGAAACAAGAGAAACTCTGCGGGAAGCCAGAACCAACTGAAAACTTTGTTGTCCTCATGCAAAACATGGGTGGGTGCGTGGCTGGGTGGTTGGAGGATACACAGTAAATACTGTTTCTTAGTCAATACTAATACAGGAATTCAGTGTTACTGCTGTCAGTTTGCATAGCATTCCTGACCTCAGGTTGTGACACAAATTATTTAGATGGTTTCTAGATGCGGAGGTTTACAGAGTGAGAAAAGGGCACTGGGAGAGGATCAGTGCTCAGTTATGGTAGATATTCTGAATCAGTATTGCAAGGGATATAGAGAGGTCTATGTATCCATTACAATCAGTGCAGGGAAAGAGCCATCCTTGGATAACCAGCTTAACAATCAAACTGCACCGTATTCATTAAATCAGTTGTTGACAGTTTTTCTCAAATACTGGGGTTTTTATGTCACTCATTTTAAGCTTTTTAGCTCTTTTCACCTTTTATAATTCTCAATGTCTTAATATATAGTTTTGAGCTTCAAGCTGTGTGTGTGTCTGTGTTTGGATTCGTATGTGTGCGTACAGGAGCTCCTGCTGTCAGGGATGCCGGAGATCGATGTGCAGGATTGGTGCAGGAACACTGAGTACACTAGTGGCTACGACCCCCAGGAGCCTGTCATCCAGGTGGGCTCTTGTTTCTTCCATCTGCCTGACATAGACTGAATCCTTTAAGACCACACAATTGTGTTTAGTCCCGCTGATGTTTACTAGTTAGGTTTCCCTGACCTTACACACAGGTCGTTACCTTATTGCATTTATGGATTTGTTTAGAAATGTTGAAGGAAAGCTGCAGATTATTTATGCCATACATGGTGCAATGTATCATCAAACTTTAAACTATTTCTAACTTTCACTACATATTATTTTTCAAGCGGCTGATAGAACACTTTAGGTTTGCTGCCTTCTCTTCCCTTAGGCTTTATGTCTGCATATATACAGTTTTAGAGCCAGATGAGCCCACACATTGGATCTTTACCACTTGACTCTGACACTCGCAGCCGTTACTCATCAAACGTTTAAACGTTCCAGAATCTGGATATAAAATTGAATTTGATTTAAAGGCAAATTTATCATTCCCCTTCATGACTTGTTTTTTTTGTTTTTTTCTGACCCACCTAGAGGGTGAATGACATAAATATGTAGGTTCAGCTCAGCACTGAAGACTTCAGCATCATTTTAGATTCAACAGTTAAAAACAACGAGAGATAGGGGTCAGTTTCTGTTTCCAATCATCAGATGTTCACGATAGAGTTATTCATGGGTTCCTCAACCCGGAAAACTTGTACCTGAGCCATACCCATCTATCATTCACAACCTGGGACCTGGACCCCAAACCTACCTAATGTAACGTTTCTGCTATTCCTCGCTTGTTAATTGAAATAGTAGCATGTTTAAAGATGGTACGTGACTCATTTCCAGTCAGCTTTGCACACACACACAAACACACACAAACACACACAGGACTTTCATCAGTGATGTTTGACACAGCCGGAGCTGGGTCTTTTTGGTTCCACTTGGTTATTACACATAATGTTTAATGGACCCTTGACCCGCGATAATATAACGAGATCCAACAAAGTCACAACTCAAAGACAACTAAATATTTATATATATACATATTTCCTTGGAAAAAGGATGAAGATGAAGGTTCAGGTGAAATTGTTCCCTATACTCCCCAATATAGTGTAGGAGCCATTTTACTTGAGCACAGACGAGGCAGAATTGTATTCATGTCACTTCCTTGTGGAGGAACAAAACAACCCCCCCCCCCCCCCCCCCCCCCCCCCCCCCCTGGGATATCAGACTGCATCTGTCTCTCTGTTTAGCCATCAGCTAACCCTGTCTGTATTTTGTTTTCTCAGTGGTTCTGGGAGGTGGTGAAGAGCCTGACCCAGGAGGAACGAGTTCTTCTGCTGCAGTTCGTCACTGGAAGGTTTGTCGGTTGCATTTATTCTATAGTTCTTGATGTAAGAAATGCGTGTGAATGTTTGTTGTAATGATGTAACCTTATTTCTCAGTTCCAGGGTTCCTCATGGCGGTTTTGCTTACCTGATGGGTGGCAGCGGTTTACAAAAGTTCACCATTGCTGCAGTGCCGTTCACCTCCAACCTTCTACCTACCTCTAGTACCTGGTAATCACTCTATTTCTCTGTCAGTCTCCTTGTGTTGACTGAGTTCTATTCAGACCTGTTTTATGAAAGTTTGCTCTTGATCTTGAATCCTTTTATTCATTCACGTAATCCTTGACTTGTCATGGTCTCATGAGTGTGTTCACGGTTTTGTCTTGGTTCATTTGGCTTTTTATTTTCTTGCCTTTTCATAAGAATCATGTGTGGTAGCAGACTGGATAAGCTGCTCTGCTTAAAGTCACACATCAGTTCTCCAGAGAGACATTCAATATTTTAGTTTTTTTTTTTTTTAACACTTACTGTATATTTTCCTTTGTGCTTCTTTTCCATATTATAATAATTTCCTTGGCAGTTTTCCAAAAAGAACCATATTATTTATTATTAATTGGTGCCAGTCTCATCTGACATCGAGTAACAGGTTGTGTCACTGCCGACATGACATCATCATATCTCAGAATACAGAGACTAACAACCATCCACACTCACATTCACACTTTTGGGCAATTTAGACCCTGTTCTGATCTGGTATTAACGTCTGTCCTGATGGTCAGTGATAAGTGCACTCAAACCCATTAAAACCACAGTGAGAGGGGGTCTGGGACGGATGTAGCCATATTCTTTTCGCTGTGTGAACACCAAATGTTCTCCAACTGTGGCAGATCACACTTGTAATTTAATGGAATTGATTATTTGGTAGAATCCACCAGTTGAACTCCATTGACCATTTTAACTCTTATGGAATGACATTTAACATTACCACAAATTTCTTCATCTTCATACATATCAGTTTATTTCAGGAAAATTATAGGAAGATTGTGTTCTTCAAAATAGACCACTACACAAGATATTTTCTCTATATTCTCACATTTTAAACCTTTCTAAATCCAAAGTTATTTTCAGTGGCAGTAGACCAATAACACAGTGTAAGAATATAAAATGAGGACTGATGTGTTTCTTTGGACTAGACTTTAGTCGTGTGTGGATCTTAAACTCTAGTTACACTAAGCTTAGATGGTCTTACAGCCATGGCTTAGTGCCACACTTATACTGTGCTGGCAACGACGCTCAGAAGAACTGTGAGGTTTATTCTTCCCTGGAAGCAAGTAAGTGTTCTAACCATCCCTCGCGTTCCCCCATCCGCCCTGTTAAAGATTAAAAAATGACTAAACAGACAGAGAGACAGTATGAGTCACTCTGCAGCCTCCACAGCCAGGGATACCACTAGAGGGCAGTATGTCTCCTCAGAGCCATTAGGTACTGTCATTCACATACACTGATGGCACACTCTGGAAGTGGGGAGAGACTTCTGCATGGTGGAATGTGCATCAGATAATTCATATGAGCCATCATGACCACAGTGTTGCACAGTGTTGACCATGCCCCCCCCCCCCCCCCCCTCCCCCAGTGCCCCGACTCACTTTTTCTCCCCCTCTGCAGTATCAACATGCTGAAACTACCAGAATACCCGAGTCAGGAGGTTCTGAGAGACCGGCTGCTTGTAGCTCTGCATTGTGGGAGCTACGGCTACACCATGGCGTAAACATCACATCAGTTCCTGCTACCATGAGAGTCTACAGACCCAAGCAACAATCCCACCTCCACATGTGCTCTTTTAGTTGTCAGGTACTGCTTTAGACAAAATAAGGAAATCCAGATTCTTATTGATGAGCTGCTGGAGAGGCACAACAGACTGAATGGAGGCCACAGGTTCTGGAGCTCCAGTCATACCTGTGCCATTACTTTTTTTTTTTTTAATTGATGCTGGTTTCAGGTAATTTATGCAAATAATAATTTGATATATTTAAATTTCACTATTTTCAAGCATTTATGAAAAACAGCATTTATAAAATGAACTCTACTATAGCATAATCATGCAAGCTTACTGAATGTCAAATATCGACTGAGTTCAAGGAGATTTCCATATGGATGCAGGACAGATCATATTGTTCACCTTGAAACATGCTGTCAATCAAACTGCATCATATTCATATCATAGGTTCACAGTGCAGATTCATTTAAAGGGCCTGCCCCAGGCCCACATGCCAGCAGACTGGTATAACAAAATAAATCCAAGATTTTAGTTTTTAAGATTTGTTTTTATTTCTTTCAGTCTTTTAAGTCTTCATTTACCTGTTTTAATAATCCTTGTCCGTTCATTTGGTTTAAAGAAACAATCCAAGCTTCTCAGCCGCCCCAATGGGAGCATACGTGGTGTGCTGCTTTACCAGCCTCCGCTTTTCTGCTTTCACATTCTTAACCTGGCTGCAGGGATTTTCTACCATTCAGCCACAAGTTACAAGAGCATTAGTTGCAGCCCAACACTGATGTTGGGTGATAAGGCCTTGCCTGTATTTCTGTTCCCCTCAAAGGTATTGGGTGTAGTAGACTTCAGGGCTCTGTGCAGGATGCACATGTTCTTCCACAGCGGCTCTGTGCAACAACAGGGCCACAAACAAATGATTGACCCAAACTTTAAGACTACTATTATTATAAGGTGTTGTATTAATATGTATCCTCAAAGAAAATAAGGGGGCCTAACTAGTAGAAATACACATAGTTTAAAATTACACTCAAGTACTCTATTTGAGCTGCAGTGTCCAAAGACTTTTGGCCACAAAAGTGTGTAAAATGCAGTATTTAAGTGCAAATAATGCTGATACAAATAATGCTGATACAAATAATGCTGATACAAATAATGCAATAACAGTGGTCAGGACTCTACAGAAAAAAAAGTGAACACAACAATGAATTCTGATGCAAATACCTTGGTATTTGTAATATCATGTCGACTGTCCTTTACAGATACACACAGATACTATACGAATAACAATACAGATACACACAGATACTGGACCAATCAAAAGCACATTGTTAAGTTGGTAAAAATAGATGTCCGTTGGAGAATACCAATGTAGGGGGCGCTAACAATGCAGGATAATAGTAAGTGTAATTTTTTTTTTTTTCTTTTGGGTAATTACAAAGTTACCGATAAAAATATAAGCCAAGGACAAACATTTGTAATTTCTTAGAATAATAAGTATGCAGAAGATGAACTGAATAAATAATACGTTGAGGTGAGGCTATTGAAGATACTGTATGGCCAATGGGTTTTCGACCTATCTACATACAGTAGCTGTGTGAACACTCCCTAAGTATAAGAGGTATGTGTCATGTAGTTGACTGTGAACTTCTTTGCTTACGTTTGTCTGTATTCGTCTGTATTTTGTGCTTCATGAGCAGTTTTATTTAGTGATAGTTGATTGTTTGTCTATGTCCCAGTCAAGTAGACTTTAATGAGGAATGATACAACATATCTGAACATGTTTGGCTTGCAGTGCCAAAAAGACAAAGCTGGAATCATTTTAAGTGCATTCTTTTTTTGTATTCTGCCGACACAAAGATGCTGAAAATGTGCTGTACTTCTAAAATGAATGGGGACAATGTCATGAATGTATCAGGTAGCTTAGTTTTCCTTCTTTCCATTTGTAAAGGGAGTGTACATATTGATTTAAAACATACAATCCTATTATCCAGCAGTATTGTTTTGAATGCGTCACCTTTTAGCTTTTGTATTCTGATTGTTGAAAATGGAACATTTCTACATTCTTCTGTAAATATCTTCAATTATGTAGTTTGTCAGAGTAAGTTTTTGTGCTTTGAGATTTTATCCAATAAACCTTGTTTTGAGAAGCCAGGTGATTTGGTGGCGAGCTGCACAGGAGGGCCGGTCTCATGTTTCTGCTGCGACGAAACAAAAGGGAGATGATGAGAGTGAGGCTGCATGCAGTTGATGCATGCAGCCCGTCAGTGTTGGTGTGCGCACACATAGTCGCTGTGGGTTTGCCTGCATAGACATATGTGGCCACAGCATGAGTGCTGTGCTGGGTCACCAGTTTAGAGCAGCAGGTCTACTGCTGCTAAATGGCCCTTAACCAGTGTTTAGTGAGCCCAACATCTGCTGCAGCACCGTCCTGACAGCACATTACACTGGCTGCGACCTCTGCCTCTCTCCTCACCCCTGTACAGTATCGGACTAGAACTGATGCCACACCACACGACAACATTTATGCAAGCAAATAATGCACTATTATATATGTGTATATGTATACATAAGATATAGTTCAGAGAGACGGTTGAATGTTTTACCATATGGGTGAAATAAATGGAAATGGGTCAGAGATCAGGTGAAAAAACTACCTATGGGTTACCAAGGATGAGGAGAAATTCTCATAATTGAATGAAAAATTATTAAAATATTAAATTAGCAATTTAGCCTTTTGTCCTAAGCAAACATTTACAGTTACTTCAAATTTGCATGCAACATTTAGATAAAGAAACAACACAGAATATAACTATAACATTTGAGTTCTGTTGCACAGAGGGCAGGGTGGATCTGCCAAAACTGAAAACAAAGCTTGTCATTATAGTTTTCAGGGGGTTCATTTGACTATCCAATCAGAACTTTGGAGGCAGGACCATAGGCTCACTGTACGCATCGGTGAAAATGTCAAAATAACCCCCCCACTCACAACGTTAAAGAGTGAGTAATAAAAGAAACACATTTTGTTGTTTCTAAGTTCTGTCTTGATCCATGTAGCATCCTTCCACCAAGCTTAATAGAAATCTGTGGAGTAGTTTTTGTGTAATCCTGCTGACAAACCAACCAATAAACAAACTAGAATGGCACTTAATAGAGCTTAACATATCTCCACCAAGGCCCAGCAGTCTCCTTAACTTCCATCAAGCTGCACCAAATTTCACACTCATAGACATCAGTTCCCAAAATGTGACTGAATGTTTTTCATCAAGAATCAGTCTCTTGAAAATGGTGAAATAAAAAAAAAAATCTCATAATGGTAAAGAAAGTGAAAAAAATATCCTGTATTCACCCCATTACCCAGATCTGCACCCACATGAATTCCCCATACACCATCTTCTGTTTTTTTATTTTTGTAATCTTGCTAACAAACAGACAAGTCTTAGTTTGGTCCGTCTTTGTTTAGTGGAGACACTTGTCAGGCAAACGTTAACATGGGGGCTTGACGTTGGCAGTCAGAAAGTTACTCAACATGTTGTGTGTGCTTAGCTGGCTTGCTAATTAATGATGAGTATGACTACCTTTATCTCAAGTGGAAAAAACACACTGACCCTGAGACTCTCCGTGGAACAATTGTGTCATCAAGCCTAAATGATGCAGTGTGAAATGAGTGAAAGTCTTCACACTGCCGGTAGCACCTGCAGCTTCAAACCTTCACCAAGACACGCTCCAATCACCAAGGGTTACACCAATGGATTTGATTCCAGTGAAAGGCTGAATAACCTTATCCCTCACCAGAGAACCTGGTCCCCATGACAACCCTTCCCTTTTCACCGAGAATGGACTGCACTCTCTTTTTTGAACATAGGATGCTTGCCATGGCAACAACTTCTTCACAACATTCATCTGGTATTGGCAGCTTTTTCAAGTGCTACCTCTTTCCCGCTGGCAGGCCTGAAAAGGAAAAGACAAAACACAGAGAAGTCAGCCTTACACCGGGGTCTGACGTCTTTGTCACAACGTCTTTGTGCAACAGCTCTGTCATGTTGTCAGAACCAGCAACTACACCTTCAATTTGAAAGAGCTGCAGTAATTCTGTCTGTCTGTCTGTTATAGTGTGTTCTGTGTAGTGTGACACAGTACATGCCTATTTTATTTATAATGACACTATTTTGACATAATTACCGCCCATCTTATTGTGTTTCCTTCAGCTGCTTCTAAAGCTTTCCCTCTATTTGAAAAATCGTCTGACAAAACGTTCTCTTTTAGTGCCGTTAAATGCTGTTTTCATGTCAACCAGAGCCTCAATCACAGAGGAGAAAGTTTGATTTATCACATACCTGCGTTCATGTGGACAGAGCGACATCAGCTCACCTTTAATTTATAATTAAGCCCTGGAGTCTGTTCCTCCTAGACTGGGACTGCCACCCTCCTAACAAAATCTTAAAATGTTTTTTTGTTTAATATTCATTGTGATCTGTTCTCCCATTATATTATTTCACATGGAAGTGACATGTAAATTGCTTGTTTGCCTACTTTGGGTGTATTTAGAATTTGAACAGAAACGAGAGCGAGAGAGATTTCACTCAGGCGATGTGGAGTGTGTGTGTGTGTGTGTGTGTGTGTGTGTGTGTGATCCACGCTGTCAAAAGAGAGACAGATAGAGCACCTCACTCCGTTTGGTTTACTGTTGCTTTTTGGTGTTGTAATTAAAGTTTTCAGCCCTAATTTGATTTGTTCCTCTTTTCGGCAATTCTCATCCAGAGAGAGATTGTTATTCTGTTATTCTGTTTCATATTATAAAGTGATGCTTTCTTTGTTGGTTTCTAGGCTCTGTGCACAACGTGGTCCTAATGTACATATAAGAACAGTTCGAAAAAAATAATATAGTTCATACACATAATATGTATGGTATTTCAGAAGTATGGGATGTAATCAAGCAAAGTAATTCATCAAAGTAAAAGTGTAACTTTCTCTAGAAATATTCAGTGTGGGAAAAAAAATCTCCCAGCCAAACATGGGCTCTAACGACTGGTTGAACAACTCAAGTTCACTTTATTATCATCTACAACCCACATTGGAAAGTAAACATGCAGCCTTTACAAAGACAAAGGTCAATTCCCAAAACCTGTGCAATGAATTCATTGAACAGTTATGTCAACAGTGAGTCTGCTGTGGAATTTCCTTTCACTCTGTTGGTGACTGGTGGACTAGAGGGCATCACTTAGGTTAGCACATATTTAAGCAGCATGTCCTGCATATAGTTTGATATAATTGGCTTAATTAATCAACTCGCTTAATCCAGGCCTCCATTAATTAAGTTTTAATAGACTCCTGGCTTTAAACTCAGAGAGTGGCTAACAACAGGAACCATTAAGCCACAGAAAAATACACAATTAAGGATTAGTACAGTCAAACTGAGGGAGGGAGCCATATTTACTAACCTACATTGGGCTAGTGTTGCACAGTAAATATAAAGGTTAGTGAACCTGACAGACTAATTATTTATTACACTTACTTACTTGCTTATGCTTTCAAAAAGACTACACATGTCAAAGTAATGCACTGTATATTCTGTGTGGCAAATTTATCTGGTAACACTGGTAATGTTAACTTGCAAATCAGCACCACCAGTTAGAAATAATAATTGTGTATGCAATTATACTCTCATAATGATGACATGCACATTTTGATCAATGATTACTTATAATATGAAACAAGGCAGAGTTCAGAACTCTGTTCTTGTTCAGTATCCATTCTAAAACTGCCTGTTTTAATGGGATGTCTGCTCAGTCCTGGTAATTACTCTGGTTGCAACTTTCTGAAACTGTAAAAGTGATTTACCAAATTCTGTTTTTTGGCACAGATTTCATAGTCATTCTTTGTCATGCAATGAAACTAAATTTGCTCTCTTACTGTTCACATGTATCAGTATATAAAGTCATTATTAAGTTATATTAAGTGCTGCTGTTATTTTTTTAAATAACTAATATTAATATTGAACTTAACACATTTCCAAAACACACCAATCTTGGCACTGCACTTTCCTGGGACATTGACAATACACACGTGTGAAGCCGAGAAGATGAACGTATTCTAAGTAAAAACAGGAATCAGGTGGATATCTGGTCGCAAATATGAAGTTTGATTTCTGCATTCCATGTAAAGCACTTTAATAATACTATGACTGTGATAATATGGTAATTACATTAATGTTATTATTGTTACAAATATACAAATTCATTAATATAGTAAACATAAAGTACATTAACTATTAACGTGGCACTTCTCAAACTAAGCTCCAATTAGATTTAAAAATGACTATTAATGAGAACAGACTTGTTGATATTATTTCAGTATTAGTATATTTAGGCAGGTATTGTATCAAAGTCATAATTTTAGTATCCATGGAAGCAGCATCACATAATAATGTAGTAGAACAAACATTTATTGATAACATATTTTGACTTTAGAGCCATGTTGCTCTCTGGAACAAACAATAGAGTCAGATAATGGGAGTGTGCTCACGGTGCCCGACTGCTCTGTGACTGTAAATCCTTCACAGCTGATCCACTCCCTGTGCCTGAACTCGAAACCTCTGCTTCTTTATCTGCTGCCTCAGTTTTTTCCTGATTGCTCCGTGTTTTCATGACAGAGATAGATTCACTTCTCCAACCTTCCCCTGTGGAGTTATTGCCTCTCCATCTACACGGGCTGATTACATCTGTTCAACCCCGCTCTCGCTCACGCACAGGTACACACTACGGCTGCTCCTGTACAACAACCTGTTAAATTCCACAAAACACCCTGTCCTGCCTCTTCCTCTCCATTCCCTGTCTTCTGACTGTGTCGGCCCACCTTCCCTCCTCATTTTACCACACACACACTTATATTCAGGTATTCATTGCACACACACGTTCCCTTAGCTTGGACTAGTACAAAGTATTGAGGCTGAAAATGTGCTAACTCCCTCGTCTCAGCGGCAGGACTTTGGCAAATGCTACAAAGGCAACGAACAAACAGCAGGGGAGTCAGACAAGCACACATCCAGAGTACTTCTGCAAGGGCAGTGGCATTAAAGGTGCAGTATGTTAGTTTTCTTTACTGCCTGATGTGGATTTTTGGTGGTGGTGATGGTTGCTTGTCAAAAACTTCAGCCACTGTTGCATCTACAAGAGGTCTGCGCGTCGCTGCTTGTTCAGGGATTGATGCCACAGTGACTCTATCAGAAAGTGGCAAGACACTTCTGTCGGGCTAACTTTTGTAGATACAACTAAGTGATAACAAAAAGAAGCAAAGCAAGAGTTAACATTGGTGTTTCTCTCCACAATGCTCTTGGCAATTAAAATTAAGTTCGATGCTGTACTTGCAACCTTACTGGTAGCTAAAATGTTATTACATTATATTTAGCTGACGCTTTTATCCAAAGCGAAGTGCATCAACCATGGCCCCTTTCAACTAGATCACCTTTGTATGAGTCAAAATGAATGCCTTAGTTAGAGACAACTGAGAAAAGTTGTACACAAGTCGACGGACTGTATTGAAAACAGGTGCTTTAATCTGAACATCCACATAAAGAGCTGCTCTTGAACATGCAAGGAGCTCTGGTGTCAAGAAAACCACGTGCTCTCCGCTCTGCCTCTGCCTGCTGAACCTGGCTGCACCACCTCCCGCCTGAATAATGCTGTTCTAAACACGTCTGTACAGAGAACCTCCTGCTACATTGTGCAAAAAATGCGGATAAAGTCCGGACCCTATTCTCTAGATTTTATCCGCAGGTCATGTGTGAAAGAGGCCAGGGGTTAGTCTTACACACACACACACACCAGTTTTTTCCACCTCCTCTTTCTCTCTTGCACTCCTCCAAACAGGCCTTACCATACATCATGTTGTGTACCAACTGTGACTTGGAAACCAATATTTAGCATTTTGAAGCACATGGGGAAATTAAAGTCAGTTCATTATTTAATTTTTTGCATCACATTCTGCATTTACGCTACAATCCCTTCTTCTCTTTTACACCTCAAGTATTTCCACACTTCATTATCAGATCATCAGACCCAAGATATCCACCATGTGTTATCAAACCATCATACACTATATTTATTTCTGCAGGCAGCTCACAGGGATGAATGGACACACCTTGTCCCTTTGATACCTTTGATTATATTATAGCTGAAAGATGCTAGGGTGCGTGCATTCACAAGAGCTTACCAGGCATAAAGAAGGTTAACATGCATTACAAAAGTCAGGAAACCGCCAGTTTATTAGAATTTTCATGCACTGATCATAGCTGCACACCTCAGGGTTATACCAAGAACTGCAGGGGATGAGATACACTGAGCAATGAATGAACCAATGTACTCGTCAACACAGGACAAGTCATTGTATTTATTCAGTACAAATAATGTGTGATAGGGCCACTTAAAGGTCCAGTGTGTAAGATTTAGGTGAAAGGGAACTATTGGCAGAAATTTAATGTAGAATAATTATCATGATGTTTTCACTAGTTCATTTAATCTAAATTGTATGAATTGTAGTTTTCTTTACCCCAGAAAAGACCCTTTGAAGGGGTCCCTCTCTATGGAGGCTGCAGATTTTTTTGTATAGTAGTCCAGACTGGACAAACTAAACACCTTGAGTTTTTATGACAACTGAAGCTACCACAGTTTCTTTGTCATGTTTGGAACAAGAAGGTGATGGGTGTTCAGCTGCAACATGCAATTTCAACACTACATATCACAAAATTCTACACACTGTTCCTTTAAAGGGAAAACACATGGGAGATTATGAGAATAAGTTTGTAATATTATAGGCATTAAAGTCGTAATGTTCAGAGATAAAAGTCACAACTAATTTTAGAGGAACTATCAGAAAATCTGCCTTGGATGAGGAATGTCGCGGATCTTGTTAAGTTATACTTGAGTTTAAGTTTCACAAATAACAAAATGCTTCATCTTTTGGATCATCAGGAGTACATAATCAGGACTTTGAAAAGATTGTGTAAGAAACAGAATTCTGAACTTTAAGGAAGTTGCCTCTTTTGTGGAGGAGGAAATGTTGAACGAGAGGTTATCAGTCACATCTGTGTGATATTCAAAGAGGTTTCATTGTTTCTCAAAAAATGATGAGATGGGATCAGGACGGATCAAGCAGAACGGGTTCTTCTTGCTAAATGTCATTTTCTTTATCCTTGTTGTGGCTTTTTTTTTCCCTCATTGAATTATTTCTTTATTCTTGCAATAGAACATTTTTCTTGTCAAATCAATATGGTACAAATGCTTGTCGTACTTTAAAGACCATTTATCTAAAAAAGGATTAAATGTAACAGGGACAAAAACCACCAATATAAGGATAACACAGTAAAATACCAATGATAAACATTATGTTATTATTATATTATTAATATTAATATTAATAATATGATAATAATAAAGTGAAAGGAGAAAGAGTGGGGGGGGGGGGGGACTTGATCAAATTGAGTGTGGGAATGAGTAGGTTTAATAAATATGTGGGTGAAATACAAAGATTTGATAGGTGCATTTGAGATAGTATGAGTAAAAAGTGTTCTCTTTTTCTTGTACCTGTTAAAAATCATGATACTGCATTTTGAACCTCTTGGAGGTAATGAAGTAATGATCACTCTATTCCAACACGGTGGGAATTACGATAATCGATTCTAGAGGAGATGAAAGCAGGCATGATAAATTCAACGTCTTTGTGAAAGAGAAACGATTTAACTCTATCGATGGATATGAGGTGGAAGAAAGTGAGCTGACAACAGAAGCAATCTGTCAAATTTTAAAGCTGAATCAAATAATTCTTTCCTGGATTCTTTGCATGAGCGAGGATGCTTAGAGAGAGAGAGAGAGAGAGAGAGATGCACAGAAACTGATCTGTTAAAAATGTAGGAGACACCTTGACAACAGTTCTGGAATTCAGCTCGAAATAAAGAATTGCAGCAACAAAAGTCTAATTGCCAAACAGGAAGAGATTCTATGAATGCTGTTGCCATGACTGAGATCTTTGTATGTGTCTCGGTCCGATATGGTGGAATAAGAATAATACAATTATCAAAATGATCTGGTGGTGATTTTGACCCCAAGATTTGCTGCTATAGTTTATTTGAGTACTTAGAAGATGACAAGTTCACTGACTGCTGCAGAGGGGTGGTCACTTTTTTATTCAATTATATTTATATTGAATGTAATGCATGTCCAAACCATACCATACCCGGCTTCTTAATTTTGCCCATGCCCTTAAACATCTTCTGTAATTGAGTCTAAACTTCTGTAATTCCAGGCAGTGAGGACAAACCTAGAAGCACACAATGTGTTTTATTAGCACACAAAACAAATTCCTGCTATTTCAGTCGAAGTGATCTCTATGAGAAGTGCAGTCTCTGAAACATCTTCAAATCAGTTTTGTTGACATGTCTGGACCCTAGAGAGATAAATTAAACCAAGCAGCCGGAGAGGGAACAGAGCATGATGGTGAGGCTGTAGGTGGAGAAACAGGTAAATATTCTATATACCAATAACATATCACGGTAGAAAAGCACAGTTTGAACCAAAGATTTTGAGATTTCCATTGATTCAATGGAAAAGGTACATAAAGGATACTGGAGATCAAGGGGCAGAGGGGCTGTGTACTAGTCTACGAGCTATAGAGTGAAATGAACCTCCCTCCGCTCTATTGACAGTTACACATGAAGTGAGCTGAGGGCCATTTCATGGTTTCAAAGGCCCTCCCTCACTTACTCCTCCCCGAGGAAACTAACCACCCCTGCGCCGTCCCTCACCTGAACGGCCCAGAGATTTCTGTGTTGACCGGAGAATTGTTTGCTGCAAGCTTGATATGTGAAAGCCAAAACTCCAGAGTGTGAAGTGAATGAATGGACCCAATTGTTTGGACGTCATGCCTTCATGTCCATTTCATGTCTGAAAACAGATATGCTGTATCATTAACCTACTGGATCATTTTCGCGGTGTACTGTCTGTGCTCACCGTGGTTATGTGAGTTTCTGTGGCCTCTCTGTCAGCTCGACTCACTCCCTTACTAAGATATTTTGATGTGACTTGTATCTGCATGTTTTTCTGCATTGCACTGCAATTGCCACATGATTAACTACTTGCATAATTGTAGTATCTTGTGATGTTGTTTATAAAATCGTGCCCCCCTTGAAAAAGAGCTCTCAGACTGAATGTGTATTACCTGGTTATCTGTATGTCATATTCCCTCAAGAGGTTCTAACGCAGTGAAGTGATTCTCTGGTGATTCTCTGGTGCTCCACTGAGCCCTTTGTTGTTTGTGAATGTTCTTTACACAAAGGTGGTGTTAGCATCTGATGCAGGTTTCAGCTTTTGCCCCTTCAAACTCCCCTCCCCACCCTTCACCATGCAGCTCCCCCCACTCCGAGTCCTCCTCATTGAAGCAGACTGCTGGCCTCACTGCTGCTTACCGGGATCGGGCTGCAGACTTAACATGCTCTGGCATCCTTGTTACAGGAGCTGCCTTCACTCATTAATTCACTCAGACCCATGGCAGCCAGGCCTCAGAGATAGGGCCAGTGGGGATGGAGGGGGAGTTGAGTCACAGCCCTACAAGGTAACAAGAAAATCACAACACGGCTTTGTCAGTCTTACTCCATATTCAGACTGTGGCAGCTTGTCTGAATAGCACTTGCCACTCCATCTGCTTACTGTCAAAAGGGAGTGTGATGTTGGTTCACAGGAGCCCAAACCAATGTTTTAATACACACAGTCCTGTCCCTTCTTTACCTCCTTGCTCATCCTGTCGAGCCAATGTCATTCACCTGCAGAAGAAACCTCAACACATTCACTGTTTGCTTCACCAAACCAGTCAAAATGTGTATTTCTGCATCTCCAGCATGCACAATAATCAAAATTGGTTTTTCAGCAGCCTCAGAAGTGTGAATAGTGTGTTCATCTTGAATACTAAGAAAACTTTGGAAAGCAGCTTTGCACTTCAAAAGAGGTTGGCTTTTATATAGAGTAGCATTTTCCAAACTTAACACTTATTTGTCCTCATCCTCATCCTTGAAGTCTCTGTCTGTCTGTAGAACACATATGTATTAGTCCAGGGAGGTGCGTCGTAAAATTGGTGTGATTTGCAAATCTGATATGTTCAATATCAGCAAACAGGGGATAAGCGCCAGTAGCAGTGACGGCTGGGACTCATCGATGTAAGTTACGTCGATCAAGACAACAGCGCGTTCACAACAACAGCATTGAACAGATTCTTCAGTTTGGGGTTTTGCATACTGAGTTGAGCTTCAACTGACTTTGAATAAACAGGCAAACAGCTCTTTATTAGGCAGCTTTAGGGTTCTTTTCTTGCCACAGTTCAATTACTGCAGGTCACACTTTCAGAAAGAGAGCTGCAACCAGCATTACCACAAGACAAGCAAACAGCCCATTCCAAACAGGCAGGATCAGAACGGCACAGCAGTAGTTGTTTGAAAACACTTAGAGCACAAATCTCTGCTTCCTGATATTTCAACTTGTTCTTTTGCATCAAGCAGCACTGCATCTTCTGCGCAGTGAATGAGGTCATGCAGGTCTCACTGCAGTTGGGGCCATGTGTTATCAAGGCTAATTTTGTGGTAGCACAAAGCACAAAATTCTTTGTGGAACTGTAAGGCCATCAGAAAACAAGTTTGCTGGGGCCAGTCAGATGTGTCTCCAGGTGGCAGCCTTGACTTAGAAGACCTTGACTGGAGGGCAGAGAGGCTGATAGAACCTCAGGTTGCTCTTTTATGCATGGATCCTTCTCCTCCTTATGCCTCTGGTCTCAAAGGGTGGTTCAGGGTTATGGTCAGGGTCGCCCTTCTTGTGTATTTTATTTCCTCCCTCACAGCACTATGAAAGGGTCAACCCATCAAAAGCACAGATTAACGACTCTCTAATGTCTTTGAGTGTGTGTGCGTATGTATGTAGGTGTGTATGGATTCTCCCGCACCCTGGCCTTGCCTCTTTTTGCTCGGCAGTCATGAATACACATTACTGACAGTTCGCTTTCAAGAGGTCAGCAGTTCAAACCAGTAATCATGTTCCTGCGTTTGAACTCTCTCCACCTCTGTTTTGACATTGGCTCTGATGTTGCCCCTCGTGGAGCGAGCTGGTTTGCCATTTTGTGCTGACACGCTCGCCAACATCCACCCCGCATGTGTGGAGCTGGGCCTGAGGGTGTCTTCAGCAGGCCTGCAGGCTGCTGACGTGCCATATTGATCTTACATCTCTCTTTCCCCTGCTTCATGTCAAGCAGTCACATACTGTGCAGACCTTTGAGGCCAAATTTTCTTCCACCCATGTGATTGGCATAGGTCCAGTGTAAATATGATCTTCTTTTAAAACTTTTATTATTGTGTCTAAAGCATGTGTAGTCCAGTCTTTTCTTAGTGATCGTTTTTTTAAAAGTTTACAACTTATGGATACGATTTTTCTCTTCAAACGGTAAAGTAAGAAAAGAAGCAACAGGAAGGCAGGAAGCTTGGATTTTAATTTCCATTCGCATTTGTAAGAAAATGATGATGAACCTCAGTGCTTTAATACAGAACCTCAGTGCTTTAATACAGTGAACAGCCAGCAGCCCTTGATACTTGTTTCTAAGCATGAAGCATGTATAGAACTCTTTGAGTTTTCCTTTATTGGAGACAGATATGTTTTTTCCTGGAGAACAGTTAGAGACATAGTGCCCATGCAGTGTTGATCCACTTTTGATCTTTTGATCTGTTACAGAACTCTGATAAATCTCGCTGCTGGCCACCATCCTCAGCTGCGGTGAAAACTCTGGATTAAAACATTGCTGCTCCTCTTGTCAAGGTGAAGCGTGGATTGGGGGTGTAATTGAGCTTTATAAAGAGTGACCCCCCCGCTTGTCGCCACAAGTTTCCTCCCCCTTCCCTTGCTGCTTTTGGCTTTGGGCGAAAGATAAAAACGAAATTGATTGGTGCAATAGTAATTAAACAACTGGTTCCAAAGTATGAAGATGTGCTCAGGATGGACGTGAGAGCTAATGAGTGACAAACTAAGTGAATTTTGCTGAATTGACCTGTGGTTGGTCGTACCTCCAGTTTCTCAGAGGATTTTTTAGCATGTTTTTGCTCATTACCTTATCATCACTTTTTCCCGAGAGAAAAAGTAAAATATGCTGATGGATTCTCTGAGGTCCGGGGAGTTTTTGTCAGTCTCAGGAATTTTCTGTCGATCCTTTACCACGTGAAGTGATTATGTGGCAACTAGCCCTTTTGTTATCTTGGCAGGACAGTCTGTTGTAAATAGCTCTGAAGTTATCTGGGCAGCACAGTCACTCGGAAAAGAGTAATTGGATAATTAATTTAGTCCTGGACAGGTGAAACACGTTTTCATTTCGCCTGCCTTTCTGTGGCTCACAACGTCTCATGGACATGAGGGTGATGTGTGTTACCACAGCATTTTAAAAGGGCATTATCAACCCCCCACAAAGCATGAGAGGAAATGAGTTCACGTGAGACTTCTCTATGGTTGGACCTGTACACGTACTGAACATGTACCTGGACAATACTGTTCTTGAATTAAAACAGA
Source organism: Paralichthys olivaceus (assembly GCF_024713975.1). Classification (NCBI taxonomy): domain Eukaryota; kingdom Metazoa; phylum Chordata; class Actinopteri; order Pleuronectiformes; family Paralichthyidae; genus Paralichthys; species Paralichthys olivaceus. Next base: position 19,595,665 of record NC_091105.1, on the reverse strand, counting down.
TCAACGTTTTCCACTTGTGATGGGTTGATACAGTACAAATATGCGTGAAGCTGATCAACAGAACACCAGATGTGAATTCAACATAGAGACAGTCCCACATACAGACAGACAGAGATTCCTGGAATTAGTAGATAAATATAATTGCAGAAAGTGTGGACCACAAACAGACCAACACCATAGACCTCCACTACAAATGCTAAAAATAGCTGCATGGTTAAGATGAGGAAACATTGGGCATCATAAGAACAACTACTTGGTTTAGGTCAGGGAATAATCTTGATGGTGGTTAAATTATATAAAGTTAACGAACCAACAATGACTGCTGTGAAACAGAAAGCTAACAGCAGGCAACTGAGTTGAATGCTTCATCAAACCATCCACATAACACTAAACTCATGTCAAGCAATCCAAGTTTTCATGCTAACATTTGCTGGTTATGACTAGGTACAAATTGGCTAATGGGAATTTAATCAGTTGGTTAAACCGTCCAATGATTACCTAAGTTATACATCCTTTCAATAATTACTGGCACTCAATTCAGTAGATACCAAGACAACTTTTTCACATCTAAATTTAAACAACATGATGACACCAAAGTAAAACTTGGGATTTATTCTGTGGGGACCTTAAGTAATTGTACAAAATGTAATTGCATTTGTTGATGAGATATTTATGACAGATATTAAAATCCTAAATTGCTTCTCCTTGTGTCAAGTTGAGTAACAACTGAAAGGAACCATTGAGACAAGTGAGGATAACTGTTGTCACCTAACATTAAATGTTTAAGCTGGGTGCATATTAATATCAGCCCATTCCAGCCACCGACCTTTGTTGCCATGTTCACCTTGGAAATGAGGAATAAGGCGGCTGTGGCTGAGGGGTAGTCCTCTAACCAGAAGGTCTTCCCCAACTGCAGGCTGAAGTGTCCTTGGGCAAGATATTGAATCTCATACATAAGTGAGGTGCTGCCCATAGATGCACTGTATGACTGTGTGTGTGATCAAGACCGTTTACCATTTACAGAGGTTTACCTCTTGTCAGTGAGGTTTTGTGGCTCTACAACAACACCACACTACCTCTAGTCGTTTTTAGACATTTGAACCTATGGCAATCTCCACATTCCTTAGGCATTGGTAGTGCAACCACCTAAAAATGTGAAAAAAAAATTACCTCAAAAAAATGTTGTGGTACGTTCACATGACTAAAAACCAAATGTTATACTACATTCTGACAAATCCAAAGATTTATCAGTGAATATGACTGAAACATACTTCTAGTCCATGCTGTTGCCCATTCTGATCCCTCTGTGTCTATTTCTTCCTGGAGATGAGGTTGGGTTTCTTGAATTTGCACCCAAATGCTTTCAGAGCGCTCATTAATAATTTCAACTGCTGCCAACATAATTCTCCGGCTGAAGGGGGAAGCCCAGATCACTTAGATGATGCAGTAAGAGGACCACAACCCCCATATGCAGTCATTTGTGTTTTATTTGTAATATTTCTTGTTACACTGTTGTCTAAAATTGTACTCATCCTTTACATATAGTTAAGAAAGTGTCAATGTGTCCATATTAAGATTTATGAATGTAGTCCTGGTGTTTCTGTAAACGTTTTGGGGGGGGGGGGGGGGGGGGTTGGGAAAGGGGGGAGAGACTTACATTGATGTGCTACTGTTTTAAGGAATAAGCAATAGAAGTAGAGACACATGCTGATGGATTACATTACAAGTGTTTGTTACAAATTGAAGGATTAAGTTGTTTCAAGTGGAATTAGTACAGAATCTGTTTCAATGAGCACCAGCACTGCAACTTAATGCAGGTTTTTAGTCACATTTACTCATTGTTTTGGATTCCACTTTCTTTCAGCAACCTGGTTTGATGCACAGGCTGGCAGTTGTCTTTTTAGTCAAAAATGTAGCGACCAGTAACCAAACCTTTTCGTCAAGAGTTGGCGGAGACCAAACCAGTACAATTGAATGTTGATCAGTTCTTAATCAAATAAAAACTGAAAAAAAACATCAAATGCCTTGATATTGCTATTGTGGTGCATCCAAGTAAGTCCATCAGTCCCGGCATTCAAATTTTTACACCATGTTTATTTGTACGTTTCAGAATCGGTCACCATTTACCTTAACTGGATTGGATTGGGCTGCAACGCAGCGTGTTTTGTGGACTCCAACACTTGAACCACCCCTACATCAGCATAGTGGTGAGTAGATAATAAGGGAATTTTCAGTTTTGGGGAACTATCCCTTTAATGCTGCAAAATCGGGGTGAAACGTCCTGATTGAAAGCTGAGATTGTGTTGGTTGATCATGTTCATCGGCAGGACCTCAATGATGTAGCGTCATGCCACAATCACAACTGTACAAACTCTGATTTAAAAGATTTTCACAGCACGAGATTTGCAGTGTTTGTACCTGGGATAATTTGGCTTCATTTGTACAGTGGGAGGAGGGTTAGGGTTAGTGGAGTGCAGTTGTTCATATTGCAGCAATTTTGTCGCATTCACTCTGCGAGTGTTTCAGATTTGTGCTACATACATGTGTGTTGCACTTTAGTTGCCACTTTACTGCAAAAAGGGAACACTGATTTGGTGCTGAACAGTGCTGGACGTCAATCCTGCACAGTGGGATCATACAGATTAATTGTAATTACTGGGAACCCTGCAGTTTCGGTCACTTTTTAATGTTGAGGTACTGCTAAGCATGAATTAACAACACTTTCAAATCCCTGCTGACATTGTTCTCATTTTATTCAAAGCAACAGTACAATAGTTCCCATTACACCTGCAAGCTATTTTTCAGATTTTCCTGAACACTGGTATCATCATGCTGTCTTGTCATGTCTGAGTTTGTCTCTCATCATGTCTCTCGTCTCATCAAGCAGAATAAAACCAGACCACACAGGAAGTCATGAGGTTCCCTGGTGCTGTGTGGCGTGGCTTGGAAAGAGGACTCATTAAAGTGATTATTCTGATTAGTCTCTGAATGCATCCTGCGGTGAAAAGCTCTAATCATCACAGACTAATACATCTAACCCTGATTGACATCTAACCCTCACAGTTTAAACAGAAATAACACCTACATCAATGCTGAATTTGGGAAGTTAGCCAAGCGGGCCAGTAGTTAAGTCCCTCTATTGAAGGAGATGGAACGTGGAGGAGCTGCAGGTCCAGTGGATTAAAGCAGAGCTGCCTCAACAGCTTATTAGTCATGTATTAATGATTTCACTTAGCGAGGAAGAGCCAAGACTATATGTTATCCTGCAGGAGAGGAAGTGACAGAATGTCCAATCATGAATTCACAAAGTTGTTTACGTTTGAATAACAAATATTACATATGTAATTAATATGTTGTCATGTATCAAAACAAGAAAGCGTCAAGGATGAGGACAGGGTGCAGAGGCTTTGCAGGCGTGATGGTGATGTTCTAGTTTTGGCCGTGTTTGTGGATAGGATGCAAGTGAGGGTAGCGGCTTCATTCTCTGCACCAACAATTATCTGTCACTGCTTTTTGTCATGTTAGAATGACAATGACAAGAATTGTGGGATTAGGAAACAAAAATAATACAATTTTTCAAACAGATGAATAGAAAAGAAGAGAACAAATTTAGAGATTGCTATAATAACACAGGTTTGTCAGACTACAGTCTCTATTTTGGATATCCTGAACACTCGTTACCACCACAAACTGCCAAATGTAACACACACAGCTTTTCTTGTGAACATCTTGAGCAACATAATAAAATAACCTCCTGTTTGTTCAAGGCTAAAAATTCTATGTAATTCAAGGGTGATGCAGTCTGAACAAAAAACGTTTTCAGGCAATTTCTTCAAATTGATGGCCTCATCCTTCTGCACAGAAAACAGGACAAAGATACAGTTTGAACATCAAGTCCTATCCACAGAACCGTAAAACCATATAACATGTCTCTTGTGTTCTCATGTTGTCGAACATGTAGATGGACAAACCAAGCCACGTGTTTATGTGTAATTCTTTATTTTCCCCGTCCTGCAAAGTATACAGACACCGCCATCAAGGGACACATATAGTCCAGGTCTAAAAGCATGTGCTGTTCTCTGTGGCTCTGATGCAGGGAAAATTACCCTCTTTCAGAGTGTAGCCTTGATGTGGAGCTGCTTTTGTAGGCTTTTAGTGTTTTTGTTGGTCAGATGTGAAAACAGTGGAGGTGAGTGCAGGTAAGGCTGAGCTGTACAGTGCTGACGCTGAGGGCTTTTAATCTCCATTAAGGCTGTATAATGCCACATTTCAGATCTGATTTGATTTGACGTCTCTCGCCTCAGCCCTAATCACCCACCTACGGCCGCCACCCAGCAGGAGTGCTGACATTACTCGGCGCTGAGTCGCACGGCAGCAGCTTGTGAAAGCTGGAATGGCTTTCCACTGAACCGTACCAGATTTACTCTGAGGAATGTTACACATTTGCTGGCCTCAAGCTGGAATGGATTATGTAGGAAATAGAAATATATTTAATACAAATAAATACATAAAAATGATTTCAGAATGTGAAAATAAGTCACTAGAAGAATGTTTAAAACGTACATTACAAACCAAGTTATGTGCAAATAATATATCATAATATAATATATTGACAAAATAAACAAATTTAAAAAAATGAATAAAGGATCATTACAAACAAAACATTTTGAACAAATGAGAATAGGAATAAATAATAATAATAATGTCAACAATGGCTGTCGAATATTTTAAGTCATTCAATGTTTGTTTGATGAATGAACAACTAAAAACAGGAGCAAATTAATTAATGATTATCCGAATGAACAAAGTCAGGTGATGTATGATTTACATAGTCAATTGTAGAGTGAATTGATTAATTGATACATAAGATATGTATAGGTCAATATTAATAATTATAGGAATTGAACAAAAAATTGAAAACAGAATAATTAGAGTAACTTGAGCTGTACTTAAAGCCGATAAGTTAATGAAAACTAAGAACGAAAACAATGACAATTTAATAAAAAAACATATCTCAAGGAGTTTTTAAAGGGAATGAATGATGACTGAATTAATGCAAGAATTCATATAAACACAGCTGCAGTGAATGTGCTACAGATCATTTATACATCCGGCAGCACTGGTCAAAAACAAAAGATGAGAGACCAACCTGCATTTTCTAACTGCAAGTTATTGAAGTGTCATGATGCGGTGTGTAGTGGGCTCACAGATGAGTTTTACCTGCATTCTGACTACTGTGCTTGTTGATAATCAAGAAACAGAGATGAGGTACATAAAAAACACAAGTCTCTGTGAAGCCAGTGAAGAAGAGGAGGCGGAGGAGGAGGAGGTCCTTGTCCTTGGGAGAATAAACACAATGACTACATCTGAGGATCCAATATTGCTCTGGTAAACACATGCTCGTACAAAGAAAACACGCCTCTGTCTCTTGTCACCCCACTGTTCACAGACACATGAGACGAGCTGGAGACAGACACGCGGAGGTAGAGAATGCTAAACACGCTCATGTCTGTGCACTAGAAAACACTTAATCAAAGCACAGCAATTTTATTTTCAGCAAAGACAGCTCATGTTGTGTCTTATGTTTCCGTGCATTCATCTTAATCTTAATTCTTTTTCTCTTTCAGGTATCAAACCCTGTAGATACAATCACTGTGGAGTCTAATGGTGAGAAGCTCTCATGTCTCAGTAGGTGCGTACAGCTCTTATGAACTGATGGATATGTGTGTTTCATAAGTGCCCATTAGAGTCTGCAGAGCTGCCCTGTCCTGTCCTTAAGATATTCTTGAGGCATATCTGTCAGTGAATGGGGATTGTTCTAGGAGTGTTGCCCATTTTCAATGGCAGGATTGGATTTCTTTTTTTTCTTCCACTTCAAGTTGTTGTGTTGTCACTAGTGCCTCCTACTGTTGGCCTGGGGACAAAAAGTCTGTGAGTTGAAAACTAAATCTGCCAATTTTCAGTCTGTTTCATACCCACATAGCAAAATAGTTTTGGCCCATTTGGCCCACACTGTCCCACTGTCATCTGGCCCACGGACCATGTGGAATGGGGGCAGGCCGCTCCTGTTTGCCACATCTTGGCAACAATTGCCATAGCAATGTCAACCAGGTGGCCCACATTAGTTTTGTGCTATATGGGCCATATTCACCATTTATTACATGGGTCGCTTAAGGTTCGCATCCAGATTACACCTTGCAGAGCGAGTGTTTGCCAAAAAAGGCCCTCATATGTATTAAGCCAGGTTTGCTATATTACTCACATCCATTTTGAAAAGAAAACCAAACCAAAAGAGCTGTATCATGGTGGTGAGGTGGCCCACAACTGTATATGCTATCTTGGTATGAAACCCAAATGTTCTGTATAAAACACAGTAAAATACACAACTGAACCTGCAATATGTGAAAAGAATAAATTAAAATAGTATTTCAACACAGGACACGTTGCACTAATACTACTACTACTTGACCCTAGAGCTCCACAAATATAACTCCATCTTTTATCCCTGGCTCTGGCCATAGATAGCATTATACTGACTGATCACATTGCAGACATCTCGGAACACAGAGAACCAAACAACTGGGATCTGAGTCACAGGTTATCTATCGATAACTCTCTCACTTCTTCATTTGTGGCTGCTGTCAAAGTGAAAATAAAAATGGAGAGGAATATGAAATAACCTTTGACAGAGTGGATAAATTGTATCTTTACCACAATCATCAACCTCATCACCCTCTGTGGACCACTGATGTTCACAGACATAACTGCCACAAAGGTCAGGGTGTGTCCAAAATGATGAGCAGCATTCACAGCATATTTTCCAGTGCTGGATGACTTCCCCTGCCTTCAGTGCTGAGGGGGGGGGGGGCTTTAGAGGAAAAATCCACTTCTTTATCGTTTGACATGGAAATGATCTTGGTATCAGCTTTCAGTATCCTGCCACTGTGTTTGCGTCATGCCACTATATGTTCTTTGGTTTGTGTGTATTGTTCAGACACACTACTGTTGTGTGGTGTTTCATGTGGTGAGTCAGACAAAGGGCGGCCGCTCTGCTGTGGACCCCAGCACTAAGAGCTGCACATTTATGTGCAAATGCATTGTATTTGCCCATGTGAATCCCCCCGGTGATTTTATTCATGAAAAATCGATTCCTCTGAGGTTTGTGACGGCTGTTGTTAGTGCCTCCTTTTTGAGTTATTCATAGGCACACGAGAGCACCCGACGTTATCAAAAAACAGTTTGCAGTCAGCTCAGAACTTGCACCAACATCAAACGCCTGGCCAACTTCATCCCCTGTCTCTTCTCCCATCTTTGCCCCTTCTTTTTTTACTGTGCTGGCTGAAGCTTAAGGGGCTGTTCACACAGTAAGTGACCTCATAGAGCAATTAATGTGAATACTCTAACCTTTCATTTCAGCTTCCTAGAGAAATCATCGTGACTCCATAACCTGGGCTATCAATAGAGGCTCAGCTCATAAGCCATTTCTGAAAGGTTAATAAGTATAACCCTCCTTTCCCAACTCTCCCTGGTTGAAGTCATGAGCCCGTCTGATCCCCGCCTCGCGCTTGTTCTCGTGCAATTAACATGTTCCTCCATCTCCATCTATTTGTGTTTTCATTAAACACATGTCTTTTATGAGCTCGTCGTCACTTGCACAAATTGATTGATCCGGTCAGCCACTGGGTAGAGAGTTTCTGACTGGATCAAATCCATTTCTTTTAATGAGGCTACAGGGGAACAGATGGGAAGACTGGCAGTCAGTGGTGTCCTCTGGCTTGTGCTTTGCATGGGCTGCACTTCCTCACCTCCACCTCTCCTCTGCTCATTGAGATCAGGGGACAACAATAGTAGTTTTGGAAATTCTTTTGCCAAATATTTTAGATTATGTATTTTCACAGTTCTTAGTTCTATTTGGAAAACCAGTTTTGCCTATACATGGTTATGAAGCATTTTTAACACGTGATTTATCACTACTATGACAGAAAACTCATTCTTATCTTGAGAATGTATGGACGTTTTTGACCAAGCACTATACTCCATAATGGCTGTTCACTCTCCATGATGGATAGTTCTGCACCTCAACTGTTGTCTGTTTTGCAAACTTCAAAACAATTGTCAGACACATTGGAAAGGTGTGGAAAAGAGGGGGTGTTGATGTTGAAGAGAACACACTAGTGTTTTGCCAACGTGAGGAGTGGAGACGGTGCAGTGGACAGTGAAAAGCTGACATTTTTATTTGAAATAGAACCAGCGCTAATCAATCTGTAATGTTCTTACAAAACACAGAGGAAGGTTTGTGCATGTGATGGCATAATAGAAACATCATGTTTGATGATACATTTTATGCTGCATTCACTTAAAACCTAATAATGACATGAAATTTGCATCTAAGCGACAGACACGAAAGATGCGTCATTCTCTTCACCTCCTCGAGTTTAAATATTGAACTCAAACTGGAGAAAGGTCCTGGCACTGACCCAAACTAGCAGGTCATCAAACCAGCCACTGGTCAACCTGTTATGTCTCATCAATTATGTTAAGTTTATTCATGTTCATGTTTAAAGTTATGTCATGCCTGTGTTTAGTTCATGTCTAGTCATGTGTGTTTTGAGCACTCTATGTTTAGTTTAAACTTCACTCATGTCTAGTCTCGTCTGGCACTTCCTGTTTTATTTTGTACTCACCTTTTCCCTCTTGTTTCAGACCCTGACTTCCTCCCTTTGTGTGATTTTCCCGCCTTGTTGATCGTCTTCCCCGCCCCTGATTGGTTTCACCTGTTTTCCTCTTCCTCATGTATAAATAGTCCTCGTCTCCCTTTGTCCTGTGATAGTTTGTCTTGTTCTGTCCATGAGAGTTTATGAGAGTTTTGTTGCCAAGCCAAGTTTGTGTTCTTTTTCAAGTTTATTGTTATTTGATTCACAATTTTGCAAGTGTTTTATTTTGTTACTTTTTGGTCCTCCAAGAGAGCGCTTTTTGTTTGAGCACTTTTTGACTAGAAATAAACCTTTGCTATTTACTACCTGCTTTTGAGTTATATTTACCACTCAGGATCTTTTTTGTGCAGTTTGCTGAACAAGGCTTGTGTTTGGGTTATTGTGATGTGATCTGAACAGAGTGACCTGTGTGAACAGTGTCCACCTGTTGGAGGAAGATTTCTATTGCCCTGCATTTCATGAAAATACTCAGGTTTTGGGTAATTAATGGCTTCCATGGAGTAAACAGTAACATGCAGACAAAGAAGCTGATCATTATTCATCTTTCAGTGCCTTCTCAAACTCGTCCCCACAGATTGCAGATACAGACACAGCTTGCTTCATTTTGCTGAGCTTTCAACTTAAGTGGAGCAAAGCAAAGATATTAATCCTATGAAAACAAAGTTTTTAGTGTGGTGGAAATAAAATGACAAGACAATTTTCCACCCCGCTGGATTGGTACCGCAGTGGCGGAGGAAGCAGACGGCGAAGCGATTATTCTTTCCCCTCTGTGCCGCTGCGTTGGGGGTAGTGTTGCTCCATATGAACACTCACCATGCACCATCTGATTAGCTGCAGTCAGAAGAAACAGCAGAGAGCAACACAGAACAGACTTCCCACCAATTAGCAGATCTAAAGTCTGCTCAAGTTTTGCATCAGAGTAGGTTTAATTCACACCTTGAGCATCTGAAGGCTGCACTTCATGTAAAATGCCCAGTGGGATTTGATAAGTGTTGATGGTGACATGGTCTGACTGTGGCTACTGCTCTTCAAATACCTGCTGATCTCATTATAATATGTTTTCCTCAATTGCCTGTTTTCTGGTCTAAATCCCAACAGAGCAAAAGAGATCAAGTAGCAAAAAATGTTTCCATTTTATATCCTTCTAGTGCCATACTAAATTATCAAGCACACACAACAGACTAATCTCTCTTCTGTTTTTTAGTAAAAAAAAAAAGCCTTTTGCTTTAATAAAGCCCGATAAATAGGACTATGCATAGTTAGCAAAGACAGTAATTCCTCCCTCATACCAAACTCTGCATGCCACAATCAAAAGTGACGATTGGGGTAGTATTTGTTATGTCTGGTCTGAGAGACAAACTGGAAATTGAATGCAGTATCATATCAGTAATCCCCTCTGCCATTGTTCTTCAAATGGAAAAACTGACAGTTCTCGCAGCTCCACATCAGCAATTCATCCACTGTAGCATATTTTTTGTTGTAATGATGCCCAGGATTAATCTTTTTCATAACTACAAGTTGCACCTCTTACTTACTTACTTCAAGAAAAAGAAATGTTTTCTTTGGAAAGTGCAACATTTTGCATATATTTTCCTTGACTATCCTCGTGATGCATGTTATTAAATATATGGTGTCCAGGAAACCTCTCAGGGTTTTATTGAATAACAGATGTATAAAATGTATAACTGCACCATCTTGACTGTTTCAACTTAATATCAAAACATTAAACTTCCCAGATATGTTTTGGCATTTTTGCCATTTGAGCCTCAAACTAACATCTTACATGTACATCGGTTTCTGGTTATGTTCTTAAAATTGGAAAAAAACATGGAAACTTGAAATTTAATCTCCGTTCTCTCAGTCTGCTCATGTTGATCAGCAACAGGACTTAACCAACTCAAGGGCTTTTCTGTTGGTTGCTGAACAAATATATATATATATATATATAATAATCATAGACTGTATTATAAGTTTATCTTAATACAATGTAGATATATTTCATAACATTTGACATGATATCAACAAATTGTAAACAATTAAACAAGTTCTGATAACTTATTTAAACCATATTCACACCAAGAAAACAGTTTAATTACATTTATTTTAAAATAATGACACAAACCAAATAAACACCATCCTGCATACTTTAAATGCAGTTTTCACTCACATTATAGCTGCAAAGAAGCTGCAGGATACCTCCCTGTAAAGTCCATCTTGGCAGATATGATGAATATATTATGAGGAGGATCTGAACCTATGGATGGACATTTCACTTTAGAGGTCAGCATCTTAGAAGTCAGGCCACCCAGCAGCTGCTCAGCTTCATGACATATTTACACACTGCCAAGTTATGCAGCATCTCATTATCGTAAAAGTGGGCTGAGTGAGAGATGATGGAGGAAGTGAAAGATTTTAGATTGAAAAAAAAACATCAGATCATGGCTTAGTTACGGAACGTCACCTTTATTCAAATAAATGTTGACCTTCATTTCTGTATCCTTCAAAATAAAAGTCACTGAGATAAGGACACCCTCAATGACTTAATGTTAGTTCAGTTTTCATTTGACATTGGCAATATTAATGAAAAGCCAGCATTGCCACTTGATGGCAGAAGACAAGCTACACATGAGTTCCATCAATATGTACAGGAGTAAGAATGAACGTCCAGTCACTCATGAGTCTTTTGTGCTGTTTGTGTTTGTGTTCCATGACTGTAAGATCGCTCTGTTCTATGGGTCTTTTCATTTTGTGACCTTCTCTTTGGAGGACACACTGAACACATGATTGGGTCGAATTGTCTTTGACAGTATTAGACAATATTATTAGTAGAGTAAATCACTGCTTACCAAGAAACCATATGATATAGTATATACATAATTTCATATGCATCATTTTCCCCATTAACCTCAATGGGATGAGAATAATTATAGCCTCTAGTTTCAACAGTCTAACATTTGATCGTGACACGGCTGCATTTAAACAGAATCTTACATTTTTCAGTTCAGTATTTCTGTTTTGATGAGCACCAACAATTACTGTTGTGTGGCGACCACATGGCCACCATTAGGAGGGAGGAGCTGTAGGCTGCCTTTGTTTCTATTTATTTATCCGTGGTCGAGCTTTTGCGAGGAAACAAAAGGCTTTAAAATGTTCAACCATCAGGATATAGAAATCATTGACTAATATAAAAACTGTTCAAAAAAATAAGATCTGGACAATATTCCAATTCAGTCAGTGAATTTGCTGCTGCTGTCTGTTTGACTGAGTGAAAAGCTCCAGATCAAGTCATTGTCCAGTAAATGGAAATTCAATAAATTACTTATTATCAAGATTATCAACCCAAAGCACATACAAGGTGGGATGTTTGAGTTCGATGGTTAGTTTCTTTGAATGTTCGATTTCCTTTATTGACTGTCACATTAAAAAAAAGCTCTTTCCTGCTGGATAATTCCAGTCTAATGACTTGTGTTTTAGTCCATCCCTGTGATAGTGGGAAGAGCAGGGAGAAAATAGTAATCCGTCTCACTGGCCACAAGATTATCCTGCTAGGCGGCTGGCGACCTGGGGTCAGCGGGTCGGTGTACCTACGCTGTGCCTCAGTATGTGGAAACAGCTGGAGCTCTCTGACTTGCAGGTCACATCTTGTTTGTGAGACCCCTACTGCACCGAACAGCTCCCCTCCTCCCTGATGCATTCAGAAGCAGCTGTAGGAATGAGGAGGGAATGAGTTGTGTGGCTCAGGGTTACACTCGCCCTCTTCTGTAATGAGAACCTCTCTTTTGCACCTCTGTCCAGGTGAGAGTTGGGAATAATGTGCAACTCTTTTCAAAGGGCAAAAGTTTTTACAGAAGTTCTGTTGAAATGCGAAACATGGAGCAGTCCATTTGATGAGAATTGGACCAAACCACGATAGAATTTTCTTATTTTCCTGATATTGTCCTCTGGAGAGGCTCTTCTTTTCTGTTCAGCTGAAAAGAAACAAATGCCTCACAAAAGCGAAAAACAACAACATTGGTCTTTGTGGGCCTATAGCAGACAGAACACAGTGTCAGGTGTCTGGGTGTTAACACGTATACCAATTACTCTAATCTCACCTCCTTTTCCTCTTCCTCCTCCTCCTCTTCAACCCAACACAAAAGACACGGCATGGCCCACAGAACAGACAGAAATTGGTCCCATCGGGGCCCACATGGCCTTGTTACTGAGCAGACCAGAGGAAAAACTCCCACAACACCTGCTTACTTCACAGTCCCCTGATCAAACCACCACATTCATTCGGTCACGTTGCCACATTTGTCTTGTTCCCATCACTGGACACCTAATATCTTCCTCTGTCATAGAGTCAGAAGCCTAATGTCCCTTCCAGCCACTGATTGCTCAGAGTGATGCCGCCGAGGCGATGGCTGAACATCACCCAACTCACAAGGCCAAACAATTGCGTTCACCTGATCTAGCTCCTCTAATAGAACAACAAAAGTGAAAAGGAAGAACTCTGATCATCTGCAACCTCACAAATCTTCACACAGTAAATATGTCTCTTTTTTTCCTTGAAGATCCAAACAATATTCTCTGAGAAATATGTGGAAGTGTGAAGATTTTTCATTTGTAGCCATATTATTATTTTATCTCTAAAAATGGTTTTCTAGGGTCTCAGTGTGGCGGTGTTTGCAGCTCCCTCCTTCTCACTCATCCTCCTCGGCCTCGTCAGTGGCCTCATGCAGCTCGTCCTCATCATCTACCAAGTCTTGACAAGATGAACAGCACTATGAATGTAAGAATGGACTTGCATGCTCGGCCTGGATCTCACAGACACGCACAGCTCAGCATGTAGGCAGCAGAAACAGCATTTCAGCTGCTCCATGACCTGCTTGATAATTGCCTGTGTCTTGTCCGTGCTGAAGTTGAAGTTTTCCTGTTGTGCTGGGGAGACAGACTGGGAGGGAGACATGCTGCTGAACAAGGTTGCCTGTGTTACAGTCTGGATATTTCGACCTTTGCCTTATACCTGTTGGCAGGATTTCTGAATGTTTCATTAGCCTCGAACAAGACATATCACCACTGTTCCCAAACAGCTCCAATCCTCAACCCCAGAATGTTGTCATCCAATGACCTTATATAAAGATGGACAACATGACAGCTCCAAAAGGTGAAGCCAAAACATCTCGATGACCCCCTTGTGGCTGGCTGAAGTAGAGATCATTAACTCTGCCTCCTCCATGTTACTGGGATGGGACATGGACCTAAGGTGGGGGGGAAGAATCAATATATATACAGCAAATAAATGGTTTTAACTGCCAAAACACATCTTGGGTTATACACAGCCTTTGAGGTCAGGTCAAATATAACTGAGCTTGCCAACCCTTTTAAAAAATCACATTTACTCCTCCTGGTTATGCTGCCATGAACGTGACATCATTTTAACTACAATTTCTATGTCATGAGTGGTACATCCAATGACGAGTAGATCCCTGGAGTGCCTCTTTGTACCTGTAAAGAATATAAATTGACTGATGGACCGTATTCATGTTGTTACATATATGTGATCTGTAGTAATAAAAGAATGACTGGTGAAACCATATAGTTTTTCTAAAAGAACCAGGAGGTGCATTAGTCCTGTCCTCCTTTCGCAATTTGTCAACTTTCTGCCCAAACTATAGTCACTCACTCTGATGAGCTGTCTTCCTGCAAACAGCAGCTGGTTGGTGGCTGAGCAAACTGAAATCATGAAGAGAACCACAAATGTTAAGGCAGACGGAAACTGCAGCCAGTCTGCATTAAACAGCAACAGATGTTCCGTGTATTTCTGCACAGGCCTCGTCTGCTTCATTATAATCTTGATTGTTTTTCCTCACTGTTTTCCACTTTTTGCCTTGATTGGCATTCAACTACATGGCTGATGAGGAGAAAACTTGTTAAACATTAGAAATGCAATTTATTTCTCCAATAACAATGGGCGTTTTTGTACAGGTGGTGTATATTATAGATATGATTGATGGAGGGAAGACTGCTTCCTGGGAAATTAAACTGCATCAATAAGTAGAAAAAAGAAAGAAATCCGAGCTAAATATATGAGGTACAAAATAAAAACATTTAAAAACACATTTTTCCAATTTCTACTGAAAGTTCAAGTTTACTGAATGGTAAATGGTTTGTATTTATATAACGTTTTTCTAGTCTTCAAAGCACTCAAAACACTCTGCACTTCATTTTTGCCATTCACACACACACACACACACACACACACAGAGTCATGCAGTGCTTCTATGTGCAGCATTTTCTCTGGCACACATCACTTTCACACTGTCAGTGCAGCCATCAGAGGGAATCTGGGGTTCAATATCTTGACCAAGGACACTTTGGCATGCGGAATGGGGATGACCTGCTCTCTTTATAGCTACAGCTGCCCCATAATAACCTTAAATTCAATAAAGTTAAGTGATGCACTGCTCAAAGATGTTTGTTACCCAGACTGCTTAATGCACAAATTATGACCCAATAAAACTTTTTGTGTCTTTAACTTTCCCCTGACAAACGGCGCCCTCTTGATGGTTGTGGCCTCTGTATTCTGATCCCTTCCATAAAGTTTTTGTTGGCGACATGGAAACAAATGCTACGGAATGCAATTTAAGGAAAGAAGCTTGCAAGGGAACCCTTTATCAAGAGCGGAGGGAGAGAGGGAGGTGGGTGGACTAATCATCTCAGCCTTATATTGCATGCAACCCAGACCATAACCCAAACAATTGCACTCAATGTTTCAATGAGATATTTGGAATTGTCACATTTTGACCTGCCTTCCTCTCAACCTGCAGTGTACAATTAACATGTTGCGCTTAGAAGATTCAGATTGTGTGATATGTTCATGGTCTTTTGTGTCTAGAAACCTAATTTTGTCTCCGGAAGGCATCTAGCACTAATGTTTGACAGTGTCCTCTGATAAGTATATACGCCTCAGTGAAGGACAACAGAACTAGACTTGTTTTGATATAATAGCCACGTGAGAATAATAGTTAGTTTCAAAGAAGTAGTTTGAATACAAGTAGGGAAGCTTTGTCTCCAGACTGTAAAAATGTAAGAGCACCTTGGGTGAAGAATCAGTTTCTTTATACAATGTGCCACGGAGGCTTCATCCACACTAATACATTTTCTGGTTGAAAATGTATGAACCCTGCTCTTGGTACGTCTGCATCCACTTTACTGGAGTTTTAGAGTCGCTAAAACTGAGAAGTTTAGAAACGCAGCTGGCCCCTTGTCACATTTTAGTCTGGACGAGCGGAATAAATGCTTGATGATTTGATGTTTTTAGTCATGATTAAGTTTCACTGATTCACCAGGCTCCGATCAAAAGATTTCCTTTTTTAAGAAAAGAACCGGCTTTATCTTTGACTTCCAATGTAGAATGCAACATGGACCATCAGTTACAAGCATTGCTGACTCTGTTGTCTTTGCTATCAGCTGCATTTTACAATAATACAAATGTTCACATGCGTAGGAGACGAGCTGTTATCTGAAAAATTCCAGTTTACACTCTAACGCATATGGACAGTGTACGTTATACACTATTTCCTCTCCCTTTCAGTAAACCTTGCAACACCCTTACCTTCGTCCATCCTTACATCTGCATCATCCCTGACCCCTATTTGCCTCTTCGTCCCTCTATCTTCCTCCTGGGAAGGTGTTCCACACATCAAAAGTGCTCTACCATCAATTCAGGGACAATCAGCAAATGTGGGATAATTGGGTGTTGTTGGAGGTTCCCCTCAAGCCCACAGTGCCTTTCTGACAGCAAAAGAACATAAATAAAAGAGGAGAAGAATGACAGGCTCGTAGCCTCAAGCAGTCAGATGACAATGAAAGCCAGGAATAGTGAGCGATGACATGCATATCAATGGTGCCTCTGCAAGGTAAACAATGACTCTTAATCACCAGGCCAAGTTTTAATTAAGATGACGGCAGAGTAATTATTTCCCCAGACAGGGATCATTGAGTCCATGTTCTGATTAGGCCGCTCATCTGGATGTTTCCCATCCTATAGGGAGGCAGTAATGACATGACCTCTTGTGTTCAGAGGACAGCTGGGTGGCACAGGGAGGGACTCTTCAAATGGAAGCATACAGCACAGGACGGAGAGTCAGACAAACTCTGCAAACTCCTGGGGTGGCCTTTTTTTCTTTCCCTGTTATTTTTGGCAGTAATTTAGCTGGCTTGCTATTGTATTTTCCAACAAATCCCTTGTGTGCCACCCAAAACAACAATAAATTGATCCTAAAACATGTACATGTCATAAGTGTTATTCCGACTGCGCAAGAGAGCTTCACTTTCGTCCAAAGAAAATCAATCAGTGCCTCCTGCTTTTCTTCAACACACAATTTTAACATTAAAAATTAGGGCATGATTTTACAACAGCATCTTTGTATCCTAAATACAAGTCATTCAAATCAAATGTTGGTGTAGATCCCACTGTGAAAAGATTCTGTGTTGGGAATTGTGGTACTGTGGACTAAAGTACCATTGACAGTTTAGGGAAGTCAGAAAGTGGTCATGGGATTTGTAATTTGCTGAACAACACCAGAGTGTGGAGCATTTTTTTACCCTGCATGCCAGCAAAGCCGGGTGTGTGCGCGTGCGTGTGTGTGTGTGTGTGTTTGTAACAGCAGGGCTAGTGTTAAATCCTCCTGATATTTTTGCCTTGCTTTTTGCCTCCATTACCTCTTTGAAAATCAGTTTGTCACTGAAGCGCAATGAATCATGGGATATTTTGGGCTGGGAAGGAACCACCTGGTGGAGCCTTCAGTGCTCAGGGCTGGAAGGAAACATTTGTAGCGCCGCTGTGACGCAATAGGTCTACGGATGCAGCCGATAAAGGGTGCACCCCCTAAATTGGGACACAGCTAGAGAGACACGGGGGGGACAGAGAGAGGACCGAGCGAGAGAGAAAGAGAGAGGACCGAGCGAGAGAGACAGAGAGAGCACAGCACACATATCTAAAGTGAAGCCTCCACACAAAACAACACAAAGTTACAGATCTTTTATGTTGTGTAAGTGTTTCTGTTATCATAAACTGTGGCAGGACATATATAGTAGACTTATATGGTATAGATGACCCCTTCTAATCTTTTTATCACCTTAATATTACTTGTTGAATTAGGAATAATGAAGATTTCATTAAGGAAGTTGAGTCAGATGTACGAATAAAAAAGGTGTGTCAAGATTTTCATCAAACTCCTGTAAATATATGTTTAGTGTCCTTGTATGATAGTCACACTTAAGTTTTTACTCCTCTGCTTTATTGTTCTACAGACAAGAGCATCAGAGGAACAAACAGTAATTTCCTCCACTGTATCGAACAGTTTTAATTGAGGTCAGTTTGTTTCTTCTTTGAAATCCAGCAGGACTGCTGAAGCTGGCCTTTTAAAAAAAGTTCTGAGCGCTGCACATGTGGATGAATTATTCACTGGTGTTGACAGCACCAGTCCACTGCTGTTTACTTATGAATGAAGGGCTGTGATGTGGCATGAAACCTGCCCTGACTCTCTGAACCGTACATTTACCTACACAGAATTTGCACTCTGCCATAGTTATGTGAACAGTGACTATTATTTTACCTTCATGATTATTCTGATCACTCTGATCAGGCTGTTGTTTCATTCAATGCATGTCTAGGATTTAAATTATTTATGCACAGGAAAATGTCGTATCACCATTGCCTTCACAGCTATAACGTCTATCAAATGAAGTAATTGACTGAGACATTAATCATCCTCACACAGCTGTCATCGCAGCAGTCATGACACAGTTTGACAGCCAGCCATCTTCCACTGAACATCCAGTCTGCTGCCTGAAGCCTCCAACAGGTTGTCTTGATTATTAAGCGAACGCTGACCTTTTCAAGAAAAGCCTTTCACTCAAACAACCTCATTCTGCAGTTAATTTTCACTCCCCACAGATAGTGTGAGATTAACTGCTTAAGTGTATTGAAATGTAAGCACATTCGCAGCTACACATTGTGCATATCAATATTATTTTTTCCCTCAGTTTGGTGAAAGTTTTTGAAAGGGTAAAGAGGCGCTAAGCAAACTCTGTGTATCATCAAAAAAAGATTTAGAACTTTTGAATAGAATGAGATAACACATCCTATGTGTTGCCGTAGACTTTCCAGCATCAATTTATCCATTGCTCACAGTTGTATCATGTCTTCAAGCTGTGTAACGTCAGAGAAAATCATCTAAGACTGGAGACTTCAATTAGAAGCTTGGGTTAAAGTGGACTTTGGAAAAAAAAAAAGTTATTAAAAATACAAGGTGCCTAAGGGAGAGCCATTCAACTATGGCTGTCAAATATGATGCAGCTCCACTGCCATCACTCTGGAACCTACATCAAAAACAAACTCATGAATCTTTGTTAGGATCAATACCGGAATAGCTTGAGCGATGAAACAATTGACAGCCCCAACCTCCCACAGTCTCAAAGCTGGTGTTATCCACAACTGGCATTTACAATTGGATTTAATGCCAAACATGAAATCTCAGCTATTCAGAAAGTAAGGGGCAAAAGGCAAACAGTCCTGCAGTAAATCCTCCTTTAATCTGATAATAGCTTGTGTTTGTTGAAACAGTTTTAAAGAGTGTGTCAGATATTTGGTGTGGCTGTTGAAAAGCGCTGCACTAAGTATCGGAAAAAAAAACAGGTTTTGCTATATCACTATCACTATATTACCTTGATGAAGTGAGGATTTATTATATTATAGTGCATTTGTTTTAGCTATGTATCAAATAAACAGAAAATTGAGTTCATGCATTTCAATAACAACAAAGAGTAACTGTGGAGTATTGTGAGGAAAGCTCTGTTGGATGTGTGTCCCTCTTGTTTCTCTTCTGTGAATGTGGCAGTGTGAGGTGTGTTCAGAAGCCACTGCACGTAGGTCAGAACCACTTAACGTGTGGTGATGAAGGGTTTCAAAAATAATGTTGCTTTACATTTTTACACTGCCTCTGTCTTTGCAGTCTGACACCCTACTTGGACTTACAGGGACAAAAACCCTGATACCAAGCTGGGATGTTTTTATATTTTTAAATCTTGCTGGGATAGTTTTGTTGAACACCCAACCAGATCACTTTCAAGACCAGTCAACAAGTAAAGCTAAGAAATGTGAGAGTAGTGGAGCCAATGCAATGATATAGAAGAAATAAATGATCAACATCTGCCTGCTCACAAAAGATCCTCATCAGCTCTGTCCAATGGAGTAAGGCCTGTTATTAGAGCCTTGTTGCTTTGGTGACCTTGATTAGGCCCCTTGCTACAGGGAGGTGCAAGTGAATGGTGAAGCTCCAATATGCTGCTACTAAAGTAGCTTAAGGTGTAAATCTGCTGTCTGTGATCTGAGCTGAATATTACTGCAGAAAATACTACAAAAGTAAAAAGCCATATTGTGAAAGTAAACTTCATTGATGGGCTGAATCAAAATAAATAAAACAATGTGTTTACTCCAAAATAAAGTCGGGGAGCCAGTCAGAGATTTACACCTTTAGGGTGACACTTAAAAAATAGAGAAAGAGACGCCTGCCTTTTCTTCCTGAATTTACTCAGAGCTAGATATCAGTTCTTAAACACTCAGTTGACAGGGACATACAAAATAACACTAAAGAAATTAAAATGTGCCCAGCCCTCTTTCTCTTTGTGAAAAGACATCACTGTCATTGTGAGTGTTGCTGCATTAGACCCTGTGTTGCTGTCTGGACCCACACAGCTACTGTGCTGTTGCATTTATCCGATTGGAGACGGTTCATTTTTAAATGTCCTCAACACATGTTTTATTTGCCATCAAAATTCATGGGAAATATTTAACATTGTTGGGGAAACGACTTCACTGTATCCAAGGATTAAACCTTCATTTGTTGTTAGAGACAGAATAAGTTTTTAACTAGCAAAGAGTTTAATATGTTGAGCAGGTGAACAGTGCCCAGGAGATTTTTCTGGACAGCTGAGCAGACAAGGGCTCCAGCAATTATTTTATCCGGGTCCAAATCAGATGAGAGGAGCGGGCAGGCAAACAAATGGTTTAGATCCTAATCCTGGTGTGTCTGGCTGAGCGTGGCAGGTATGTCAGAGGAGAGATGATCCTGGACAGAGCAGAATGCAGGGAACATGCAAACTGGCAAAATGCAGGATTTAGAAAGGCAGAGAGCATAAGTACCACTGTGAGTGACTGTGTGATCTGGCAAAGTGTGGTGGGATGAACTGGTGCTCAGAGGCTCAGGACTGTAGATCGATTGTAAAATTGGTCTGGGAGACCACATCCAGCCAGATGAACAAACACAAACACGGACAAAACAAGGAAAAACAGCACACAACAGGAAGTTGGAAACTGCAGGAACAGAGGAGAAAAGAGAAGCAATGGCCAAATCTCTTATATCTTGATTTTCAAAGCAGAGCTCCAGGTTTCCTCTGATATGTGCCATGATGCAACCGCAGAGCTGGGTTTGACAGACTTGTGGAAATGAACAGAGAAAAAAGAGACACACAACCCCATCTGTGGTGAGACTTTATTCTAAGAACTGTTAACTGCAGCCTGTAAGCAGTGTCTGAGGATGGGAAGTTTTTACCTTTGTTTCTCAGCCGAAATTCAACTTTACTCTGATATGTGCTCATGCTGCGGCGTGTATTACCCCCGTACCTTCTCTGTGAATGTTGTTGAGCTGAGATCGGCGAACTGCTGCAAAACTTACACTTAGATGTCTGTTTTACCAAAATGCAGCCACATCAATGACTTCTGTGACTGTGAATTTGTTTAGAGTTGATTTTGAGTAATGCACTATAAAATATTTTATTTTTTATACTTTATTTTTTCCAAACAAAATTTATACAAGCAGATTATCTGCTTCCAAAATGACTAATTACAATAATGAAATGGTAATAAACTATAAACTCATGTTGGCTCCATACATTATTAACAAGGAATGTCTTTTATTTTTGCTGTACTTCCTCTTTCTGTTAAGATCAATCAATCAGGAATATTTTTTATTTGTGTAGCCCAAAATTCAATAATCACAATTTGTCTCATAGAGTTTATCAAAGTGCAACGTTATCACAATTAACCCTCATCAAGAGTTGAAAACATTTAACAAGGAAAAAAAGGGATGGAAAGATGAGCAATAGCTTCCACGTGCAGCAGAGCATTGAACAAAATAACAATAATTACATTTGTGAGGAAAACATAAATGGAGAGGTGTATCAATGTCTACAGTATTTATTAAAAAAGGAAAAGAGAGCTATGAAGGGTGCAGCAATGAGAATTGTAATGAATAATGGTTAAATATGTGAGTGGACATATTGTACATCTGAGCAATCTAGTTGGAATCATAATCCACGATCAGCTGCCACCATGATACATGATCCACGACCATGACGATGCAAGATGAAGATGAGTGAATCATGATGTGCTCAAACATTGATCGTTTAACTATTAAGGCCTCACATACCTGCTCCATGCTCTGCTGACCTACACTGTTTTTAATGCAGACAAATACACAGTGTAGTGGTTCAGTTGAAACAGATTTGCTCTCCACGTATACTGCAGACAGCTTACTGTTAACCAGGAGTGATATAAAACATTTCAGGTCATGGTCAGAGTGAACACAATACGTTCATCACGGCTGCTGTGTGATATATTTAACATGTTGATTGAATGTTCCTCTGAAACCTGTAGTGTTAAGTGTCCCTTGTGACCCTGCTCGGTGGATCTGTGTAAAATCTATTGCATTGTGTGGTGACAATCCTCCAGCTGCTTTAGGACTCTTCAGTGCAGATCTGGAATGACAGAGAAGAAAGCAGCCTGTTGGAGGGTCTGTGCAGGGTTGGAGGATACTGCATGTTACCGTGGGAACCCAGCGGGGGCACTGAAACTGAATGGTGAAGGAAACGTTGGACACTCTTGTATCTCCGTTGCTATTCCACAGATGGCTGTTCAGAGTTGAGAATGAACAGATAATAGCAGTGTGTGTTAAAGCAGTTTGTCAGCCGTCATGTCAACATGTGATTTGCATTCTTTACTGTAATGTACCACTGCTGCTGACGTGTATGACAGAGATGGCCATAAGCACCACTGCTGCTTCACCTTAAAGACCTCTACTTTTGCATCCCCCTTTTTTTCCCTTGCTCCCTCCCACTCTCTTTCTCGCTTGTTCTTCCCATCACACCTCTCCTTATCTTGCAACTGCCTCAAAATGAAACTGTGACTGAATTCCTAATGATCCCCGAGCCATGGCAGAATGAAATTGATGTGTGGAATGCTAAGCTCTGCATTAAAGCATGACGATAATGGCCCGGTGTTTTACGAGTCATCTTGGCGGTCCGCTGGTGACCCCCCCTTCCCCTCCCTCAAACCACAACACCCGCTCACTTCCTTAATCTTGACTGGAGGTAAAATAAATCCCACCAGCCATATACTCTATGGTAATACAACTGTTTTCCTCTTTTTTTTTCTTTTACTGATCATTTTTCTAAATGTCACTTGCTGCGCTGCCCTTTACCTTTCACAGGCATCAGTGCTGAGAGAGCAGCGGCAAATCCAAGCCACAGACACCAACAAGGGTTATGCAGTACAGTTTAGGAGGAACAGAAGTAGCATAACCCCTAACTTCCACCTGTCGTCTCTCCTGCTGCATTCATTCACTCGTCTTTGCTGACCCTCCCTCACAGGGAGCCTCTCCTGACTTTCAGAGTGACACTGATGAAGCCGGCAGCCTCAAAGAAAGAACAAGCTCCTGATTCAGAAGTTTCTTCTTTCTGTGAGGCTGCATGTTCTCGTGGGTTTAGGCGACAAACCAACTGTGTTTCAGTTCAATTAAAATTAAAAACATTAAGAATACATTCTAAAATAGAAACTATCTTACCTTTGATGATGTATGATTTGATTCTCTACTGTAAAGATAAGTTTATATTCTGTCACTCCACTGTAATAATTAGAGACAGAAAAATCTAAAGCTAAAATCTCTGCACCACAACACATAGATCATCTCACTTGTCCAAAACAACCAAAGCAGACTTAAATGATTGAGTAAAAGCATAGCTCCACGTCTGATGATGGAATTATGGCTATTTGGTGAACACACTTCCTTATTTTACACTGATGCTGCACTGTTTCTGGCTCAACGTAATGAAGTTACATCGTATTAACAGCATGCAACAGTGATTTGAATCTTTGTGTCGTGCAAGATGTGACACTGGCAAGACAGGAAACAAATGTAAATTCTAAACTGTATTTGCAATTTAAAAAAAAAAAAAGAAAAAGAAAAACCTGTGTGTACCATCTTGATTTTGGTGTAAAAGCTACAGCTTAAACACACCATCAGACACATTGCCCTTGATTTGCACTGAGCTTGGTGCATGGAAATTGTTCTTTGCAGATTGTTGAATTGGACAACTCTTCCTGTGTCGTCTGAACTGATTCCTATAAAGAGACAGAAATGAAAGAAAAGGGCAGAGGTGGAGAAATCCTGTAAAATTGCAGGCTCTACATCCTGTACTGTGCATTTTCAATCAGTCTCTGTGGTTGATGTGGCAGAGATGTTTGTGAATACAGATTGCCACCGTTGGAAATTCACTTTTTCTCTGGAGCACACATTTCTCTGAAACATCATTACCCTCGTCCCTTTTATCTCGAACCACCACTAGAGGCGAGGATTTAATGATGCACATCATTTTGAAACCCATCTAGGATCAATGTTATCCCCAGATCTGTTGTTATAACTATATTGTGTATTGTTTTACCTGGATTCTTTACTTTCTCTATGCTGATGATGAAGTGACTGTGGACGCGACCCTGGTATGATGAGGATTTTAAGTGTATATGGTTTCTTGCCATGGTATCGTGTGGAACAATGAACGGCTTTTCAGAACCAAGCTGACAGAGTTGCCACTTTTCTTCTCCTATACCACAGGATCACCAATAAGCAATGTTTGGTCTCCTACATTCCCTCCACAGGATCAGTGAGATGGTCATTTTCAGACTGGTGGGAGACATCTTACTCATCAGCAGCACCACAGGTTATTTTACCTGAACATGCCACACAGGATACACAAGGGCATGAAGCTCTTTGGACATTGCGAGACTGTCTGAAATGCATTCTGGGACACATAGGGCAACCTACTCAGCTGACGTCCTCTGACCTGCTTCAGTTTCACAATGAATCAAATGTATTTTTAGTCTCCTCTGTGCATCGATTTGATTGTAGTCACTGCCACAATATCAACACCTACCACAACATAATGATTGATACTTTTCTTAAATTGGTAAAAATCATTCTTCACAGTGCAGCTCAAGATTCATTCAGCCCCTTCTGACTCCTCTCTTTCTACATCTTTCTCTCTTTCTGTCGCACACACACACATACACCAGACACATGTAAACTCAGACTAGGTAAAAACAACATGATTTTGTCTTTTGCAAACACAAATAAATAATTGATGTAATGAAATGTATTTATTTGCATATAGGAGAAACATTTTTATACCAGGTGTGAACAGATGAACTTAACACTGACCATTTGTGATCAGATTTCTCAGGATGAATATTTAAAATCAGGTTGTAACTGGGCCAAAACTTCACTTATTAAATGTATTGGGCCCAGAGAGACCCACACACTGCAGTTTGAAATATATTGTAAATAATTAGAAAATTGATCAAAATAATTAGAAAAACCAAAAAAACATTAATCCATCCATCATCTATATGGCATATCCTTTTGCAGGTCATGGAGGGAGGTGGAGCCAATCCCAGCTGACATTGGATGAGAGGCAGGGTAAACTGGAGAGCATCGTCCAATGCTAGAGCCAGTGACAGTGATTGTTGTCATCAGTTTTTACTTCAAAACATCATATAAAAGCTAATATCTTCTGAATCTGATTTAATATACATTGTTGACTGGTCTAAACAATTTTGGTTGTGATTTAATTGTAAGTAATTAGACACAGACACTAGTTTAACTTCTCACCTTTCTGCAGTAATGAACCATGCACTCCAGAACTCCATGATATCAAAGTGGGATGTAATACAATCTATCGAGAGTTTGAGGTCAGAGGTAAAACAAGCTTGAAGCTGCCAAACTGAAATTGGTGGAAGAACAAATCTTTTTCAGCCTGGTGATTAATTTAGTTAAATTATCATTGTTAAACTTACTAAAAAACTAAACTTAACTGAAAAATATCCTGAAATGTGCATTCTGCCGTCTAATGGACACTTTTAAAATGTTAATCCATTCACTCATTCATCATTCAAATTAAGAAACTGAGCAAACAACAAATGGGCTTAAGACTTGAGGAAAACAAACTGCTGTGATCTTTCAAAGCTGTGCTGGTGTTGTATATGAGAAACAACACAACAGGCTACATTTTCCTGAAATTGGACACAGACTCAAATGCGAGCGAAAAATATTTTTTTCTTTCTTTGCAATTTTGGTGACCACAGGTGCTGCCACAAACCAGGAGCAACAAGTACAAATGGCACGTAATAGAGGCTGCTGACATTTTCAGTGAATTATCTGGGTGAGTTTCAATACAGACCAACCACATGAGCCGCTCTCAACTTCTTTAAAAGCAAGTTAGTCTCAAGTTCATCTCCATGAACAAGTTCCCCCAAGAAAACAGACATTATACCTAATATTTATATACATCCTCCAAATATGCTGCCAGTGGTGGAATTAACTGTGAGCTGATGGTGCAGCAGCTGCTGGAATATTGGCAGCGTTGGTTACAGTTGTGCAAATTAGGTTACAGGAAAATTAATTGAAACTTCTGCTACTGTATGTATTAGAACACTCACTTATGTCACTTTTATTTTATACAAGTGCATTTGAAAAAAAATCTGTCATTATTTATCCAACAGGAAAAAGAATCTGATGAAACAGCACCCGTCTTTAATCAAACAACTACAATGATTTGTATATCATGTTATTCCCGGTACATCAAGTTAAGTCTGTACAAGTTGTAACCTGCTTTCACTGCTGCTACTACAACAAAGAGCCGGTCAGCGCTAATGAATTTAGGCTGAACTCTAAATAAGCAAAACAAATACACAAGCTGACAGAAGTTCACCAGTGATGTAAAAATCATTTAGTGGCAACAAAATGATGTGGCAACACACTTTGAAGTCCCGACAACAGTACGAACCAATTTGTTTCATTGTTTACATTCCGACCAAATAGTTTGGGTTTCACAATTGCAATTTAAGGAGTGGGAAAAAAAACTTTTGAATGAAAATGAATCAACTGATTCACATAATTTATTTTGTTCATTACGGCATTCTACCAGG
Organism: Paralichthys olivaceus; assembly: GCF_024713975.1. Classification (NCBI taxonomy): domain Eukaryota; kingdom Metazoa; phylum Chordata; class Actinopteri; order Pleuronectiformes; family Paralichthyidae; genus Paralichthys; species Paralichthys olivaceus. Next base: position 19,568,647 of record NC_091105.1, on the reverse strand, counting down.
AACAATAACATCCTTGCTCTTCAAACACTAAATCGTGTAGGTGACGACTCTAAACAATCCTGCAAGGTCCTTTTTCTTCTGCTATATTTTGATTTTGTCTCCTACTGTTGATCAGGAAGTCCAAACTATTCTTACAAAGTGTTTTCAGACTGCAAAGAATCGAACCGTGGCTCAGTTTAATCCGGGCCCAGACCACATCTTTCAGTCAGACAAATGTTTGGTCCACTGTTCCGGACTCTGCTCTGAGGCACCTTTCACACGTCAAATAATGGTTTGAACTTAACTGAAAACTATGTCCAGACCAGACAAGGTAGGTGTGAAAGCGCCCTAACTGAACAGAACGCTCAATGCAGACTCAGAGGCTCGACATCTCTGTGGCTGTTGTTGCACTCGCTAGTCTCTTTTCAGTGTCGCATTTCCCTCCTCCTCTCCACTGTTATCAAATGGGTTTTTTGCAACTGTACTGCATGAAAGCAATCGGCTAGACCCTCACATCGTGCTTGGTTCAGTCTTTCAAGACAAAAAAACTCAAGTACACCACTAAGAAGCATTAATGAACCATAATAGCTGAGTAAATACTTGAATGTTGTCATATGTGTCTGGAGACTTTGCCTTTGTAATGATGACACTCATATTTCTATTCTGAGTAAGTTGTGAATATACCATCTCATTTACTGGGGACATCAGGCTTCCTTATTAGTTCTCCTTTCCTCTCATCACATCCTCTTGTCCCTGTGCCACCCTGAGTTAATGTGTTAATGCATTGTCACTTCATTAGAGTTGCATCAGGGTGATAAATGAACTGCTGCTTTTTTCTCCGAGACATCCTCCATCCCCACTGATTGCACTGCCTGATCTGGATCACTGTCCTGGAGGGAGAATTTGGGTGGGTGGGTGGCGCTGTCAGCGTCCCAGGGGGGTGATGGTGGCGGGAGATACTGTATAGCTGCTATTACAGAGCCCTTTATCTCCAATGTCACCTGGATGTGTGCGTTTTCTCAGTGTGGTGCAGGATCATCCTCCACCCCCTGCCTCTCCTCAACACGTCCTGATTTCCTCAGACATTGTAATCAATCTGCCTCCCTGTGGAGCATGATGAGGCGGTGCGTATGTACAGGATCTCAGCAGCTATGCCTGATGGGATGCTATATGTGCATGCAAAGGTAGTCTTCCACACCAGATTGGATGGATGCAAATATTTTGATAGCATCTGCACTCTGCTGCAAGTTGTGAAACGGAGACCTGCATATAATTGTAATATAATATTTGTAAAGAGTCTTTAACCTAATAATATCCCTTCAAGTTAACATTTAAAGTATTTCATGTGATCAAACAACTTTCTAAAGCTGTTTGATGCTAAAATCCTTCAGATTATCATACAATCAAAACCTAAACTATACTGTTCAGATTGATTAAAATATCCTTCATGCACAGACAGTAAACAGAAAACTATGCATGTGTAATCAAGCATTGCTGTGTTTTTTTAATTTTATGTAATCAATCATCAGCCTCACTGTTTACTGTTCAATCTACAGCTGTATGAAAGCTATTATTGTCCATTCAAACCCAACATTTCCTACCGCAGCTGGTTCACATAAAAAAAGTTTGTTTATTATTGTGAAGCAGTCGGAGGACACACAATTTACGTAGTATTGTGCACTGAGGTGATTGCTAACAACAGTCCCTCATCAAAAATCCATCTACAAAAGAAGTGCAGGCTTATTTCATCCCGCAGATAGAGGGTGAATAGAGTAAAGTTGTTTTCTGAAGTGGATGCTGGCAAATAGCACAGTTACATCTGATGGGAATAGACACAGGCATGTGACATATTATATTTCATACACTACTCGCATCTTTTTCAGTTTACACCGGCTGAAATATTCTCTTGTTATATTGCATTTGATTGATGTCGTATGATGAGGGAGTTCCATGAAAGATGACACCATCACTTCAGATTCCAAGTTTCCCAAAAAAATCCAATAAAATGATTTGGTGCCTTGTAAATGCCAGTCTTTCAAACCTCACACCTGCGGATTGTAATGCAGACTTTGAAACAGATCTCCAAGCACATGTAAGGGTGAGTCACATGACACCACGATGACAAATATGGATAAGGTTCCTGCAGAGCATCAGAAGACATTATACAATTGTGTTTGTGATGAGTGCACTCAAAGCTACAATCCACTCAAAGCTCACCAGTTGACAGTATATTGAAATAACATTGAACATTTACCTTTTCTCTTGAAGACGATAATGTTTTTGTGACCTAGGTGTAGACGGCAAACAATAGATTAATAGCTGTTGTTTTGAAAATGGCTCAGCTGTTCACATCAAGCAGAGTGAGATGGTTGAAAGAGCACTGTGGGGTGGCGCAGGTTTAATGGGTGGTGAAGGTGTGTGTTTGGGTGAGTCTTGATCTTACACCAAGTTATAACAAGGCTGTGGTAGCCCTGTTCTGTAGTGTGGAGGTAGACAGGGGATGATTTTACTTCACTTTCTGCTTTGGATTTAAGCAAACTTAATTTATTTTTGGTTGTTATGAGAGTAGTAGATGGCACAATCCAATCCAAGCTTCTGGGCAGGAAGCATTAACTAGCGGGAAGGCAAAACAGGCTGGCTGGTGGGCTGCAGACTAACATTAGGTGTGGGTGTACAGATCAAATTCATACCCTTGTTTGGAATGTAAATCACATTGAAACACATTTATCACAGCTCTGCCACAGATTTCTCCAAGTAGTAAAGGTGGTTCAGCCAACAGGAATGGATGTATCATTTGCCTTTCAGGTCTCAGGATTGACAAACCTAAGTTTTCTTTTCTTTAGCAACACTGGTTAGTCAACACAGAGGGAATATCTCTGTTTGTCCAATACTTGACTAGCGAATGTTGGACCATGGTAAATTTAACACAGCTCATCATTGATAGCATGTAAACAAATCCCTGTGCCTGTATACAGTCTCACACAGCTGCTAGGATATAGACTACAGGTGTTGCTTCTGTCTGCTTGGCTGCAGCAGGACTCTAAGGATTGTCTCTTTGAATGACTGCTTGGTCCAGCTCATCATTTCAAAGGTTCCCATAAAATACAGACATTCATGGTCGCTAGAGGATAATTTGTAATCACTTTGGTCTGATCCTCTTGTCATCCAGTGCAAAATAGGTTCAACATCCTTATAATGACACAATCAGCAAATGTCAGCATGATGACACACCAAACTATGATGGTAAAGTATCCATTACTGAGCACAACTGGCTCAATCTTATGTTTTTGGAGTTCAAACTTGGCAAATAAAAATTAATATTGTACTCCAACTCACATTATGATCAGTGCACACTCCAAGAAACCTTGGGCCACATGCACAAATGGTGCATGTAGGCACACATATCATATACATGCACTTTCCTTACACATAAACTGGTACTTTCTTAAATTTTATTAAAATAACACACCATTTTTAGAGCATCATCTCTTAGGTTTGCTCAGTCATTTTGCCAGTGGTAATGTAGCCAATCTGTAAATGTTTCTGATTTTCATCGAGGATAATGTATCGGCTTCATTTTGTTTACAAGTGATGAACTTTATCATTTCAACCCATTTGTTCTTGTACATTTGAATTTATCCTCAACTGTGAACAGTGTTTTCCTATGCATGCTACCAAATGAATCCACATTCATCCTTCTAATTTTTAAATATCAACACTGAGATACTGTGCACTGTGATGATATTTTACATTTAAGTTTCATATTGGTAAAGTCTATTTTTAGTTAACCGTACAACTGTGTTAACCCATCAATTGCAATGAAAGCATATGCAGTTTTTGGAATCCATGGAATGCTTCAGAAGTGAGCCACCCACTCAGATGATCTCTCACTTTAGCAGCTATTGACAAACGGAGAGGGCTCACAAGTCATGCCATTCAATCAATGCACAAAAAACAGACAGAGAGACAGATGAATGAAAAAAACAAAAACAAAAAACTCATTCCCCTTTTCCCTGTGGACCGTCATAAACATAGCACCACAAACAATCAGAGCTGATAGCCTTGGAGGCAGGTATGCCTCCTCCAGCTGGTGGCTTCACTAAACTAAGTTTTATTTTTTTCAGAGGGTGAATGGTGGCTTATTATATACATCAAACCTCTATTTGAAGTCCTTAGTAGTAAAGTGCTAGAGGACATTAATCAAGGGGAACAAGCTGCCTCTCACATCTGCTCTAAGTAGAGAGTGGAGCTGGCAGCTCCCTCTACCTGAGTGTAAGTCACTGTCAGTCCTGGAGCTCTGATCTACCCCCCCCACACACACACCCACACATGCGCGCACACACACACACACACACACACACACACACACACACACACACACACACACACACACACACACACAAAACCCATTTTTCCATGTTAATTTGAACGCTGCTTTATGTGCTGTTATAAGATCCTCTGAGTATTTTAAAGATTGTCAGATGTATAGCTGTTTAGGGGAATGGATGTTTAGCTCAGTGTCATAACTGTATTAATATTGTGTGAGAGGAATCACAAAGGAACAAAGGAGGGGGTCATTATGAGAAACAGTACTACTAAAATTAAAAAATGCATGAATAACCAAATTATAATTCTCAAGAAGGAGAACTTTTTAACATGAGAGGGTTGCCCACTGATGGATTTTAAAATCTGATGTCATCATAAGTCAGTACAGAGGACGAGGATTGGGAATCCCCTGACCTATTTGGATGGACCCATTTCATGGGGTTGCTGTGGCAACACCATGTAGAATGTTGCATTATTGAAAGCTATATAGTAATAAGCCAAAGGCAGCAAACTGCAAAGAAAATGTGCATATTCAGTTCAACAATAAATAAGCATAATGCTTTACATGATCCACGTGGCCTCTCTGGCCCAAAATGATGTAAACACCCACCTGGTTTGACTGCTATCGGGCCATTGTATGGACCTGTTCTAATGAAAGATTATCATAAAATTATGACAAAAAAACATTTAAGGTAACTAATATAAATCCGATTTAGGCATTGAATTTAATCTGTTTAACTGTATTTACTGATGAAATGCAAGATCTGTCTTGTATTGTAGGTGTGCAGGGATAAGCAGTATTCATTTTGTAGCTGTCTTGTTTTCTTTCCATGTTGAGTTATTTCAATTCCTGCGAAATAGATGACAGAACAAAAATATTGTTCTATAGTTGACGGATGTTGGATGAGATGTAGATTCCATCATAGACATAGCTATTACACCTGAGGATTGTGGGTGGTGTAGTCCTTTTTTGTTTTGTTCTTTGTTCTCGACACATTTCCTTAAAACACAGTTGATATCATACAGACCTGTGCTTCTACAGGGGTATTCAACATCACTTCCAAATCATCTAGCTTGTACTATGTCCACCTTGGATGGTTGCAGTATTATGGCTGACAATTAAAATCTCTAAACAGAAAATGTATTTAATTTAAATTATTTTACTTCCAGAAAGCACACTGTTGAGCTCTATTCCCCTTTTGTAATTGAATACTTTGAAAAACTATGTAAACATGAGTTTTGGCAATCAAAAAATTAATAAAGCCTAGAACCAGGTATGGACAGGCCTCAGACACAGGAGTCATACCCTGCATTGTAAAAATGTAGTAGAATGGAAAATACAGATATTTGTGTGATGATTCTGTGTTGAACTTAACAATGTGTTGTATAATGTATGTAGTGGAGTAAAAGTGAAAAGTACCTGAAAATAAATCAACGGATACATGAATAATATACTTAAGTACAAGTCAATGTATTTTGTCACCTCCCAGCACTGTTTTAGTGCTCAACCAAATGAAACAGTTTGACAGTACGATTGAAGACTTTCGTCTTTAATTAGACAATACATTTACAATATGTGTGGGACATGGAGAGCAGTCCTGGCAATCCTGTGAATCTGAGCTCCTTAAACACCCTTGATGTTGAGTTATCCATCATAAAATCAGAACTAATCTTTAATCTTCTAAAGCTGAGCTCTTGCACCTCAGAAGACATCGAGGTAACTATGAAAATGCAAAGAAATCAGGTTAAGGCATCAAGATTTAAGAGATATGCATCCTTTCTTCACAAATTAACATAATTGTTTTACCTTATTTACACTTAATTATGTAAATTTAAATGTTGTTCAGTAAATGATTTAGCTACTGGATACCTTAATACATTGCTGTGTGGCGTTAGGGTTAGGGAATGAGTTACTTAATGCTCCTCAAGGGTCGTCTCGAGTGGCTGCATTCCATCGTCTTACACAGCTCCATCTCCTTCGACATCTGAGGAAGAGACATAGATGATGTGAAAATGCTCATTGACTGACTAAATGCGGAACACTGGTACACACACACACACACACACACCACATCCAAACAGGACATATTTAGTCTTCAAAGCTGCACATTCAAATCTGACTCCAATTCATTACATCCTTCAAGGTGGCAAGGGCCTGTTAAGAGCATCTATTCAGGGGATTACGCTGGAGAGAAAACTAACAAGCAATACAATTAAAATAAGGAGCAGTTATTTTGAATTTAGGACATATTGCACCTCCTTACTGTTGGGGAGGAAAACACTGAAGCACCCACGGACCTGTGCACTTTTACTCTGAGACTAATGATGATTTTGGTCTTTCAGGTCAGTCAGGACTCTCCAGCTTGACTGAAATCAGGTACATGTGAAGTTGCCACTATGCATTCAAATCACCTGGGTTAGTCACAATATATATGTATTTATTTTGGGGTTTGCATAAGCTATTTTGCACAAAGAGCTGTGTAACTACATCTAGAAGCAACTAGCTTTCCCAAATGACCAAACCTGAGGGTTTGTTATGGAAGGTTGAGCGAAACAAAAAGCTGATGCATAAAAAAAGATATCCTGGTCATGAGATAAACTTTCCAAACAGTGCTAGTCTACTGTTGCCATATCAGAGCTGTATTAAGTTAATGGTCATCCACTGTTTCCTTCTTTCCTACTGCTGCTACTTCACATTAAAAGGGAGAACTAAGGGGTGACTTAGTTGTGCTCTGACCTAGTATTAACATCAGTCTTGAGTGAAGAGGTCAGCAAGTACAAGTGTGAACACACCCAAATATGAGACCTGATCACTCACACCACATTCAGAGGTGGTCTGGTACGCATGTGGGCACAGCTGACGTCCTCTGACCTGCTACAGTTTCACAATGAATCAAACATATTTTTATGCTTTTCAGCACCCACCCATCAACTTGTTTGTGACCACTGCCAAAATACCAAACACTCAGTTTTGATACTTTTCATTGATTGGTGAAATCCTTCATCATAGCAAAGCTGCTCATTAATTCATTCAGCTCCCCCGAGCTGACACAAGTTTATACTGTGTTTACGTTTGAATTCGTGTTTTAAGTTTGCTCTGTGTCCCCTCTGTGTCCCTTGCCTGCGTCCCACTCTGCTCCTTTCTGTGTCCCACTCTCTGCATCCCTCTCTTCGTCCCTCTCCTGTGTTCCTCTGTGTTCCACTCTGTGTTTCTCCTGTGTGCCTCGCTGTTGTCAATACTGTGTTCCCCTTTCTATGTTTCACCCTGTGTTTCTCTCTGTGTTCCCCTTTATGTTCCACCCTGTGCTTCACCCAAATTTCTTCTCAGTGTTTCTCTGCTTCCTGTTTTATTTTGTAGTCCCTGCTCCTGGTGTGTTTTCCCCACTAGACTTCCTGCCCTCGTCAGGCTCATCTGTTTGTCCTGTGCCACCTGTCTCTAGTTACTCATCAGCTCAGTGTGGATTTAAGTCTTTGTGCTCCTCCATGGATTCGTCAGTTAGTCGTTGTTGCCATGTTCATGTGTTGTGTCACCTCTCGCCATGTTCCCCGTCAGTGTTTCAAGTCTTTTCCTGTGTTGCTCCCCTGTTTTGCCTGAGAGCATTTTTTGAGATCTTGAAGAATTCTTTTTGTTACTTTCACCCTGCCTGAAATTAAAGGACACTTTTGGTTACATACTTTTTGGTCCACCTGCTCCCTTACCCTCTCCTGCACCGCATTCCCCGCTCTGACAGTGTGAAGTTCAGTTCATTCAGATGAAAATGATCTTGTTCACTTTCGTTTTTTTTATTGGGATTGTTATGATTCAGATGCCAAGCTTACCATCATGTATTTAGTTATTAATAAATGGTGTTGAGTCATGACTCCGGATCGATCGGTCACTTTAACACTGAGTCCTGACTGTGAGCATTAGCTCTCATGTTGTAATGAGCCATAAAATGCTGACGACTCATTTTTCATTATGTTTAAATGTAGCCTCATGAACTCTGGAGCGAATCAAACAAACCAAATAAACTCCATGTACTGATCAGGTCCTAATAACTTGTGACGAGTGTTGGTGTTTATTAAAGTGAGAGCAGAAACTCCAGCACGGTACAAACCAACCTTTTGATCATCTCTGTGTTTCCAGGGATTTATTTTGTTGCCACCTCACATTAACAGGCTCTGCTCCTCTCATCTCACTGTGTGCAGCTCTGTGGGAGTGATTGGGGGTGGGGCCCCAGGGACATTTTCGCTCGCTCCTGGTATTTCACTCACGTTCACGTCCATCATTTGTATGATGAGCGCAGTGTCGGATCTCAACACTGGAAAGATCCGATCACAAGTGGTCACAGGAGACATATTGAGGACACATTTTAATATCATGTGTGAATTATCATTGTGAGGCAGTCAGATGAAACAGCATAGCCTCTCAACACTGCTGTATTATCAAACCTGCTTACAGAACTTTTCTGAGTTGTTCAATGATGTACAATAATGTCTTGATACTTGTTGTATCCATGGCAACGGTTGAAGTTTGATGTTGTGTCTTGTAGGATATTTTAACCCCTTTTGACCCAAAACCTTTGCAGACCACAGCAGGGTAGTGAGCTCTTTCAGAGCCACAACGGCAGGCCAACAATAGGGAGACACTTACTTCTTTGAAAATGCCATGAAGCATTACACAAGCCTTCATGTTTCTGATGAATACCGGGGGTCTCCTCATTCTTCTCTATTTCGTTATGCAGCGTGTCATGAGAGCAGTCAAACGGTGCACAGTGTGATAAAGTACATGCTACATGCAGGGGAGGAAGTCAAAGAGTAGAAGTGAGTGGGGCTTGGATTGAACGAGCCTTTGTCCTGCTTACCTTTGATCTGACAGCTTGTTAACATGAGGAGTACACCTACTCCTGTATGCTGGATACCTCACTTTCTCTCCTCTGCTGCCATGTCCATCAACGACAGAAGATGCCTTCATTTCCCATCATTACGGCTCAAATGAGAGGTTTACTTTTGTGACTTTTAATTTATTTAAAAAAGATTAAAAATAATGAATAATATGTAGGCAAATAGGAATCTGCATCACACATTTTTCATGTTTACATAAAGGAATATATCTTGTATAACTGTAAAGTTCCTTAACAAAGACTAATATGAATGATGTTACAAAGACAGAAGATTACATTTTAAAAAACAATTTTGTACCAGGACCACTTCTCTGAATAATGGACAGTCCCACCTGACACCAGACTTTTGCCTTTTCACCTCAACTCCATGGCCTGCAATAGAATACTTGAGAGAGTGATGCAACAGAAATTACAAATGACCTCCTGACCATTAACGTCATGTAGTATTCATGCAGCATTTTATTTTTACTTTTTCCCGAACATTTTGTGGAAACTTGTGATGACTGGAGACAGGACTGAACCCAAAAGCACGACAGCAGACAAACTCAAGTGCAAAGAAAAAGATGTTTTATTTCTCAGAGGTCAAAAAGACAGGCAGGAGGGTCAAAACCAGGATATCAGTCCGAACGGCAAAAAAATCCGAGGCAGGCTAAAAGAGAATCCAAACAGGTCAGGAACAGGAACAGGAACAGGCAGGCAAGACTACACGATTAGAACGCTGGATAACTAAGCACGAACACACTAGACAATCTGGCAGAGAGTGAATTGAACTAACCGGTGTAAATACACAGAGGAACTGATGAGGGAATGAGGAGCAGGTGAGAGTGTGTGCGGGGAGACTCAGGTAATCAATTGTGAGGGGGACTGGATCTGAAATACAGATTAAAAACAAGGCAGAATGTTGTGACTGAAACTGAGTCATTGCAAGTTTCTAAAGTTAGGAACCTTGTGATCCTTCCCTATGATGTGCTGTGTAATACATGTAATACAATCTGTGCTTAAACTGTACAAAGGTTTAATGCACAAATCTGGGATTCATCAATATGTTCTTCCCTAAATTTGTTCGAACAAATTTAGAACTTCCTCAGACATACGCACAAATGTCGAGGGCCCTGCTGTCCAACAAAATGTAAACACACACCCTTTTAACTAAATGCATATTATATTAACTTTATTTAAATAAAAAAGGCTTTAACAGACAACAATAATTTAACTAATGCATTGACCAAATGTATTCAATGACCATGAAAGTGATGCACTTTCATCATTTATTGTCATAATTAAAATCTTCAACTATACCAGTAGAAATAGTTTACTTAGTTTACAATAGAGTATATGAGAATGTTCATGTTGAAATGTAACGCTTTTGGCTCTCATTAATTTGTTTATTGGCCTATAATTGATCGGTCACTCCCAACAATTTCTAGTGGCATGAAATTGCATATCTGTAGTTGATTTTAAATGATTAACTGGTAGCAAAAAAAAATCTGATATGACAGCTTAAACACCTCAAACCCCTCAAGAGGTGCACTACAATGACATCCATGCCCACACGTACATCTCTGCTAAATTCACCAAACAAGCTCATCTGCATATTTTAACACAACATTTCAGGAGAAAATACTGTCTTGATGTAAATCATTAACTGGGGAAGTTCTTTGGATATATGTTTTAATTATTTTTTATCCTATTTACCTGCAGTTCCTTGGCAAATGTATAGAAATGAGCACATTTGAATTAGATAATGGACAGTTTGCATATCAAGGCATTAGAAACAAATTTGACTGTATTCACCTGTAGTGTTGCCCCTTAAGCACACTACACTAGCCTGTATGCCATAATTTATTACATTAGCTAGTAGCTCATGCGTGTACATTGGCAGGACACAAGTTTACTATATTTGTTTTTGTCTTTTGGCTAATCAGCTGGGGGGAGGTGGGAGATGCAGCCTGTCCGACATGACTGTGATGATTGTGTGCTCACCTTCACTAGCCTCACAATTGGATTAGGATTAGATCAATGAAATCGAATGCGATGCATCTTGATGTATTTCAATGTATGACATCCACAATTTCCTATATGACTGCACAAAGCTGATTTTGTATCAATTAATCAATCAAACAAATATGAACTCAGTTTTTATTTATAAAGTGTTATATTATAGACTGTTACTGTTATTACAATTGAATAATATGCTGTAATTTACAACATGAGGTTTCCATCTGTCATCACCACTGCACTAGGAGCTTTACTCCGCAGGTCAACAGGTCAGGTTGTTTTCTAATCACTCACACTTAAAACTGGTCTTTATAAAAACCTGCTGAGTTCTTATTCATGTACCTGGATAAAAGCTTTTTCTGCAACAATGAAGTTAAACCACTGTGTTGGGTCTTAATATACGGGAAGAATTTCTCCTCTGTCTGCAGGAATGTGTGTGTGTGTGTGTGTGTGCTGGATATGCTTCACACACAAACTGAAAATCACAGGGATATTCACCATCTAGTCCTATATTCTAAAATAGTAATGAATCAATTATGTGGGTTCATGTCTTTGGATCGTTCTGGTCACTTTAACCCTGTTGTCGTCACATTATGTCTCGACTTGTGTAGCAGGTTTTATGTGTGTGTGTCATAAACTCTAGAGCCAACCCATTGAGTTTTTTTTCTCTCAGCTGTCGTCAGTGAGGCTTCTTTTAGGAACTGTTGGGTTTCTCTATATTTTAGCAAGGTCTTGACATTACTATGTAAATTTATTTATGCTCTTATTTATATTGTGCATTTATTTATACTCTAACCTTCATATGGAGGCCTATCTATATTTGTTGCCGACACCACCTCATCCCAACGCAAAGTAGAGAGGCATATAAACACAAGAGGCTGTAGATGTTGCAGAAGTAAGCAGGTTACTTGCCTCCTCTTTTTGTTTCTTTTGGTTTGTATCCTATGCTGATGGACCTCCGAGAGAGGAGTTAAGAGACTCATTAATTTCCCTCTGTTTTTTTTTCAATATCCTGACAGTACTCCAGAAGAAGAGGCTGCAGCTGAGACACTCATTTGCCTTCTGTTCTTTGCTTTTATTTCATTTTTACATATCCTGACTGTGACTCATTATTTTCCTTCTGTTTTTTTAAATTAAATACAATTTTATCTTTAAAAAAAACCCCAGATGGATTCTGCTTGATGTGGCATAGGGGCTTGCATGCGTCAGTGACCCTAAGGCCTCCCCAGTAGGGCTCTCCCCAGCAGAGCGTATTGTATAATGCCAAACCAAACTACATGAATTTCTGCTGGCTAAAGCCTTCTGGAGATTTCTGAGGCGAAGGTCCACATTAAAGAGTCCTCACTTACCCTTGAAGCGAGGACATGGATGTGAATGACGTACTGTGTTAACCTGTATAATTAATGAAGTTCTAACCTGGGACTATAATTAAATAAAAGCTATCTGTGACTACTTGTGGACTCAGATATATCTATTTGGGTAAGTATTAGGGTGGGGCTTCCACCACAGCTACGGTATACCACTGACTTATTCAGTTTGGGCAACTCCAAATTACCTGTTCTAATAATCTCCTTTATTTGTTAATTTTTGTTCTACAGACTTGGGGGGTGCTGTCAGTCAATCTGGTATACCCTCACCTCTATGAAACAACTTATCTCTACATATCTAACTACAAAAAAAAAATTCAGACCAGGGTGGTTTCCTGTCCCCTTGCCCTTCACCCCAGCACTTACCCTGGCCGTATGCTACAATACAATACAACCAGTATATCTGATGTATCATAAATTGTGCTCAGGCTTACATGCCCAGAGTACAGGAAGCATGAATGATTGATTCAATCAGAGCCACCCACCAGATTTCCTCCAGATTAAAATTAGAAATATTAATTCCAGGCTCATGCCTTGTAAATTCAAATTAATTAAAACTGTATATCATTCAGCAAATAATTGGATCTCAATCATCTGTGTAATTTGAGGTGCTTGATTAATCTGCTGAAAAAACATCCGAAAGTGATCAGGCTTGATTTTTTTCTCTCTCATCTTTCTGTCTGAGTAGATGGAGGGTTCTCACAACTGAAAAAATGCCAGTGAAGTGGGAAGGAACCCAAGCACGTTTAAAAAAATAGAGATGGGCGAGATATGGCTTTGAAGGGATTTTTTATCGCAATCCAGGTTGTGTCAGTATAGAGCAAGGGAGCGTGAGCAGAGAAAATAAGTATCCACAACGCCAAGGCTTACTGTGCAGCGAAGGAGAAGTGTGCATGACTCAAGGGCACCTCCCTAGTGGAGGAAAGTGAGCAGAAGGTGCAGTGAAGCAATGTTTGACCTCACCTGGAGGGGACAAGCCCCAAGCAGCCAGTCATTCCTTTGAAATCTTCCGTTTGGTGGAGTATAACAGTGAAGAAAGATGATCCTGCTGTGCAGCAGGGACCAACCAAATGCACAAATGTCACTGAGACAAGCAGCTCGCTGTCATGGTCTCACACCGTCATGTTCTTCCTTCTGACTTGTTTTCCTGTCCTCTAGTCCAAACTACAGTTTCTCTCTCTCATAAAGATGCATCACTTGTCATCACAAGGTCAAAGGATGATCCTAATCGTCTTATGAAGGAGATAAAATGATTCATGTAGATATGTAAATCTGTGGTCAAAGGATTACTGAAAATTATGTTTTCACTCTGAAACTCCCGCTCGTTGTATGAAATGTAGCCTCTTACTTACATGTTATTCAGCCAAATGTTCAAATGATGCAGGACATTGGAAATAAAATCAAGGAGTTGTAGGTTCGAATCGTTCACTCAGTGTGAGGATCATTAGGCTTCAATTAGCATTAGGAAGTTGACTGAATACTGTCAGAGAGGGAAAGGCGATTTTAAAGCTACACAACATTTTTTTCAAATTCTTTGTTACTCTTCTCCGATTGTCGTCCAGTGTTCGGCCTCACAGACAGTAGAGCTCCTGTTCCATCTGATTTCACTCCCTGCTGTGAACAGCCTTGGTGATAGATAATCTTGGATTGCTTAAAGCTTCCCACAGTGAAATGCAACAGGAACCAATTTTCATGTTTTTTTGGCTCTCTACACTCTTCGAGGACCGAGATCAACATTCTTGGATCTCTCTGGTATCGTACTTTAAATAATGCAATGTGTCATGTTTGGTTCTCCTTTAACTTAGTTGTTAGCACTAGCATTTCCAATTTCCATTTAAGATTAAAACCTTCCCTGCTTTACTTGAGGAGGGCTCATTTGGGACAATGCTTCTCCGCCAGTGCAATGAAATTCAGGGGGGTCAGTTCACCAGGAGCATGGACGGGTTGCTGTTCTTCTTCCCATCCCATGCACAGGTCTGCTTTTCTACCTTTGTCTTTTCATCACAGGTGGATTGTGGTGATAGTGGGGGAGGGATGCGACTACCTCAGACTCCTCAGCCCTCCCCCACCAACCCAGCCCCTGACACAAACACTATATCAGCACCAATTTCTGCTGCTTAACTGTGGGCCAGATCAGGAGTGATTACTGTGTGTGCCACCTTGATGGGTGAGCTTAGCCGATGGGCCGGCACAGGGCCTCAGCTGCGCCTGTAATTTGCAATGACACCTCATTTTGGTAGCTTTCGCCTTCTAAGCCACAGTGGGAGCAGACCGCTAAGAACCTTAATCTAATCACTGAAGGACGGGGAGATATTACCCTCTATATATGCCCATTCTCTGATGTGAAATGAAATGAAAAATAGCACAATGCTAGGGTTTGCGCACAAGTAGCATTTGGCTGTGAAAGTGGAATTTTACACAGGTTAAGGATGCACATATGAGCTGGCAAAACATTACAGCTGCCGTTTACAAAGCCCTTTATGAATGGTTATCACATGAGATAAAACTGTGTGTGCTAGTTCAGGGGAATTTAATCTCTCTCACACCTGCACATACACAAGCCACAGAATCTAATTATCAGGGTAGACGATAAATGTCCAAGCGTAAGAACAAGGCAACCAAGAAGCAGAGAGTTTTAATAAGTCTCACTAAAAGCAGGAAAAGGTTCAATATTGTGTTTGTTAATCAAGAGCTTGAGGCTTGACTTTAGTCCCCGACTTCACAGCAGAGGAACACGTCCCCGATGCCCCACACAAACCCTCTGAAAAACAAAAAGAAATGAGGAAAGAAAACAGAGCAAAAACAAGTAACTCGGAAGAGTTGCTCGGGCTGTGGAGGGCTAGTGAACCAAAGAAGACTCCAATTAAGGAGTGCAATAAATTCTGATGACCTTGGGCTTTGCAGTACAATTTCCTGAGAGGACGAACTCCTCTTAGAATCAAATCAGAGCTTTATTAACAGTAGAAACAAACCAAGGACTCTCACTTGACCTTGACACATTCAGCAACACCTCCAAAAACACTGTTTCTCACCACCAACACTGCTCTTTTTCCTCTATCTCAGCTCATAGTTCTGTTTGCACTGTGACCTGCTCTTTTTATGAATAATCAGTTGAGCACATAAACACAGGCATGTGAATAAGGCTCTTTCTGAAATGATTCCAGGGGAAGTTAGAGAAGAATTGGCAGCGGAGGATGACAGCAGGTGTTGTTGCACTATTGTGTATTTACCGAGGAATTAAGCTGTAATGTCAGAGGCTGCTTTGTTGAAAAACTCTTTGTCGAGGGGGGAGCAGGAGGAAGACAGTGTGTGTGTTTGCAGAAGACCAAACCATCTGGCTTTCAGCACAGGAAATAATGACAGGTCTGTTTCCCTGTGGTAATATCAGAACCAAATGAACCTCAAATGAAATGGTGATGCAATTAGTCTGGTTGGAATTAGTAAAGCAGCAGTGATGTGCTACTGTTGGCAAGTTGTCAGGAGCCAAGATTAACCATTATAGTCAAACCCAACATTTACACCAGGCATTAAAATGAGTTTTGTGTGATCAGAGGGCAACCGGTAGAGCTTGACCACATGACAGTGTAGATGTAAATGCACCTGAGATGCAAGTGGCATTATGTTGTCAATCTTGATACAACAACTATGGGGTTGAAATAAATTGCACTCAACCAGGTAGTGTTATGTCTCATCAATTGTGTTAAGTTTATTCATGTTCATGTTTAAAGTTATGTCATGCCTGTGTTTAGTTCATGTCTAGTCATGTGTGTTTTGAGCACTCTGTGTTTAGTTTAAACTTCACTAATGTCTAGTCTCGTCGTGCACTTCCTGTTTTATTTTGTACTCACCTTTTCCCTCTCGTTTCAGACCCTGACTTCCTCCCTTTGTGTGATTTTCCCGCCTTGTTGATCGTCTTCCCCGCCCCTGATTGGTTTCACCTGTTTTCCTCTTCCTCATGTATAAATAGTCCTCGTCTCCCTTTGTCCTGTGATAGTTCTTCTTGTTCTGTCCATGAGAGTTTATGAGAGTATCACTGTCATGCCAAGTTTGTGTTCTTTATCAAGTTTATGATATTTTGTTTCATTTGCAGTTTTCCAAGTGTTTATTTTGGTACTTTTTGATCCACCAAGGGAGCGCCTTATGTTTGTGCACCTTTTTTGACTAGAAATAAACCTTTGTTATATTCACTACCTGCATCGAGTCGTGCATTTCACTACCTGCATCGAGTCGTGCATTTAAGTCCAACAGCATTTGTGTCTGAGGTAGTTACAGGTAGCAGCTATTATCCAGTAAGCATACAAAGTGTCCTCTTTTCAGTCAACTATGGATGATATTCAAGATACTTGTTAATCGATCAATGTTATTTAATTTGTGTCTTTTAATGCAGCCTCATCAGATCTCAATGTGGATACTAGAGAAACATTGGTATACCAGGTAGAAATGTAATCAGGATGTGACAATATCTAGACAGATAATGTAGACGATAAATAATGTCCGGTGTAACTTGAGTCAATAAATCCAAATTGTCAATAAATCCTCTTTAATATCTAATAAAGCCTACTGATGTTTTTCATATTACAGCTACAGAAATATGTATTTCTTTTACAATCTGTCACAATCAGCATTCTTGTCTTTACTTGAATTTGTGAAATGTCATCAGTCACAGATCAACTACTGTCTGAGTTCATGTTTAGCCAAGAGTGCAAAGTGTTTTTTCTCTGTAAATAGCAAAGATGTTAAGTGGACCTTTGAACTGAAATAATGTCACACTGCAGCTGTTTGCTGTACAAACTGAATGTAGTTTCCTCCACTTAATGTGAGCTTGGACTATCGATCAGCTTCTCAAGTTAAAACTTAAGAATGTATAGTACAGGAACAACTTATCTGTGGAGAATCACTTTAACCAGGGCAACTTTAAGAAAAAATTAAGGGTCTGACAAATTTAGATCCCACTGATGAAGAAAGTGATCGACCTTTTAGTTTAATCGATGTGTGTTTGAAAATCCTGACAAATATTATGAGATCAAAAAGAATCTCAAATCAAGCATGTTTATCCTGTGAGGCTGGCAGTGGGGGCTCAAATCCACTGGGTAAGACAGGGTCCTCACTGGACACTGCCAGTTTATCGTATGGCCAATAAAGACAAACAACCATTTACAAAATTTTCAATTTAGGACTGAACCAGGATTTGAATATCAAAGGTCCTCCCTTTAAATGTGTCTTCAGCATTTCCTCCTGTCTTTTCTTTGGATGCCCAAAGGCCTCTTATTTACATTTTGTGAGGCTTTCCATGGTACATTCTTTGAATGTTTGGCTTCTGTGATGGTTTTATGGACTGTAATTTATTAATTCACAAAGTCAGCAGTAAGAATGACCATCAGAGAAACATTCACAGGCTTTAAGTAGTCAACTAAAATAACATACTTGCTTTTGTGGCTTTGTTTTTTGAGCATTTGTTTTGATGATCATCAATGTCAGTTGTCAATTTATCCATAAAAATGACTTTCCATAGATGGTTTCTGTCATTGGAGATAGTTTTTATCAAACAATGTTTGAGGCTGACTCAGGTCGAGGGAGTTCGTCGGCAGGAACGTGATATTGCAGCTCCATCCCCCTGATGGCGACTGCACCCTGCTCCAATTGACATCATTGGCCCAAAACGGATGCATTTATATTCAGGATATTTGAGCTCAATTTCTGAAGAATTGGAGAATTTGGAGACACATCGTCAATCTTTATATGCTCTTTCAATCCAACCAACACAATGGACTGTGCTTGTGGACAGGAAGCCAGTGAGAGATCATCTCCATTTTGTTACTTCTTTGTTGTCACTTTTTCTATTTGTCATTATTTGTGAACTTATAAACTATATTTGGACTGGCTATAATCCCACCCTCAGCTTAGTCAGTTGAATGTTCTGCATAGCAGCAGAAATATTGACACTAATGTAGATCCTCAATACGGGAACAATATGTGCTCACCTGTCAGAGATTACCTAAGCTGACAAGACATTTTCAGTGGCTGTGGCAGTTGAGGGGACCTGGAAAAAAGCTTTAAATATTATTGAGCATTATGCATTCACAGAGGTGGAAAGGAGGCTGGGGTTATAATTGAAAATGAGCTGAAACTGGCTGACAAAAGCTCTGCTGAAGTGATTATCTTTTATTCATTAGAATTTCAATCTTCTGAGGCCCCGCCAAGAGGAAAATTGGAATTCACTGTCACTACTGCTCACTTGCTATTCTGATTCATAAAGTGTGTGGTCGTGAAAGTGCTCTAGTGAGCCTGCACACAATACATGAAACCAGACCGGTGATGACAGAAAGTATACAGCACCATAAGTTGAATACCACAATGTTCTACAGAATGCATAGAAACCAAAAGATGAAGAAGGTGATTTAAGACATGAAAAAGCTTTGATTTGTTCCAAAGTACAAGAGCTCCAATCTGTTCTGCCTTTTAGCACTCCACAGTTACATGCCAAATCTGATTTTATCCATTAAAAAAGTCAGCATGCACTGGGGCCACTATTGTCATGGCAAGTCAGATTTTATTCATAAAGCCCAATACAACAATTCACATATTTGCCTCAAGGGCCTTAACAATCTGTACAGCATAACAATACCCTCTGTCCTTAGACAATTGAACCAGTCAAGGAGAAAAACAAACTGTTGTGTGATCTTGAGTAGTTGACCATGAGTGACTCACCTGACCATGAAGAATTCAGGTTGGTACCCACAGGATTAACCATACCTGGGCCAAAGGTTCATACTTTATTTAAGTCATACTGGACAGAGAAATCACCTGTTTTTGAAACACCACTTTTCACTTCTCTGGTTAGAGAAAGTTTTAGCCCCTATTCTCTTCCTCAAGGAGGCTGAAGGCTCCACAAAGTCAACAAGTTCCTTCACCCAGCCTCTTGACCTTCCTATCCCAAAATAAAGAAAAAAAACACACTGCACACTGCATGATATTGTAAACATCCTCAACAGTCATTATATGCGACTCATACAAAGCCACAGTAATTTCTACTCCATTAACTGATTATTATGTTACTTGTGGATTTTCATCCACCCAGAGGACTAAGATGTTGGAGCAAAAACATGTGAACAAGACTGTTAAGCCTCCTCTGAACAAGAAGCACCCAGATGTTCAACCAGCAATAGGGTGATGAAGAAGGTACCTGAACAGAGGGATTGTAAAGTTATAGCTCGCTCTGAAGAAGCTTACAAGTAGCTCAAGTCAAGGGAGATGATTAGCTGTGTTATATCAATATATACAGCTGGAGCTGAAGATGGACACAGAGGAGAGTTTGAAAGAAGTTGTTGAACTCAGCTTTGAGAATATGCTGCTGCCTCTAAACGTCTACGACTGGAAGCTACTTCAATTCTTTGTCTTTCACTAAAATTAGAACCTTTGAGCAACATTAAACGTGTGTTGCTAAAAAACACAGTAGACTCAACAAAGAGAAAAGAAGATGAACGCAACAGAGGGTTTTTTTTAACTGGACGTGAAAACAGACAAAGAGAGGGATTGGTGTGTAGGATAAGAGTTTTTAATGTTGAGCAGAGGCAGGCAGATGACAGGCTGAGGGTGTGCATGAGATCCTGTGAGTTGGAGATGAGGCATGCAAGTTGGCTCAGGCGATCCTGAGGCACAGAAGAGGAAGAACGTTAGGAGAGTCACATGAAGCATACAAATAAACCTTCCACTGGTAGTTTAAAGAGGCCGAGCGAGTATTCTTGTAGGGCTGCTGACTGGGAGATTGAGACAAGTTGTGGAACTTGCGCCACGACTGCCACACTCCCACAGGGAAGGAGAAGACACAGGAAACAGGGAAAACACAGGAGTAATGGCCTGAGCCATGACAGGGGGAACAACAGCCGTGCACCAGCTGATCATGTAACAACTTCAGGACCGACTGACTGCAAGCTCCACTGCCCAGTCCGAGCACCCTCATGGCTGCATAAGTGAAATTAATTCAACCTGGTGGATAAATGTGGTTAATATTTCTGTATTATTTTCTGTATGAATTTACAGAATATGTTCAATATAAATACATACAGAAAGAGGCCGGAGAACAGAGCCCTGGGTCACTCCAGAAACTACTGTAGTATTATTGGAAGAAACACAGTGTGCTTTAAGATGAGAAACACTTGTGAGCTAGGCCACAGAGTCCAAATTGGTTTTCCAGTCAGTTTAGGAATACTCCAATATCTGTGTTATCTAAAAGCTGAGTGAGAGAAGCAGAGGTGGAGTCTGAATAGTAATCATTCACGACTACTACTTTCAGTGGACTGACAGGCCCTGAACACAGATTTAAAAGGTGGATAAGATTAATTTAGATATTGTGTGTCGGATTTGTCGATAATTATTTAGAGGATCAAGGAGCAATTTCTTAAGTAACCACAGCAGTTTTAAAGCTCATGGGGAGAATGGCAGATGTAAGTTTTCTGTCTTTGTGTCTGGTTTACTGCTGAGGCTGCAGATGGTAGGATCAGAATTTGGCACCGACAACATGAATCCATTGACCCAACATGCCTTGTGTCAACAGTCCTGGCTGCATGGTTGTGTGATGTTTGGGGCAGGGGCATCACACATCACACACTGTAAAACATCCAGAGTCCAAAGCCCGGGTGCGGGGGTCGCTGGATTTATACAATGCAAATTTAAATATTTTGCCCCTAGTTGCTTGTTATTGTATTAATAAACGTGTTTGTAATTTAAAAAAAAAAAAAAAAACTTTTGTTCCCAAGAACATCAAATTAATCCAGGCACCACATAAGATATGATTACTCCACTTCTGCAGGCTGGACAGTTTACACTACACAATGTCACAAATACCATTTAAATTTCAGCAATTAGTGTCAGATTTACAATAAGCAATAAACCCAACTCGTAATTTAATAAACAGACAACTTACTAACACACAGCACTACAAACCCATCCAAGAACGCATCCAGAGTCGTACTCAGACAAAACTCCTTATACAACAAGAGAATCATTACTTACAAAGAGAAAAACTATCTATTTGGCCCCGACAACCCTCGTCCCAGACAATTTCATTAACTACCCAAAATCCTTAAAGAACCACACACATCGACCTTTTTCAATGAGGTTCCTCCTGGCAGAACAATAGTCTCTGATTATAACAGCACATCATACAAAATTTCTGAATAAATGACCACTTCCTCTGCCCCGTCTGTCACACCGCGGTGAGGTCGAGCTGAGTTTTTGTCTTGTCTCCATGTTTGTATTGTGATTTCCTGTATTATTTTGGAAAGTAACTCTCCTCTCGTTTTAGGTCACTTGCTCTTCCTCATGTGCCTCGGTCTGATTGTCTTCCCCGATCCTGATTGTGTCCACCTGTTTTCCATTACCTCCATGTGTGCTTAAAGTCTGCATCTCCGTTAGTCCTCTGCCAGTGTGTCTTGTCCTCTAGTCAAGTGCCACCAGCCTTTTTGTCTCGTCAAAGTCAGGAGTTCATAGTCGGTTGCCTCGTTAAGAGTGTTGTTTGTTGGCCTTTTGCCTAATAGTTTTCATAGCTCTCTTGGTTAGTGTAGTTTAGTTATCTCTTGGTCGTATCCCCCTTCGGAGGAGATTTTTTGTTTATAGATTAGACGTGTTTTCTATCATCGTAGGAGTTATATTTTGGTAAATGTTATCCCTCTTAGGAGAAGATTTATTTTGTAACTGTTTATAGCTTGTCCCTCATAGTTTTATTTTTGTACCTTTTCATAACTTTTTCCCTCATTGGAGGAGATTTCAGTTTAAGTGTTGTTTTTTTGCTTATTCCCTCACAGAAGGTAGGATTTTCATTTGTAATTTTATTCTTTTTCGAAGCGCCCTTTGTTTGCCAGTTTATTGTCAGCTCACTCCAAACTCTGCGCCCGAGTCCTATCTCCGAGTCCTGTGCATGACACCGTCTCCACCAAGCATCCCAGTTACATCAAAGATACCTACCAATGCATTGACATTATCCGACCCATGATGTTCCAATCCTATCATATTTATTTACAATAGACATTGACAGTCTGTATACCAACATCAATACAGAAGCCGAAATCAAGGCAAGGACATCCACCTTCAAAAATCACCCTGATGACAATAGACCAGAGAAACAAATTATCCAATTATTGACCATGTGTTTTAACACTAAAGATTTCTCATTTAACAATAACCACTTCCTTCAAATCCATGGAACAGCCATGGGTCAATATGCACCATCCTATGCCAATATCAACATAAGTGAGTGGAAGTGAGAGGCACTAGCCAAGTGCAACCATAAACCCTCAGTATACTTCAGATTTCTGGACAGCGTGTTTTCCTGCTCCCATCCCTTTTTCAACAGGCACGTGTTTGGGTGATTTTCACCTGACTTAAAGTGCTGATGTATTAAATCAGGAGATCTTATTACTTTTCAAGGGTAACACTACATTATCTAGCTAGCAGGTGAAGTTGTAGCAGTCATTGAGAAAAAAAAGAAATGTCCAGAAAACCAGTGAAATACCTGTCCCAGAAGGAGATAGAAGAGCTTCTGTTCAGGGAAATATCACCTAGTGGTAATTTCAAAGGGAATTCACTGGTTAAAATTTTTTAGCTCGTCATTTTTCCTTTCTTGAAAAATACATTTTTTTGTTTATCTCTCCCACAGTCAGTGACGCAGGGAGACTGTGCCTTTCATTGGACAAGGCTCACATGTGCCAGGAATGGGTGGACTGAAGAACAAGCAGCTCCATTATTTATTTTTTTAAAGGATTTTCGTTAACGATTCCCTAATTTTTCACTAATTTAAGAGCCCCTGTGAGAGGCACCCAGTTATTCTAACATTTAAATCCTTACTTTTCAGATGTGTTACTCAGCTCTCCACTGAGCACAGACTAATCACCTGAAAGCATCAATACATCTTAATCATATCATAGTCACCAACACTATCAAAAGGCAACACTTCACTAACTGATTATCAGTCTTTTGAGTTTCATGAAAACATTCTGAATGTATTTTGGGTTCTGCTCTGGAAACAAAATGATCAGTAGCTGTAATGTATTTCTTACTTCTTTACAGAAAAAATGGCTGCATTTATTGAACAAAAGCAATTCAGTTAAGTCAGCAGAATCCCTCTGTTTTCATTAATCACTTTCAGACCGACCTCTTTAAAAACCTCCTCTTTATCCTTCAAAAGAAAAATGTAATTTGTTGTGCACTTATTTTGAGCCGCTTCTCCTTGATCTACTGTGGCTTGAATTACACCTCATTCGTAAAAGCCTCTTCCAACTAAATAGAGGTAATGTAAGTATAGTTAGAATAAGTATAGGGGTGTAAGACAAAGGTACCATCTGTACCTGTAAATGTTTGTTTGACAACATATTTTTGTCCAGATTCACACTGAAACTGGGCAGACTCTTCACCAGAAGGTGTACATCTTCCAAACTAGTGCCTTTTCATTTCCAGAGCAGAGCTTTTACTTTGAAGGTGAAGGTTCTAATGAGAAAAGGTCCAGATATAGATGTAAAGTTACTGAGTGTCTTTGAATAATGAGAAAGTCTCAAGCTATCTGCCATTTTGCTGCAGTTTTATCTATATCTGACTTCAGCCTGTTGATATTCCAGCTTCAATATCAAATGACAAGGTGGACAAGTCATGCTTCATTGACATTGGGCACCAACATTTCCTTTTTGTATTTGATGCACTCTATACTGATTGTGCAGAAAACCATCTGACTAGTATGAGGAAAGTTATTAAGAATTGTATATAGATCTATTGAGGTTTTGTTGAGGTCTTATGTGACAAACTTGTAACCACAACACTGGCCAAGCTCTATACCTTCAGACTTTATGTTCTGCAAAAAACTGTTTTAACTTCTTGTCTTGAACTTTACTTGAAGTCACAGATTTCACACTGTTACAAGTCCTTGCACTAAATTACTGAACCCAGAGTTTGTGATAATAACTTGGTTGATGTTGATCACTGGTTGTGTGTGCAGGTAAACCGGTCATCATCAAGGTATGGAGCACCGAGGTGCCGTAGAGAACGGGCTTGATAAATTACACTATCTGCGGGGACCCTGTGGGACAATTGGAGGTCAAACATGGCCATCCAGTTGGGAGAGCACCTTTTCACAATTCCCATCAGAGAGTCACATATTACAATTGTATGGGCAAGGTCTGAGGCTGCTGCTTTTCCACAGCTTTCCCAAAGCTCAGCTAAAAGGGCAGCGGGCTTGCAGGTAAATAATAATGATCCTATCCATCTTCCCAAATTGTAAAGCTGAATTATCTTTCCTCTAGCCCAATAACTTCTGTCTTCTACTGAATTAGGTACAGTAACAACTGGGTCACCAAGTTTCTCCCCTTGAACGCATTAAATTGAAAAGTAGCCGCATATCGGTGTGTGTACAAGGTCTAGGGGCAGGGAAGCTCTAAACTCAATTTCCACTACGGACTCGCCTTACTGTAAGATGTACACATGACAGAGTTCTGAAAACTGTAGCTGATGAATCCAAACACAGTGAAACGCTATATGCATGTGCTCTGGCTGTTATCGTGATAAGCAACAATTTGTGTAACACAGATTGTGTGTGACACAAGGAAAGAAATAGGAAACTACCGACTTATCACTGCAAGTCAAGCAAACAAGAAAAGCCATGCATTTACACAGTATATTTTTAAAATGTATTTTACTATCAGGGTTGCAGTAAATATCTGACGTTGTCCTGCACACAGAGCTTGTTGTTGACACATACTTCACAGTATGCGTATCTGGTCATTTATCAGGAAAACACATGTATGCATTGCAAATAATTTGTGGGATGTAAGAATTTAGTTCATTGATCTTATTTGAATATTATCTTTTAATTATTTGTTCCTTTTTTCCTATAGATAAAAGGTCAGTGGGACATTTTGTGTGACAACAAAGATAATTTAATGGTAAACAAGCCAATACCTTAGAGCTAATAACATTTTTATACCGGAAAAAGCTGGAGGCAATATCGTCCTACGTTACTCTGATCTGCATATTTACCACCTTTCAGTAGGAGTCAGCCATCACTCACTCTCAAACTCTGGGCAACTGCATCCATCTCCCTCAAACTCACACTAGGTCCAGGTCCGCAGCCATCTTCCTGAAACCATCACACATATATTCACCAGGGGGACAAGACGACTTGACATAGTGGAACAATTTTACCCTGGAGAGCAGCGTGAAAATGAGCTCAAGTCACTCTGCAGCTTCTTTAGGGACTGAAGCTGAGTGCTCGACTAAGAGGTCAGAATGCACAGACAGAGGCCACAAAGAGCCAACCATGTCAACCCTAAGATGTAGAAATCAATTCTGAAACATATGAGGAGCCAGTGCATGCAGGCTAAAATAGGCATGAAGTGGTCACTTATCTTGGATTCCATTTACACTTGTAACCATGTGGTCAAACACTATCAGTCTGCTATCGGATCAATGTATTTTGATGTTTCATTAAAGCGTGATGGCTGCTCAGTTCAGTCTGGAGCCAATAAAGAGACTTTTGGTTAAGACAGCTTTAGAGGCTTTTGAATTATTCGAGTTGTGAGGAGTAGAATATATATATATATATATATATATATATATATATATATATATATAAGTCTCTATGTCTTTTAAAAATCAAATAGATGTATTTTATATGTATGTGATCAAAACAAGACTGCACAAGTTTGTTCTAAGCTGTATAGACATTAAATATACATATTGATTGGCAGTATTACATCACAGACAAGTCTGAAGAACAGATATGTGTGGAAGTGTGTGTGTGTTAAATTCCAATAAAGGTTTAAAGGACATCTACTTACTTATTCTACAAATGTCTGTCTCTCTGTCTGTATGTGGAACGTGTATCTCATTCATCTTATCATACTTCTTGTATTGCTCGAGAAAGTGCAGAGTTTGGTGTGATTTGGATATGCAAAATGTTTAATTTAAATTGAATAAATAAGCAACCAGTGGTGTGTGTGTGTGTGTGTGTGTGTGTGTGTGTCAGTCACCCTGGACAGAGTGGAACATGTTGTCCTCTACAATTTATATAGCTCTTTTCTAGACTTGATTATCACTCAAAACATATATATAAATACATTTTTTGTTGCGTTTGAATTCATGTTTATGTTTGCTCTGTGTCCCACTCTGCTCCTTTCTGTGTTCCTCCCTTTCTGCCTCTCAGTGTTCCTCTGTTTCCTGTTTTATTTTGTAGTCCCTGCTCCTGGTGTGTTTTCCCCACTAGACTTCCTGCCCTCGTCAGGCTCATCTGTTTGTCCTGTGCCACCTGTCTCTAGTTACTCATCAGTTCAGTGTGGATTTAAGTCTTTGTGCTCCTCCATGGATTTGTCAGTTAGTCGTTGTTGCCATGTTCATGTGTTGTGTCACCTCTCGCTATGTTCTCCATAAGTGTCAGTGTTTCAAGTCTTTTCCTGTGTTGCCCCTTACCCTCTCCCCGCATCGCATCAGCCTGACACTCACTTCTGGGAAGTGGACGACCGACTCTTCCTCCTGAGCCACAGCCATCTTTATGAGTGTCTTTACCAAGTTGCCTTCAAAGCAAAATGCAGTGTTCACTTGTTGCTGTAATGCTTTGTAGCGAGCTGAGTTTGGAGAAATCAAGTGTGGCAAACAACGTTCTGCAAGAACCTTGTAGGTCTTTGAAAAAAGTTCCTTGGACTAAAAGTTCCAGGTACCTTTGATCAAAATGCATCTTATGGTTTGATTAACTGTCTGATGCATTCATAGGAGAATGAAACAAAGGACTAACACTATGAACGTTTGTCTTGATACAGTGCACGATAAATCTCAAATTTCAGAATTGTTATCTTTGCTTTTGCTTACACCACTGTTGTCACATCATAATGTATTTTCAGCAGTTTTGAAGGCCCAAATGATGTCATCCCGAGTGGTGGCATTTTTTTAAGGACCTGTTTTTTAATTTTTATTTTACATTTAAAGCCTTTAGATTCCTGTTCCAGTATGTGGAAACACATGTTGGCAGAAAGAGAACATGAAACTTCTGTATTTTATTATGGCTTCATTGTTAGAAAACACCAAAAATAACAAAAAGAAGCTTCTCCACAATGCCTCTCCAGTGCCCTGCAGCACTCTTAGGTTGTATGCAAGTTAATGCAACACATGCCATCTGTTCTAAATTCTATCCTTGGACGCGTACTAAAATTAATATATAACATGAATGGTTTTATAACCACAGCCTCCAAAATAACTTTTCATTTGGACTTGATCAAAGCTTGTTATCCTATAATAAAGGCCAAGCTGGGGTTTCAGTGAGTGCTGCTGTCAGCACTGTGCACGCTCACACTCATCACATAGATTTTTTTCTTTTCAGGAGGTGCTTCTGAGATCAAGTTATGGTTGAGTTTTGCCAAAAGCAGTGTGGCATTGTGTTTGCATGAGTGTGGGTGGGTGTGTGGGAGGATAGGGAAGGAATATATGTACATTAGAATGGCACAAAAACTGCATAAGCAATATACAATTTGTGTTCTTTTTATCATTTAACTTTCTAATTCATGTGATTTGTAGCAGTTGGTCCTGAAAACATTCAGTCTGATAAACCTGTGTAACTATGAAGATACTGTCTTCACTTATATCACTTTGTGATATCTGACAACTGATTGATGTAGCTTGATGTCCCTGTGATTTAAACTAGTGTGGTACAGCATATAGTAGATATGGGGATAATTCCTACATCCTAGATGCATTTGTGACAAAGACCAAGAGATTGAAAAGCAGGTGATAATTCTATCAGATCGATTTGCACATAAAGGCTATAAAATACAGTTCGGAAAACTGTCCGGAAAAAAGTTCAGTCTACCTCCAGATTAGAACGCTTTAACAAAACAGCACAAATCATTGTGACCATGTTTACTTTATCAGAGGATACAGCTCTCTATTGAATCCAATCAAAATCAAGATTGACTCAAATTGGAATCTTATTAATAATAAAGCCTCTGTAAGGCAGTTTTTCTTGCTGCTCTTGAAATCAGTTTCAAGGGGGGCCCTACTTTAAGATATCTTAGTACTACATCTCCCTATCTATAACCACTTAAGGGTAGATACACTGAAGAGAACAAAATAACTTCATGGTCTAAAGACTCATGAAAAACTATGCTATACTTCAAGGACACCTGAGTTCACATTTAGGCGGGGTGGAAAATGTAGAATAGGAATGTACAGTACTGAAATAGCACCTTAATAGTCTTATTGACCAGTCCCCACTTTACAGTACAAGTTACTTTTCCATCATTCACATACTTTTGACACAGGGATTGTTTGGGGTTCTTGCCAAAGGACACTTTGGAATGCAGAATGGGGGAGCTGGGGATTGAACCACCAACTTTTTGGATAGTGGACAACCCTTTTAGGGAAAGTAACGTAATGAGTTTGCCGAACAAAGTGCCCATAAAAGTTTGCAACAAATCTGTGCAGAGCAGATAACCAAAATTCTTTTGATTTATTGCTCCTGTACCTGAAAATCTATTCAGGTTCTCCACCTTAAACACATCCTATGAGAGTGTGTACACATTATCATCCTTTGTGGAACTCTTCTATTATTATATATCTTTTGGACATGGCACC
This sequence comes from Paralichthys olivaceus, assembly GCF_024713975.1. Lineage (NCBI taxonomy): Eukaryota > Metazoa > Chordata > Actinopteri > Pleuronectiformes > Paralichthyidae > Paralichthys > Paralichthys olivaceus. The sequence goes on along the minus strand of NC_091105.1, from coordinate 19,539,492 downwards.
TGGTCAGACTGATCTAAAACCACATCAAAACATCACTGCAGTTTTATACCACAATAGACAAACAACTGAGCCATCTCATTAAATCCCAAAAAAGTTATGCCCTTATACCTGCGTGACCAGCAACTTTAACAGGGGAGATCTGTGTGTTTAATTGACCAAAGACCCATTGACATCTTTTCAATTTACCTCTCCTGGTGTCTTCAGGGGGAGGAACTCAGACACGTACATGTGTCACTCGCATGACTATAACCTCTACCGAGTCACCTGGCTACTGGCCCAGTCGATGAAACAACTTCAGTGCACCACAGGAAAATACCGGTTTGCTAGTGCTCCATTTTATTTGTTGAACACTGCCATGAAAATTGAGCCATCATTAACACGGGATGGCTTCAGAGCAAGTAATTAACTTGACTTCACTTGGAGTCAGAGTATCGAACGGGTATGAGCTACATGGCACTACCACTCATCTCCCTTACCTTTCTCTACTGTTAAAACAGTTCGTCTTGTTGGGTTATTTTGAGACTGGGTGCCTGACTTGCTGCTGCTCCTGCATTAATATGTGCAGTGACTCACTTAAAAAAGTGCAGTGATTCAGCTGACAAAATGAAAATCAGCTTGAGCTCTTGGCCTCTACTATGAGGAGCTAATCCTAAAGAAAATATAACCTGGATCACGTGTTGTAGGCTGGTGTATTATGGTATTCGGCAGATGAGTATCTGTGTGGATCTGCTGTGCCAGGATTTTGAAATTTGCTGTAATTTACATCCAACAGCAGCCTTTTTACCTTGAATCTGCAACCAATCTGTAGTTTTGAACCAGCAACTCTTTCATCCCTAAAGTATTTGTCCACCCTTTGATCACCTGCTGCCTCCTGTCTGGTTTGCAGCTGATGATGTACAGTGATGTATAAATAGTGTGAAACACTTCAGGATAATGGTAGCCTGAGATTCACGGTTTGCCACACTCAATCTGTAAAAAGGCACTACGAGCCATGAATCTAAAACAAACGGGACATTACCTAAATGATTGAGTCTGAAGGATTTAATGCATTGCCTCACCTGCTAATGCTCCTTACTCCAGTCAGCACATTTGTCACCTTGCCTTACTTCCACCTCAGCAAATAAACATTAGAGCAAATGATGGCTTCCCTCACATAAACACACAAGGCTTCTCTCTCTTATTTTCACGGGTGTAGAGAGAGACAGAGAGATAAAGAGAGGGAGTAAGGAATGGGTCGAGAAAGCAAATGCAATTCTCTCCGGTTTTATTAAATGTGAACTCTTTGCTTCGAAGGTATATCTTGTCCTCAATAAAGAAAAGAATTAAGTCAATGCTGGTCCTTTGCATTATAAAAAAAGCCCTGAGGAGCTTATAGATAACAGTGAGGGAGGAGAGGTGGAGGTGAATATTGTGGTAATGGCGGATGGGAAGATGATTAATCATTGGAGTGGATCAGTGGTGACAATCGAGGTGTTGGGATGACGCTCTTCTCCGGCTCTTTCGGATGCCTTCAACATCACTTCTGCTGATGAATATAAATATATAGTTTATGTTAATGGTGGTACTGGGACAGGAGGTGGGGTAAAAACTTTTAACATGCTTATAACAAAGCTATGATAGAACCACTAGGCTAGAACATGGAGTGAGCTGAAATGTCAAAGTATATATGTTGTCCTGATGAGAAGTGCAACAAAACCCTGCATCCAAACAATCAGAAAATGTTGTCTCCTACAGAGAGACACTTTGATAAACAGTTGAATACACATCACAGACTGCAATCACAGATAAACCTAAATCTTACACACTGGACCTTTAAGTAGAAAATTAGGTCCCTCCCATTTTCAATAACAGTTATATTAACTCCCTGTCAAGAACCAATTGGAGAATCAACATTGCATGATGCTAATAAATCAAAAACACAATACAAACACTAAATATGAATGGCAGAGGTACATGGATCTACTGTATATAGATTATTAAATGGGTAGTTCACCCAAAAGTGAAAATTCACTCATTATCTACTCACCACTATTGGAGTTTTTAGGGGAACACAGTTTTGCAGCCAAATCCAATACAAATGAAGTTAATGATGACCACTTCTTCAAATGTAAGAAAACAGAAACAAACAATGCCTCCATACTGCTCCTGTAGTATCATCCAAGTGTCCATGAGCCACAATTCGAAACTGCATAATTTACATCATGTTATAAGCTGTTATCCCCTTGGAGCTGTAAATGTACTTTGTTTTGAGGCAACTTTGAATACTGAAGTTCAATTATTTTGGAGGACAGCTGCAAGTTTCAAAATGGTCTTGTGTTCCACATTGTTCTCTGCAAGCATTGGTATTAAAAGGTGTCAGTAGGACTTTACTATGTGAGCAACTTGAATGAAAACAACTCAGAGTTTGGAAAACATTCCACCAAGGTTGGCCCAGTCTGGCATAAACCTTGGACTGTTGTATGTTTCACTTGTTGAATGGAAAAGGCCATCATCAATGGAGCTTTGATCAATGATTCACTGTGGAAACAAATCAAAAATAGTCTGTGCCAACAATGTGAAAGCACACTGTTCTGAGTTCCATGCATGTGTATGAAGTGTATATATGTGACCTTTGTTGTATTTTGAAAGGAATGGCTGGTTGTATTCCAGGGATGGTCTGCACATGCTGCACACACAGAAATGTCCATCGTGCTCTTCTTGTCTTTTACATTATAGATCTATCCTCTGCATTCATCTGATCCTGCTTGCTTTCTTGCCTCACCTCATGCCTGTTTATTAATTCATTCATGCAATCTGGAACAGTTTTAATGGAACTGACCGCCCAAGTGTTGTTCATCAAACTGACTGTTGCCAAGATGCAACAAAATCACTTCTCGTTACCCATAAGATCTTATTTCATAACTTTTTATAGACAATTAAATTTATCATGGGGCTCCTTAGAGCTCTGTGCATTTATTTATGTAGATTGGACCTCAACCTAAAATGAGCTTGGAAATTGCCCAAGTCTCATATTAAGCAGTATAAAGACAAATCATTACTTCCTTTGAATGGCCCTCTCCACAGGTGTGCCATTAATGGTTAGTGGTGTCATCTCTTTCTGAAATCAATTATGTCTCCTTCTGAGTTTGGGAAAGAATGTTGATGTTACACCACCTCTGTAACTTGTTTCATCACTGTTACTCATCAGACTCACCACTGTTGTGTCATCAGCAAACATGAGACGGTTGGACCTGGATGATGCAGTGCAATTCACATCCATGCACACTGTCGTACAGCACCTCTATCTGCAGCACTTTTTACATTTTGGGGTTCAGTATCTTGCTCAATCACTTTTTTTTTCTACATACTGAGCCACAGAATGCAGAGAGATGAAACGAGGTGCACTGTGGTAGGTGGAGCATGTTTAATAAAGCTGCAAACTGAAGTCTGACTCAGCAAAAACAACACAATATGCCAGTCCTGTAGCCTTCATCGAAAATGAAGCCTCATTGTGACTGTGGCAGCTTTCAGAGAGACTTTTAGGTCTCGCAAAACAGCAAACAGGGGAGCAGTAACAGATATTTCTTACACCACATCCCGTTAGTCACCAGTTAATAAGCTTGTCCTGGTCACTTGTGAATCTGTAAATCACGATGGTCCGGACCAGGTCCTCAGGTCCCGTGGTTGCCAAAACTTTAGGGACCCATGCTCACTTCCACTTGGCCGACACCCCACACCAGGAAGTAATAGACAGAAATTAACCAAATATAATTTGAAAACAACTTATATCAAATGCTCACAGGCACTACCGGGTGCAATGTACGTGTACAAGTAAAATATTATTGTATAATTAAATAATGTTTAACATTTTTATACAGGCTTTTTGGTCTCAGGATGTTGAAGAGGGCCGCGCCCCAGCAGTGCCGTCCTTCAGCATTTATCAGGAGCACAGTGTTATCATTGACAATTGCAAAACCTCACTGGCTGAAATTACTATTCAGATGTTTTAGTTTCACACATGTAAAGTGGTATGAATCATGTATGAATGTGTCTGACCATTCATGGATCCCACGCATTTGTGTGAAAAAAGTGTAATTTTAGATGATGGCAGTATTTAGCATTTCCATTACTCTGAGGGTGACTGTATTGACAAAATAAGGTGTCACAATGTGTGTGTGAGGGCACACATACACGGGAAAGTGACAGAAACAGATATATCCTAAACTGAAACTAGGTTTTTTGTTAATCTCTACACAGAGTCCTGTTTGGAGGAGGTATGCATGGCAAAGCATTTGAATTTCAGAGTGCACAGGTGCCCTGTGTGTGTGTGTGTACGTGTGTATATGTGTGTGTGTGTGTAAGAGAGAGAGACAGAGATAGAGCATTTGCTTTTTAACAGCTGTTTGCATTCCCTATCTACAGTTCTAGTGTTAGCTGGTCCAAACCTAATTAACGGTGTCTGCGGAGGGAGAGGGCTGGCGCTGAATTCCGGCAGTAATGTGATGTCACAGTGGATTAGGCTGATGGGCCGGCTGGCTAGCATTTCTGTGTGTGTGCGTACATGTGCGTGTTGTCGGGTGTCTCTTGCAGTCCACTCAGCTCAGTTTAGATCAGCTCAGAGGAGCTTACTCAAAATGTCAAAAAAAAAAAAAAAAAAGCAGCGACAGTCTATTTTGCTTTTTTAACACTGTAAAAACCAGGCTGTGTTCAAAGCCAATATCTACTGCCAAGCAACAACACCCATAACTTCCACAGTTTCTCACCACCGAGGAAATAAGTGTTGATATTTTTTTCAATATTTCAGAGGTAAATATAGTTGTGAAATAATTTTCACTGTTTTCACTTCCAGAATCATTTTCAATAACTAGTAACTGATAATAACAACAACAATTCCAAATCCCTGCTGCGCCGTATCACTGCTGAAAACCAACCTCAATAGTATAATTGCATTCTTGATAAGTTTTTCGGTGAAAACTGTTATAACCATGCTCTTGTAGCTGTTTGACTATTGGGTCTGCACAACCTTAACTTGTCCTTGAACAAACTCAACCACAGGCTCCTGCTGTTTCTCTGAGCTGGTAGTCCTGACATTAACATCCCCCATGGGCTCCATAGGAGGCTGTGCCATTTCACTGCAACCAAGCTCCTCATTACAGTTTCCCTGTCAGCTCAGACTCACAGTGTAGGCTTTAGCTTCGACCAGGTTCTCGCAGCTTGATGCTATGCTACCACCTTGACATAGCAGGTTGGTTAGGCAGGTGCTTGCTTCTCCATGATCGTAGTGGACCTTTTGTCCTGATGCAGTTTGGAGAGTTCTTCACCCTTAAGTTCTGGCTGAAGTGCCTCTCCCTGGAATTTCAAAAAATTTGACTTGCGGTCATCATTGGTCCAGCAAAGTCCAAGAGATTTCCAACACTGGGTGGTATTATGAACCATGTTCATTCTGACTATTTTTAAATACATTTCATAGTAAATATGATATTAATACCAGCATTAAAAACACATGTAAGTGTTTAGTTTAAAAAGACAGACTAATCTAACTAACAATCTAACTCTGTAACTCCCAGTATGTTTACTTTTTTTGGGGGAGGGGGACAAAAACTTTCAACCCATGGAAGATTTGAGAAGATCCCATCTGTCACTTCAGCTTGTTGGATAGAAATCATGTGCCAAAGCTGAAAAATAAAAAAGCTGCAAGTCTGCTGTCTGTTCTAAATAACTTACCTACATATATTTGTTGTGGAAAAGTGACAGTGCCATTGGTTTCAGTCCCTCCCTGGCTGCAGTGCATAGAGCTGGTCTGAGGTCAGCAGCAGAGGGTCATGGCCTCAAGGTCTCACAAATGTTAAATAAGCTTGTGGTTCAGTATAACAACCACTGAGTCAGTCAAAGACAGGACATGCTGATCACCACTGACACCATGTCGAGCCAAGAAGTGTATTGGCCTGCAAAGACATTTGGCGCTGTCACTGCTTTACAACTCTAATACAATGTGATATGATGACAAAATGATAAAATGCAGCTTGAATGATTATGTGTTAATGAAAGACTCCATCAGTGCTTGTTGTCTATGGGAAACCTTAGCCAGAATCAATTCTAAAGAAAAATCTATCTGATTGTGGTACTGACAAGAGTAGAATTCTTAAAGATGTATTAATGCATGTTTTATTTACAACCTTGGTTCAGCTGTAGGCCTGGCAAGAAGCTTTTACACATCACTTCAAACTCAGTGGCAGTTCACAGTGTATCTTTTACATGTGACGAGGAAATTAGTTACATTATAAAAAAACAAAAGAGATTATCAAAATAGACAAAAACTAAAACAGTGGAATTTTCAGTAACAACTCAATCTAAATATTACAGAATGCACGTAAGATACATTATAAGATCACACAGGAACATCACAAGTCAATCATGAGTCAATCAAAGCTTCTACAAATAGCTCTGCAAAGCAAGAAACATCCACAGCACTATTAGGGTTCATTGCCACAGGATGGTGCTTAATATTTGGCTTGAGGCTGTGTTTGGTCTTTTGCACAATTTCTCCAGCTCTGCTGCAGCAGCCTCAAGTGAGTTCTACATTAATAATCAGCACTGGAAGGTTGCTGATTTCAGCTTGGCAACAGCCTCTACTTTTTGGGACAGTGTTTACTCTGTGGTAGATAAAAGTTTGTGAATTTTTTTGCCATGCTAGCAGTGTCACTTTATGGTGGGCAATTATCAGTGACTCAGTAACACACTCAGAGACTCACAGAATAAATACAAATTTTCTCAAGTTTAATTAATGTTTCAAAAAGGAAGTAGACAACGGATCAGGCTAAGGTGATGTGCAGTGAGAGACAGGAGTCGGCAAAGGAGATGCAGGAAAGGGTCGGGCAGGAAACAGGCACAGAGGCAGATTAAGGCTGGAAAGCTATGGCTGGTATGGCTCATATGACAATGTGGAAAAGAGTGAGGGGAACTGGGCTGGGCAATTTCTAAACAATTGAATCAAAGGCAAATCAAAACTAATTCTTTAAAGTGTATTCAACTGCAGAATCCTGTCTGTCAAACTCGAGTGTGAAAATCTCACAATGATTCTTACCAAACTGTGCTCGTCTGTTTATATATAGAATTAGACAGACAAGAAAGTCCTCCATGCTGCTTTTGCTGTCAGAATCCGAACAGTTTGTGTGTGAAGGCCTAACCCCCAACAGCAGTCAGAAAGGTAAAGCACCCCTTTTTTGTTGGTATAAAGAATTCATTTTCTAATAGGCTCCATGTCATGTAATATTGATGGATTCACTAACCCAGTTTGAGAGTCCTCCATCCCAGTGGCAAACAGCAGGGTTAAAGCAGCATGAATGCCTCAGAGCTAGCCTCAGGCTCGAGTAGAGGGTGGCCAGGCCACCTGCCTGTCTGATCCACAGCCAGAGCTGGACGAGGAACATAGTAAATACTTGACAGATAGAAAAATAAAAGTATATGAGCCTTCACTGGCATCGTGAAAAATAAAGACAGCTTATGGCTAAGAACTCCTTTGTCTTTCTTTCTGCTTCCTGAATTTACAATATGTGACTGTTTGGATGGCATTTCTTTCTCATCTTTCCTCTTCAAAAAACCGTCTTCACTACAGGCTCCAGCCTCTGCGGCCAAGCAAACTTTCAACCCATCACTGTAAAAATGAAGCAAATGATGCCCAATGTAAATAGTGTAGAATGGCATGGTCTTTTTCATATTTAATGGCCATTTCTAAAGAGTTCAGGGTCCATTAGAGGACTGGGGCACACTGATTTATTTGCAGCATTTAAAGAAACTTGTTCTACCAATAACGTGTCTGCATTATATTCATATTCAAAAGTGACATTTGTGTTGAATAATGGGGTCCAGATTGCCATTTTTGCTTTTGTTAGAAGTTTATAGTAGCTAAAAACAAGTAACATGGAGAAGGAATGTGCATTCAATAATGTCCCTGTTCACAACTGAATCAATAGCATTTCTGTCATATAACATATCTTTACAATGCACCATCCAGTGCCCAAAAGGTAAAGTGCAACCCACAGATATCATCATGTAAAGAATGGCAAATTTCAATCAGCTCGTGCACAAACAATGTTTGTTCTGTTGTTTCAGGTATAGAAATGTTAAAAGCTTTTTCCCAGCATACACCAAACCACTATGACATTTAAGCAGCTATGCAGCATGTGAGCTTCTGCTGTTTATACACAATTTTATGGGGAATGACGAAGACACAGCCGTGTTGAAACATTCGTCTGTATTCACCATTACAGTAAAAAATCATTGTGGTCCAGTACCTTTTCCTCTCAAGTCTGACATCCTTGATCTGATGAGCAAATCATTCATGGGCACTTTGATGGAAGACACAAGAACAACGACTTCACAAAAGCATTTCTGAAGCTTTGTATATTCATCAGAATGTTGATGGCAAACATTTCTGCAATATGTTCATCACATTTCATCAAACACCAACATTTTGAAAATTCCCACTCTCTATAATGAATGCACAATGCAAAAGTACCTTTTATTTCAGGTTGTAAAATATCTTGATATAGGAGTAAACATATGGCAAAATGTATAGAGAGGGTTAGGCTACCAGCACATTAAGCTTAGGGAAATGTCTCAACAATGTTGATGACAGGAGGTGAAATGCAAAGAAGTCTGACAACCTTCATCCTCATCCACCGCCCACATCTCAACACCTTTTCCCTCTTAAAGGTACAGTGTGTAGAATTTAGTGATATCTAGTGTTGAAATTGCATGTTGCAGCTGAACACCCCTCACCTCACCCTCTCCTTCCAAACATGAAAAAGAACCTGTGGTAGCCCTTAATTGTCATAAAAACTCAAAAGGTGTTTAGTTTGTCCAGTCTGGACTAATGTAAAAAACATGGCGGCCTCCTTAGGGAGAGTCCCCTCGATGTAAAAATAAAGTATTTAAATATAAAGGGTCTTTTCTGGGGTAAAGAAAACTACAATTCATACAATTTAGATGATAACCTTGTGAAAACATCATGAGAATTATTCTACATTAAATTTCTGCCAATAGTTCCCTTTCACCTAAATCTTACACACTGGACCTTTAATGCCAAATAAAGACAACACTGCTTTCTCTTGTCACTGGATGTAATTAAGGTGTTTGGTCATCCAATATAAATGCAATCCCAAGGGACACTGATTATCAGGCATACCACATTTATTATCTCGTGATGATAAATGCATCATTTTGCAATTGCTGAACCCCACCATTTCGTATCTACTTATTTGGTTTTCTTTGTTTCAGCAGAGTCAGTTCTTACACAACCTGTATCTTGGATAACAGAACAATTACTTGCTAATGAGGCTTTTCTGTCAAGAAGAAGTGCCATTTAAATTGTTGTCCTTGTTGAAGGTGGTGGTGTTGCAGCTATGTTTCCTGCCCTGGTCCAAATTAGGACATGAAATGTAATTTAGGAGCATTCATGCAAAATTATGCATTGGTTGAATAATGTGTCAAATTGAGTCAACTGTATTTATAACACGTTAAAGATTAGCCTTGAATTTAGAACTACATTTTTTAGAAACCAAATCCAGCTATAGTCCCATTGTCACTGAAAACAACTAGCATGTAACCAAACATTCACAACTCACTGGTGTATTCACAACTCACACACATCCGTGTGTAGTTGGTAGATATATTTCTGTGGGTTTCAAAAGTTTTAAGCGAGTTTAAGCCTGTGTTGTATTGGAGATAGTTGAAATAACATTCTCGATAGCAGGTAAGCCACTTGATGAGCTGAAGAAGCTCACAATATGTGGCTGAAAGCTTTGGAAACATTCACGTTCAATTTTAATATCCAGAAAAAACATTGGTACAAATAGTGGCCTTAAAGATATCACTCCTCTAAATTCAGACTTCAGATAGATACAGTAAGAAATCATTTTATAAGACAAAGTTGTCAGACACATTGTTCTAAGTGCATAGAGTTTAGATCACCCTGTCAAGCTGAGTTTTTGTCCTGTCTCCATGTTTGCATTGTGATTTCCTGTTTTATTTTGGAAAGTAACTCTCCTCTCGTTTTAGGTCACTTGCTCTTCCTCATGTGCCTCGGTCTTATTGTCTTCCCCGATCCTGATTGTGTCCACCTGTTTTCCATTACCTCCATGTGTGCTTACAGTCTGCATCTCCGTTAGTCCTCTGCCAGTGTGTCTTGTCCTCTAGTCAAGTGCCACCAGCCTTTTTGTCTCGTCAAAGTCAGGAGTTCATAGTCGGTTGCCTCGTTAAGAGTGTTGGGTTAGGGTTAGGGTTGGCCTTTTGCCTAATAGTTTTCATAGCTCTCTAGGTTAGTGTAGTTTAGTTATCTCTTGGTTGTATCCCCCTTCGGAGGAGATTTTTGGTTTATAGATTGGAAGTGTTTTCCCTCATTGTAGGAGTTTTATTTTGGTAAATGTTCATAGTTTAACCCTCTTAGGAGGAGATTTATTTTGTAACTGTTTGTAGCTTGTCTCTCATAGGAGGAGTTTTATTTTATACCTTTCATAGCTTTTTCCTTCTCTGGAGGAGATTTCAGTTAAGTGTTGTTTATTGCTTATTGCCTCATAGAAGGTAGGATTTTCAGTTGTAATTTTGTAGTCATCCCTCTTCTTCGAGGCGCCCTCTGTTTGCCAGTTTATTGTCTTGTTTTGAAGAATAAAGCCTGAACTTTATCAGCTCACTCCAAACTCCAAGTCCTGTGCATGACACATCCCACCTGATGAGAAACTGGTTCTTGTTTTCCATAAATACATTTTTGCTATTTAAGTGATTAATACAAATGCTTTCACAAATATGTGAATTTAAACATTAATATCCTTTTACTGAAATAAAGAATCTAAATTTAGCTTAACACAACCCAACAGTAAATAATAACTAATAGTAGTAGTAGTAGTTAATAGTAACATTTCTACACCCAAGATAGGTTGTTTTATCATAGCACACTTTTAATGATGACAGCTTCTATAAAAGTTCAAAAGATGTTGTAATTACATTAAAATGGATTTAAAATATCATTCACCTAAATCTAAATTATAAAAACACCAGCAGTGTTAATCTCAGTCTCAGTCTCACCAACACCAGAATAATTATATCCATCTATAGAGAGAGAGAAAATATTTTATTCATAGATATCATTAATATAATTTGCATGCTCAACAGGTCTCCCTTTCTGATCATGAGACAAAAATTTCAACCAAGATCAGTCTGATTCAGCGGGAAAACTGCAGACCTGGCAACCCTGAATACAGTGAACTGAGCTGCACAGGCCAGACACTATAAGTGCAGATTGCAGTTAATTGTTACACCAATGGTCGCTCTGTGTGACGCTTGTCGAATTGCAGAGAAATGCAATTAACATGGAGCAGCAGGACATTAAAAGTCATGTTTGTCACTGTCATGATCTGAGCAGGCGTCTGATTGCACAGCTGATTGCAGAAGATGGAATTCTCCCAAATTCTGTCCTCCCCCTCCATCTTTCTGGTCTACCCTACCCCAAGAGGAAGAGGGTAAAAAGGAGGGGGGGTTGGAATGAAATATCAAAGAACAGGAAACAGTAGGTCCTGAGATTGAAGATTTGGATTTGATGGTAGCTTGTTTGTCAGCTACAGTAGTGAAAGGTTCTCATACATGTCCAACTTTTACATCCGTCAAACAAACCCTGACATGACACATCACATGATAGACCTCGAAACCGTTCTTTGCATTGTTGGTGCTCTAACATCTCAACATTTTTACACAGCATGGAAATGTTGAATTGTTGATGAGAGGTCGGAGGAGAGAGGTCAGAATGGGTAAAGCTCAAAGACCAAAACTGGACAGTTTGGTCTGGACAGAGAAAAAGGCAAAAGCTGACCTGATGAATGTTGATTTCTGCAGAGACAAGCAAATATAGGGTAACATTTTCCATTTACAAGATGGATCTGCAGCAAGAATTTGCAGATGACAAAACTTTGGCCAGTATGTGATACAATCAAGTTAATAAGGAATCACAGAACAGATTGCATCTCGCCCCTATATCCAAACTGTGATAGCTCACATTGGCACAAATGATGCCATGTTGATTGAGAATCATTTGATTTGATCCTGTCAGGCCCCACTCCCACTGTAATTTCATTATAATTTTAGGGTGTGCTGTCATATCAAATTTTCTAATTTGTTACTGAGAATGGTTTTGGCAGTAATTTCAATTCCTTCCAGACCTGGTGTTAAAAAAGAAAAAAGAAAGTCAAACAGAATGTTATTACCTTTAAGCAATAAAACTACTTTCAAACCATTACGGATGGTTTCTCCAGTAAGACCTGGTCCAGGATCCTGTGGCTGCAGTTCGAAGTCCTGTCCAGTCTCACGTTCCACACAGAAATAATCTCATCACAGTTAAAGTTTCTTTTCCCCTCCCTCATTTGAAACTGTTCTTTTTTTGTTTTCTTGATTTTAGATACCTTGACAATGACGCTTTAATCTGTCAGTATTTTATTGTTAGTAACACAAAACACACAACTATCATCACAGAGTCTTAGATTGGTGCTGATTACTATGCCCCTCTCATCCCTTTTAGTTGTTTTTCCCCCCCACCAGCCAAGATTGACAGGTTGAGGCGGGGGGGCCCTGCAGCAACTCAGAGATAATTTCTCTTGTTCTGATCTCATTCAGCTGCTTTTTTTTTACACATTGGAGAGTTTTACTTTTGTTCCCAATTTATGCATTTTAATCCTCTAAATTCTGGTTTTATTCAGACATTTGTGTTATTATGTTCCAATATGGTAGAGTTCATATTTCTGGTGATTTTAATATCCATTTTTGTCAGTGTTTTGACTGATTAAATATCCGACTTGATCAAATATTTAGACTTTTAATCGAACTAATTCTGCTCTGAGTTTGTGCCAGGCTTTTAAAGAAACGTTGTATTCATGAACACCAGGACACTGTCAGTGTTTTGTAATAGGTTTCGCATCGGCTAAATATTCTAGATTATGTAGCTTTCTAGCTGTTTTATACAAAAAGTCAAAACCTTTTTACCATGGTCAAATTAAGAAATCAAAAAAGAAAAAGGATTTCAGTGGAAGAAGGATAAACATACTGAGTCCCTCGCTTCTCTTAATCATATGATGTCCACTTATCAGTGTGCAGTCAAAGCAGTAAGTACTTTTCCACATCTGATAGATAAACATAATCCCAGAATCCTATTTATAACCATAAACTCTGATTGGTCCCCCTCTTAGACAGCCAGTTGAACCCTCCCCAGAGACATGTGAAGAATGTCTTCATGATTCCAGTAACATGTGGAGAATTGGCAGTACATTACCACAGAATCCACAGAGCTTGATGTTGGCTACTGCCCGTATTCACCACTAACTCACTTGAGTGAAATCTCTCTGACATCTGTGAAAAGCACTTGTGCTGTTCAAAGTGTTCCACCTGCCCTTCAGACTGCATTATAACTTGAGTTTTAAAAGCAATTATTACAGATGGTTGCTCCAGGTTTTTTAAGCCATTGTTGACTGCTTTTTTATTACTGGCATTTTCCCCATGTTGGTGTTTACCCTCTCTTAGAAACACATGGATCCCTCAGTTTTAAGTAATTTTAGACCCATTTCTCAGCTTCTCTTTTAACTTGTATGTAAAGGTCCAGTGTGTAAGATTTAGGTGAAAGATTGGCAGAAATTTAATGTAGAATAATCCTCATGATGTTTTCACTAGTTCATTTCATCTAAATTGTATGAATTGTAGTTTTCTTTACCCCAGAAAAGGCCCTTTATATTTAAATACTTTATATTCACATCGAGGGGACCCTCTGTACTGAGGCTGCCATGTTTTTTACATTAGTCCAGACTGGACAAACTTTACACCTTTTATGACACCTGAATGTTACTACAGGTTCTTTTTCATGTTTGGAAGGAGAGGGTGAGGTGAGGGGTGTTCAGCTGCAACATGCAATTTCAGCACTAGATATCACACAATTCTACACACTGTACCTTTAACACAACTCTTCACTCTGCACCGATACTGCTGTGGTAGAGCTCACCAATGACATATTGCTAGCCACTGATGCAGGTCTGTACTTCATTTTAATTCTCTTTGGCCTCAGCTCAGCCTTTGACAAATTGGACCACATGTCTTAATCAGCCATCTGAAAAACTGCTGTATGTTGGCAGCAGTGATGTGGCTTTTGGTTCATCTCGTATTTTCTGTTCTGCTCTCTTTAACTCCTCTTATGTGGGACCCCACAGGGAACTTGGTCTTCTTCCACCAATGTGTCATCTCATGTCTCCTGCTTTAATGAAATTAAGCATTTAATGTCTAATAATTTTCTACAATTTAATTTAATTACACCAAATGTTCCCAGCAGCAGTTTGATGAACAATCTCTCCTCTAACTTATCAAATGTTTAAAAAGATTCTTGCAACCAAAATGTTGTTTTCGGCACAAGTCAGTTGACTAAAGAAGTACAATCCAGTATTGGCTAGCTGAGATATTTAACCAAGGGTAAGTCATTCATTTCATCAGCAGTTCTAGAAAAGGTCATCCATTTTTCTATCTCCACCAGACCAGACAATTGAAATGGCTTTTATTTTAGTAACAGGGAGAAAAATCCAACATCAATTCTACTAATTTACATTTAACATATCATTTAGCTGACGCTTTGATCCAAAGCGACTTACAATAGGTGCATTCAACCACAAGGGTACAAACCCAGGAAAACAAGAATCATGTAAGTACATGAGCTTCAATAAAGCTTGACTACAAAGTGCTACATGTCAGTTCAACATATATGTGCAACATTATTTATTTATTTTTTGACTATTAGTCATCATCTTCTAACCAAGGTGTAGTCGGAAAATATGTGTCTTTAGTCTCGGCAGAAGATGTGTAGACTTTCTGCTGCCCTGATGTCAACAGGGTTTTGAGTGGCTAGCTCGCAGTGAGGGAGCAGCAAGTCGATTGGCCAATGCAGAGTGGAGTGGACGGGCTGGGGTGTAAGGTTTAACCATGTCCTGGATGCAGGCTGGATCCGATCCCTTCTCAGCAAGGTACGCAAGTACTAGTGTTTTGAAATGGATGCAGGCAGCCACTGGTGACCAGTGAAGGGAGCAGTGTAGAGCGAAAGAACTTTGGTAGGTTAAAGATCAGTCGGGATGAGCTGCAGAGGGTTGGATAGCTCTAGCATGGATTTATAGATTATCAATTCATTTTTTAGTCCCACTATCATTGCCTGAGTTCTTGTCATTTCTTCTAGTAGATGTAGTTTCCTTCTTATGTACACTTACTCTTTGACAACATAAACCCAATTTGATCCAATTTCAGTTTATGGTCACTCTTGTTGGAGACAACCAGAATGATTGTCTTCCTCCAGAAAGGGCGTACAATAAAACGCTTTCAGTAATAATGGAGCTAATTGTGGCTTCAGAGATTTCAACCACTCTGGTAAAACCATCTGAGCCTGAGGACTTTCCAGCTTCTAATTTAGAAACGGCTCAGTTGAATTCTTTAGCAGAGGGTTGTAGCAGACTTTCATTATGTGAGGGTGGCGGTTCTGAACAATGAAAAAAGTAATCAGTGTGGGTCTTGGAGGCTTGAGGTTGAGAATAATATATATTTTTTCTATTTTCCTCTCAATTTAGCTTTTTCGTTGTGTATTTTTAAATACCAGATATTTTGCTAATTTGCCCCTAACAGTCATGATTATATAGATTTTTCTTCCCACAAATTATATATGTCATTATTGTTAGCTCTTTCATTATTGATTTCACTTTCCTGATTGGGTCCTTGTTGAATCGTTTTGCTTGATGAATTTAGAGCTTTAAGTTTACAATACTTTAAGAGGAGTTGACTATTAAATCCTCTACTGAATAAACATTCCCTTCATGGCCCAAAATTATATTTAATAATGTTCCACTAGGTCTGATGCTGCTTCCAAAGTTTTGTAGAGTCTGATAAGACTCAATCATGTGCATATTCATAGTAATGGTCGAGGCTGATTTTACAGGTTCTTCACATAAAGCCATTGTTTGCTTTGCCAGCTGAAAGCTAAGATTTGTGTTTTGTTGTCTCATAAATGATTGCATGTATTTGTTGATCCAATCCAGCATATGGTGCTGCAAAGCAAAACTTTTAATGCAAGCATTTCTTTCAGGCACATTATTCATTACATAATATTCATCTGTCCTTATTGTTTTCTTTGCAACTGAACCAGCAGCAACAATAATGTCGCGTCAGAGAAAAAAAAAAAGTTCTTCCCCTATGATGGATCACCTGTCTCAGATAAGTTCAGAGTCAAATGTAATAACAAAACTTTTTCACAACAACAACTGCTCTTTGAAATTGAAAAG
The DNA here is from genome assembly GCF_024713975.1 of Paralichthys olivaceus. Taxonomy (NCBI): domain Eukaryota; kingdom Metazoa; phylum Chordata; class Actinopteri; order Pleuronectiformes; family Paralichthyidae; genus Paralichthys; species Paralichthys olivaceus. The sequence goes on along the minus strand of NC_091105.1, from coordinate 19,523,176 downwards.
TTGAGTGTCTGAGAAATGTGCATGTCAACATGTGAGGATGTATAAGAGTGGGCTCACAGCTGCGAAGAGGGTGTGCAGCTGAATGACTGAATGGCCATATGCTCCTATACCAACAAAATGCATCTTGACTGCTGGGGAACGTGGCAGGGACACTGTGTTGCCGTACAACAGCTTTATCTGCTGTTAGAGACATCCACACTCAAAGTGCTCAGCTCTGCTGCTGCTTACACTACAGCCACAAAACATTACAACCATATATTTCATTATAAAATCTAAATTCATGAATAATCTCAAGTGTCTTTAAGCGTATTCAGAAAAATGTGTTTATTTCTTATTTTCTGAGCCTTTTGTGAAGATTACCATTTCTCTGTATAGCTCCCTCCTTCCTATTCTCACAGCACGGCTCTGTTAACACCTATGCAAAGTGACAGACCATTCAACATTGTCAGGCTGTACTGTATTCACTCCTCATCCCATTCTCTCTCTTTTGTTCTGACACGCACACACACACTCACAGACACACACACACACAGACACACACACACACACACACACACACACACACACACACTGCTGTGCCCCTGAATGTGCACACCCTGTCTCTCTAGTACTCATTGTAAACACTAGGGGGCAACGTAATTCTGTGTGAATGCTCAGAAAGTGAATGTGCGAGCCCTGAGAACTAATTAAGAGTTTTGTAGATATTTACAGTTTTTAAAATGTCACATGCTTTCACATTTTTGCATTTCAGGGCACTGCTTGTGGTGCGGGGTTGCTTGACATGTTTAGGCTGAGCTTCTTTCTCTCCTTCTTAAATAAAGAAAAGACTCTTGACACCCCTGAGGTAGAGTCCGAGCCCGAATGTCAAATGCTGCTGAATGACGACTAGCTGGATGACCTACTTTTATAGAAAATCTGTTGTTTTGGGAGTTTCGTGGAACGATCGAGATCATGAAGACGATACAAAATTCCACACAATGACCACTACTTACATATAAGTATTATTCAAATAGTTTTATATTACTACATACAGCACATGCTCCTGGGATTTGTGTGAATTAGACACCATTTTATTTTACCATGTAGGGAATTTGCATTGTTACATCATCTCATAAAGGGAGCCTGTGTCAACATCTAGTTTTCGATTATTTTAGTTAAATTGTGCTCACATGTCTGAATAAAGCTCAGTCAGTAAACTCACAGAGGGCGAATTGTTAGGTAAATGTAGAATATTGATATGTGACATCTAAGCTGAACTCATCAATCCCACATTAGGAAAAACCTTGAGTTGAAGTGGTGCTTATCACAGAAAAATATCGACCTCATGAAAGGAGGCTAAGTTTATACAGTATGTGCCATGAAAAGAGTCTATCATGTGAGGATCTTTAGGGGCTAATGGCATCTGTGTCCCTGCAGTGAATCCATGTATCCTGGTTCCAAAATCTGGTGGTTTAATTCCCAGAAGTATCTGCTGTTACAGCGGCACATTCTTTGGCCATGCAGTACATCTTCATCTCCAAGCTTACATATAAAATCCTGCTGTACTTGGAGAGAAGAAAAGGCCACATGTCAAAAGTGAAAAGCAAATCAGTGTCATTTGTAACTTTTGCTTGCGTTATTTTACCCAGGAGACTGGAGACAGGAGCAGATAACCTGTTTGATATTCAAAACCACATCCACCCTGAGCCAGAGTGCGAGTGGACGCACAGGAGGGGGAGAGAGGAAAAATACATACAAGAGTGAGAAAAAAAAAACAAAGCTAAGGGCGGAAGAAGAGAACAAAGCAGGCGAGAAGAGGAATGGCCAATGTGAAGTGGATTCATGGAGTCAGTATGCTCAGTTTGTCTCAGGTAGTAAGAAGGCCTATATATCCAGTGGGAGCGAAGAGAAAGAAGAGGTAAAAGATGAAGAGAGGAAAGAAGAGCTAAGATTAAAAAGGAGGGAGGGGGTTGTGAAGACATACAGATAGAAAAACAGAAAGTCAAATTGACTGATAAGCGATGAAGAAATCAACACAGCACGACGTGAACTGCAGGAAAAACTGCGTCACCCGATGCAGGAGGGTGTAAAAAAAAAAAACAGAGCAAAGAGGGGAAGAAAGGAGATGGAGAGAGCAGATTACTCCTGCGCTATTCTTCATTTTAAGCAGCTTGTTGACCTTTCCAGTCAAGCCTGTAGGTGTAGTTCAGATTCTGCAGCGGTGCCTGCAGTCATTTCGATGAGAACCGATGCAGCGAGGAAGTGAGAGAGTCAAAGGAGGAGAGAAAACAAAGTAGTGGGGATAAAGAGGGAGACAGACAGGTACAGTGAGATAGAAAAATAGAGGAGATGTTGAGGCCACGAGGATGTGAGTGCTTCCAAATGATTGCCTCTTATGAGGCTGTGTGTTATACTGGCTCAGATTTACTGTCCATTTATGGGGGAGGTTATTAGAGTGTCCCAGCTTGGAGCGCAGGGGCTTTGGGGTGATACCTCAGTTTAAAGCAGCGAGTTTAACCGGGAGTAGAGGAGTGGAGGTACATAATTCACACTCTAGTACCGCCCTGGAAAGACACAGGCAGGCAATCACACACTGGGCAATCACAAAATGGTCAAGAAACGCTTCATCAAATGGTAAAAGTAGCTGTCAGGCAAACCTGTAAAAGCTCTGACTGCCACAGGCCTGAGGTGATCAAATGCTGTCCAATGTATACCAGCACACTGAAGAAACAATGAGCTACTACAACCAAAGTCTTACA